>NC_091828.1:8295000-8595000 GCF_038994185.2 Dermacentor albipictus | reverse complement strand
AAAAGAAATAACCGACAGTTCATTCTCGTTCGGTACCAATGTTAAAATACTCCTGTTAATAAAAAGAATATTGGTCATTGTGAGATGTCATAAGTCTGTTATTAGTCTAGTGTATCGCAAACACCACTTGTGACACATCCTAAGCACATACCCAATGTGCCCCCAGCACCAGATCTGTTTGTGCCCCTGCTGAAGTCATAATTTGAGGATCATATCTGCAAACATTCAGCTCAGTAGGGATGAAAACATGGTCCTCCAGTTCAATAGATATGAGTGGATGTGCCTAAAAGTAAGGGCAACAAGGCTTGTTAAAGCAAGCTTACCCACATTTCAATAATAACAACAAAGTTCACTACGCCCTGCATCCAAGCTTACTAAAAGGCATGAACTTATTTTCACTTATGAGGTGCGCAATGGAGTTTTTTTTTCACAGACTCGACTACTGCTGCAGTTTGAAATCTAGTATTTTACATTCTTGAAGGCATGTAATGGTTGCAGTTAGACCGCAGTTATTAGTTTAATAGACCAACTCGTTGCTTCGTGCACCACAGACGACTGATAACACGGAATTAAAGCAACATTTTATTTTGATGCTTTATTTCTCTACTAAAAATATAAAAGCGATAAACACATTTTGAGCTGCCATGCAGTATCAAGATGCACACATTACGCTTGTAACCCCCAGACGAAGGGTGATTCAGCTGTTCATATATCGTAACTCTAAAAAGCCAGCTCATATTAGAAAATGCACAGGCATGTCCAAAACAATAAGCATATGCAAAGCGCCCCTGCAATTGTAATTCCACACAGCAGCGGTTATATTCGATGCCGATGCATAACTCGCTGCTTGGCTATTCACCGAGTTCGTAGACATAAGCACCATTTGATGTTTGCACCGTGCTCGAAAACCGCAACAGGAGACCTAAAATCAGACATATAATCACACTATTTCAATAGATGAACAAAATCAGATCAGTCTTAGTGCTAAACAGCATGAGAGCGATCTAGTGCGTGACGGCGACGAGCGACGGCTTCGAGCGACAAAACGGGCCATCACTTGAACAGATCGCTCGGTTCTGGAAATCTAGAAATCATTGCTTATCTCCCGGAAGTTCTATGAGCGACTAGCCAATAGCGCGGAGCCGGAACTGGATGTACATCGCTCAAATTCTTCCGATTGTGGCTTGCAACGAAAAGACGATTGCATTTTTATACGTGCAAGGATAAGAAACTGCTGCAAGATCTTCCGAAATATTTTATGCTACTTTTTACAGGAAAATACATCAACTTAAATTACTAAAGCACGCGCCACGCTAGTTTCGAAACGTGTTTGCAGCTCTCACACCGGCAACGCCGGGGAGGCGTCGCTCAATATTGTCGCTCGCACAGAGTACGAATATAGGCCACGAGCGAACGCGAGAGCCATCTCCATCGCATCGCTTGTTGCTGTCGCCCGCAAGATCGCTCATATGGGGTTTATACTTTATTCAGGATAAAACATCGATTCCTCAGCGTTTTCAGTTACGTCAAGATAACGCGCCCAACTGACCCCTTGCAGCACGCAGTTGAATACCTGTGGCAATCATCGTAACTAGCACTGGTGCTGCACGTAACTTCAGTGGTGGCAGGTTACCTCTCTATGAGACACCATCAGGCTCTCGGCTTACTTATTGCGAAAGCATGCCGCCAGCACCATGACGCCTTCTGTTATGTGACTCCTTATTTCAACAGCATTCCGCACAAAGTAGCCTGATAAACTGAATAAATCCAAACATTGAAACACACGCTCCGCATAGATTCAGAATGACGGGCTGGTGAACAAACCATTTTAAGCATCCTCTCGCCTGACGTCTTACTGAACATAATATGGTCGTGACCGCGTTTGCGAATTTCAAAGCTCTTATGGACAGCGGCAAGTAATATAATCACATGCAGTTATCGCGACAACTGCCTTTTTAGATTGACATCGAGAGACACAGAGCGCTTGCCTATTCCATTGTCAATCGTGTCGGCCAAGCGCAGCGACGACTTCCTGGCGATAGCATGTCATACGCAGAATGTGCACCTAAGTTAGAATTCAATTACCGTGGAGGATTTGTTGTTATATCCAACGAATGACGAAGTACTGTCGTGTTTTCGCGGCAACGTGAGATGGCTGACACACGATCTCCCTTGAATGCCCTTCGTTGCAGCTCGCTGGATGGATCACCTTTCTGCGCTGCTGTGCTGTTCCGCGATGTTGATCGCGCGCGTGGTGGAGCATCATCATCATCATCAGCAGCAGCAGCAGTATCATCATCATCATCATGGTTACGCCCACTGCAGGGCAAAGGCCTCTCCCATACTTCTCCAACAACCCCGGTCATGTACTAATTGTGGCCATGCCGTGCCTGCAAACGTCTTAATCTCATCCGCCCACCTAACTTTCTGCCGCCCCCTGCTACGCTTCCCTTCCCTTGGGATCCAGTCCGTAACCCTTAATGACCATCGGTTATCTTCCCGCCTCATTACATGTCCTGCCCATGCCCATTTCTTTTTCTTGATTTAAACTAAGATGTCATTAACTCGCGTTTGTTCCCTCACCGTTTGGTCCCTCACCGTTGCCTCAACGTAGAGCGCTCGCTACGCGTTCCTTTGAACTGTGGCTACCTGTTCTCTTAGAAGCAAAACGGTGTGTTCTTTGCTCAGCGTGCGTGAGTGATAGATCGGCAAGTTCGGGGCCAGCCTCTTACAGTTGAAGCAGAAGATTACGCTGCGTTTTGTTTTCCACCTGCCATGGTTGCTCAGGGGCTATGCTGTTGGGCTGCTGAGCACGCGGTCGTGGGATTGAATCCCGGCCACGGCGGACGCATATTGATGGGGGCGAAAGGCGAAAAGACACGTGTACTTAGATTTAGGTCACTTTAAGAAACCCCAGGTGGTCGAAATTTCCGGAGTCCTCCACAACGACGTGCCTCATAATCAGAAAGTGGTTTTGGCGCATAAACCCCATAATTAATTAAAATTAAAACCTTTTGTTCTCTATTACCGCAATAGAAGAACGGGCATTGTACTCTCTCTCTCTGAAGGGCAGAGTTAACAGCACATTTCACTCTCTCGTTGGTGACGGAGTAAACAATGCACGTCACTCCATTCGACATTTTGGGAGAGTAAAAGAACGCTTTGAAGAGTAAATCGGCCGCTTCACTCCTGCGATACCCTCCCTTGTTTTTAGAGTGTGCGGTAAGACGCTAATAAGTCCGCCATACTGGTCGATGTGAAAATGAGCGTGCGCGGGAACACAAGCTGCCACCCTAAGGCAAAGATGGAGTACATTTGCCTAAGCGCTGCAATTCACATGCGCAATGCGCAAGTTTGCCTGGAAGGAACATGCCAGCCACTACTGCTTGAGATAAAGATACTTGGCAGGAGTGGTGATGCGTTAGCAAGAGAACTTTTCGAAGAATATCACATAAAAGTAAGAGGCACGAGTTGTATTAGTCACACGTCTGTTTTTCTGTTTGTAAAGGAGTTGAAAATGTTGAAAACGTCACTGTAATCGCTCTAGGCAACACAGATGTACGCATGGGCATTTGTTCATTCTCCCTGCCCCGCTCTAAGAATAAAATCAATTGAAGTTCAGCGCTCAATCTGTCGTGTCGTAATCTTCCTTACAATGTATTCATAAGATCCCAACCAACTCGCCCAGCAACAAGCTCTACTCCCCTTGTTCCCTTCCATCCTCCCTTGTTTGCGCCATAGCGATCATATTAATGGTCTACTTAGCAATATGAACGGACAAGCCCGGCAAGATGTACTTCTGCTTAGTGAGGTTAGAATAACTGGTGAGGCTTATACGTTGCTAACTAACGGCAATGTCTTCGGCTATAGAGGTATCCCAGATAAGGAGCAATACGGGGAAGAATTCCTAATCCATAAGGACCTACTGGACATCATTGACAAATTGTACAGTGGTAATGAGAGGGTAGCAGTAGTAATCGAACTTAATAGGAGGTATAAGGGTTGTGCGAAAGCTACGCTCCAACAGCCAGTAATGATGATGATGAAGTAGGTCGGTTTGATGAAGATGGTAAATTAGTGATGAGAAATCTGCAAACACAGTATGTTGTAGCAAATGGCGGCTTCAATGCAAAAGTAGGGGGAAAGCCAGCTGATGAGCAAGGGATTGGCAACTACAAAGCCGATTGTAGGAACGCTTAAAAAGAGATGGTGGTACAAGTTGCGGAAGAAATAAGCTGCGCACAATGAGCACCTTCTCCAGGAAGCGTAGCAACAGAACGTGGACCTGGAAAAGGCCTAATGGTGACACAGCAAACAAAATAGATTTCATACATTCTGCCTATCCAAGCATATTGCAGAATGTTGAAGTGTTAGATGGAGTAAAGTGCAGTGATTAGAGGTTTATGAGGCCTAGAATTCACCTGAATTTAAAGAAATAAATGAAAAAATTGGTCAGGGAGAAACAGGCCAACCTGGACGCAGTAAAAGCAAACCAATTCAGGCTGGTACTTGCAAACAAGCATCCAGCCTTAGAACTTAGGGCGATGACGATGACACAGCGGTCGAAGGGAACCGTAACTAGCCTGGCTTCTGAAGCAGCAATTGAAGTGGGAGGCAAGGCACCAAGGCAGCCAGTAGGCAAGCTCTCCCAAGTAACAAAGGAACTATTAAAGAAGAGAGAACGAATGAAAGTGTCCAACTCAAGAAATAAAACAGAATTCGCGCAATAGTCCAAACTGATCAACAAGCAGAAAACAAAGGATATTTGAAATTATAATGCAAGAAAGACTGATGAAGTAGCAAAATTGGGCGCAGACTGAAATTAGTCAGAAGGATGCTTGGCATAGGACAAATCAAGATGTATGCACAGAGAGAAAAGCAGGCTATATCATCAGCAATCTCGAAGATATAGTAAAAGCGGCCGAATAATTTTATAATGACCTGTACGGTAGTCAGAGGAGTCAGGATACCTCAATTAAGAAACAGCAATGACCAGGATACAGAAACTCCTCCTACAAATGGCGATGAGGCGAGGAGGGCCTTGCAAGATATGAAACGGGAAAAAGAGGCAGGAGAAGATGGAATAACAGACTACTTAAAGATGGAGGAGACCTAATGCTTGAAAACTGGCGACCTGATCATGAGAAGGAAATTCATAGACGAATAATAATAGGCTGGATCACATACGGCCGACATTGTCAGCTCCTGACTGGAAGATTAACATTATCACCGAAAGGGAAGGTGTATGATCAGTGCATTTTACCGGTGCTTACTTATGGGGCAGATACTTGGAGACTTACAAAGAAGCTTGAGAACAAGTTAAGGACCGCACGAACAGCGCTGGAACAAAGAATGCTAGACATAACCTTGAGAGACAGAAATTGTGTGGTTTGGTTCAGAGAACAAACGGGGATAGCCGATATTCTAATGAACGCTAAAAGTAAAAAATGGAGCTTGGGTGGTCATTTAATGCGTAGGTTAGATAACCGGTGGACCATTAGGGTTACACAATTGCTACCAAGAGAAGGCAAGCGCAGTCAACGATGCGGCAGAAAACTACATGGGGCGATGAAATTACGAAATTCGCGGGAATTGGTTAGAATCGGTTGGGGCAGGACAGGGGTAACTGGACAACGCTGGTAGAGGTCTCTGAGCTCCAGTGCACATAAAATAGCCTGATGATGATGATGATGATGATGATGATGATCATGATGATGAACATGTTGTTCCCTAGGAAGACACCGACGAAAAGCTATATACAAGTATATTTACAAGGCAATACGTCGCACTTGGCCAACAGGCAACAGCTCGCGCTAGCCTCTAATCGTCGTCGTCGTCTTCACCCTGCTCGCCTCTTTGTCATCGCAAATACTGTTCCGTAGCACTACCCCCGGCAGCAAGAGCGCCGCCCCAGAGCGACTAAACGCAGGACTTGGAAGCATTGTAGTAGGCCTTGAGCCTACTGACGTGCACAGCATCACTAGATACCTGAGTAGAGAACGAGGTTGCACGCACAGCAGCCATTTTGTATGTCTCAGGCGTCACCTGACGCAGCACGCGGTAGGGCCCTGTATATCACAAAAGGAGTTTCTCTGAAAGTCCGACGTGACGAGCGGGCGTTGTACGCTGCTGAGTAGTTTGCGAGGCCGTCAGTTGAGTACGGGCAAGCTGGCGCGCATGGTTCGCGAGGCCGATGGCATCGCGCGCATACTCGCTTGTTGAGATCGCAGCAGGAGGAAGTGCTTTGTCTAGGGGCAAGGTCGGCTCGCGACCGTACAGTAAATAAAATGGAGAAAGTCAGGTTGTCACGCGCCGGGAAGAATTGTACGCAAATGTGACGTAAGGATGGGCAATGTCCCAGTCATGGTGGTCCTTGGAAACGTACTTGGACAGCATATTGGTAATAGTACGGTTTAACCGCTCTGTCAGGCCATTGGTATCAGGATGGTATGAGGAAGTCAGCTTGTGTTGAATAGAGCAGGAACGCACAATGTTGGCAATAACTCTCGAGAGGAAGTTACGACCACGGTCAGTAAGCAGCTGTCGCGGGGCGCCGTAAAGTAAGATAATGTGATGCAAGGGAACGTCGTTGACGTAAGTGGCACAACTGGTACGGGGAGCGCTCGTGATAGCGTATCGGGTGGCGTAATCAGTTGCGACGGCTACCAATTTGTTCCCAGAGGATGACGTGGCAAAGGGACCGAGGAGGTCTAATCCAACACGAAAGAACGGTTCCACAGGGACGGTGGTCTGCTAGAGATTACCGGCAGGTAGCACGTGAGGTGTTTGCCGACGCTGGCAGCGATCACAGGCAGCAACAGAGCGTCGGACGGAGCCCGCGAGACCAGGCCAATAGAAGCGGCGGCGGACGTGGTCGTACGTGCGGGTTACCCCAAGATGTCCTGAAGTGGGTGCGTCATGCATCTCAAAGAGCAGTCTGTCGTATATGTTTTGGCAGGACAAGAACATCAGAGCCTTCAGGCACGAAATTCCTTCGGTACAGAATGCCCCACTGGAGGACATATCGGCGAACGAATGCGTCGGTAGGAGTAGAGCGCAGACGCTTGATGAGTACTCGCAGCGATAGGTCTCGGTACTGCTCATCGGCGGTGCTAGCGAAGGCAGACACAGAGAAAATGCTGTTGGCGGTATTATTGTCGGCGTCGTCAGGCACGTCTACCGGGTAGCGAGACAGGCAGTCAGCGTCCTTGTGTTGTCGGCCAGATTTGTAGGTGAAAGAGTACGAATATTCTTGGAGGCGTAAGGCCCAGCGACCAAGTCTTCCTGCAAGATCTTTCAGTGAGCTTAACCAGCAAAGCGCGTGATGGTATGTGACAACGGAGAGGGGTCGGCCATATCAGTATGGGCGGAACTCCGCAACCGTCCAAACTAGGGCCAGACACTCACGCTCAGTGATGGAATAGTTGCGCTCCGCGGACGAGAGGAGCCTGCTGGCGTAAGCGATAACACGGTCATGGCCGCGCTGGCGGTGTGCCAGTACTGCGCCAATTCCGTGACCACTGGCATCAGTACAGACATCAGTACATCAGTACATCAGGTAGGCGCAGAAGGATCGAAATGGGCCAGAACGGGACGAGTTGTTAGAAGGTAGATTGCATGCGAGAAAGCAAAGGCCTCGTTATCACCTTACTGGAAAGGGGCGTCTTTTTTTCAAAAGCTTGATTAGTGGTCGTGCTATGGCCGCGACATTTTTTCACGAAACGGCGCAAGTACGAACAAAGGCCGATGAAGTTGCGCACATCCTTGACACACTTTGGAACAGGAAAGTGCGTAACAGCATGGATCTTACCTGGACCCGGCTGCATTCCATTCGCGTCAACGAGGTGCCCGGCGACGGCCGAATTGGCACTTTGATGCGTTAAATTGAAGACCGGCTCAACGAAAAACATCCAGGACTGCTGAGAGGGCCAAGAGGTGCGTAGCGAACGTTGGGGAGAATACTGACACGTGCACTTATCTTTATCGGGCGACCAAGTTTCGCCGCCTAACAAATGTAATCGCACAGCGCGGGACGCGCCTGCTTGTATCCGAAGTTTCTGGAAAGTTATCCATGCTCCTACCCGGCTGTCTGTTGTCGCGGAACCTTCTGTTATCTGATTTCATCGCGTGAGGCGAATGGTATAGAACATTGTGGAAGACACGTGGGTCCGAACGATTAGTCTGGAACATTCGACTACTGCTGTATAAAAGCGGACGCGCTTGAACCGATGATCAGATTTTCGACAATCGCCGACTGTGTTCGCCGCTATCATTGTGCCCTAAGTGCAGCTTGTTTTGTGGGCACAGGTTCGCCCAATAAAAGTTAGTTTTGTCGTTCACAGTATTGCTACTGTGTTATTCAACGTTACCACAACGTGACAATAATATAACGTCGTCCAAGTAGCACAGGCACGTAGACCATTTGAAACCACGAAGAAGGGAGTCCACCATGCGTTAAAAAGTGGCAGGAGCGTTACATAGAACGAATGACATCTTTTTGAATTGACAAATACCGTCGGATGTTACACAAGCACTCTTCTCACGGTCGAGATCGTCCACGGCAATTTGCCAGTAGCCGGAGCGAAGGTCAATAGAGGAGAAATAGCGAGCACCGTAAAGGCAGTCAAGGGCGTCATCAATCCGAGGTAGGGAATACACGTCATTTTTGGTAACCCTGTTAAGGTGCCAATAATCCATGCAAAAGCGCCCTGAACCATCCCTCTTTTTTACCAGTACAACAGGTGACGTCCATGGACTACATGACGGTTCAATAATGTTTTGACAAGCATTTTGCGAACTTCGGCGTGAATAACTTGAGGCTCAGCCGGTGATACTCGATAAGGGCGGCGATGAATAGCAGGGGCATCACCGATACCGGCGATGTTTAACAGCTGTAGTTTGGTCCAAAAGACGATCGGTAAGATCAAAAATAACGTGGTTGGAAAACAGAACGCTGTAGAGCTCACGAGCGTACTCGTATGGCATGACGGGTGCAATCATTTTCTGTGTGTCGGCAATGGTACAAGTTGCCGACTGCGACGGTAGAGGAGGATCGGCTGAAGTATAGTTTACTGCAATAGTTGCTACTGAGTCAATAGCCAACGTTTCACGCTAGAACGTTATCTAGTATCTAGTAGAGGGCAGTAATGGGATATAATAGGGCTCAGTGAAGTTAGGAGGCCAAAAGAAGCATATACAGTGCTAAAGAGCGGGCACATCCTGTGCTACCGGGGCTTAGCGGAGAGAAGTGAACTAGGAGCCGGATTCCTGATTAATAAGAATATAGCTGGCAACATACAGGAACTCTATAGCATTAACGAGAGGGCGGCAGGTCTTGTTGTGAAAGTTAATAAGATGTACAAAATGAAGATTGTACAGGTCTACGCCCCTACATCCAGTCATGATCACCAAGAAGTCGAAAGCTTCTGTGAAGACGTGGAATCGGCAATGGGTAGAGTGCAAACCAAATACACTATACTAATTCGCGACTTTAATGCCAAGGTAGGCAAGAAGCAGGCTGGAGAGAAGGCAGTGGGGGAATATGGCATAGGCAATAGGAAAAGCAGGGGAAAGTTATTAGTAGAGTTTGCGGAACAGAATAATGTAAGGATAATGAATACCTTCTTCCGCAAGCGGGATAGCCGAAAGTAGAGGTGGAGGAGCCCGAACGGCGAGACTAGAAATGAAACAGACTTCATACTCTACGCTAATCCTGGCATCATACAAGATGTGGACGTGCTCGGCAGGTGCGCTGCAGTGACCACCGGATGGTGAGAACTCGAATTAGCCTAGACCTGAGAAGGGAATGGAAGAAACTGGTACATAAGAAGCCGATCAATGAGATAGCGGTAAGAGGGAAAATACAGGAATTCTAGATCAAGCTACAGAACAGGTACTCGGCTTTAACTCAGGAAGAGGACCTTAGTGTTGAATCAATGAACGACAATCTTGTCGGCATCATTAAGGAGTGTGCAGTGGAAGTCGCTGGTAACTCCATTAGGCAGGATACCAGTAAACTATCGCAGGAGACGAAAGACCTGATCAAGAAACGCCAACGTATCAAAGCCTCTAACCCTACAGCTAGAATAGAACTGGCAGAACTTTCGAAGTTAATCAACAAGCGTAAGACAGCTGACATAAGTAAGTATAATATGGATAGAATTGAACATGCTCTCAGGAACGGAGGAAGCCTAAAAATAGTGAAGAAGAAACTAGCTATGGGCAAGAATCAGATGTATGCGTTAAGAGACAAAGCCGGCACTATCATTACTAATATGGATGAGATTGTTCAAGTGGCCGAGGAGTTCTATAGAGATTTATACAGTACCAGTGGCACCCATGACGATATTGGAAGAGAAAATAGTCTAGAGGAATTCGAAATCCCAAAGGTAACGCCGGGAGAACTAAAGAAAGCCTTAGGAGATATGCAAAGGGGGAAGGCAGCTGGGGAGGATCAGGTAACAGCAAATTTGTTGAAGGATGGTGGGCAGATTGTTCTAGAGAAACTGGCCACCCTGTATACGCAATGCCTCATGACCACGAGCGTACGAGAATCTTGGAAGAATGCTGACATAATCCTAATCCATACGAAAGGGATTATAGACCGATCAGCTTACTGTCCGTTGCCTACAAACTATTTACTAAGGTAATCGCAAATAGAATCAGGAACACCTTAGACTTCTGTCAAGCAAAGGACCAGGCAGGATTCGGTAAAGGCTACTTAACAATAGATCATACTCACACTATCAATCAGGTGATAGAGAAGAAGAAGAAGAAGAAACTTTATTGAAGAATAGTCCGGCAGTTCTTGCTGTGGTGGCCTCAGGTGACGGCTCGAAGTCCTTGGACTTGAGCAGCATCTTCGGCTTGCCCGACGGCCCAGAGCTGGTCTGCCAGCTCTGAACTTCTGATAGCCGCCTCCCAGCGGCGGCGACGCCTATGGAGAAGTTCCCCGGCAGCTCCCGCATCCGGGGCGGCGTCGGGAAGAAGTGAGCTCGAGCCTTCTCCTACCCTGGCAACTGCCGCGAATATGGACGCGACGCCAACGGAGCTGGTTTGAATACCATTGTTGCCGGCACACTCCCAGAGCATGTGCTGCAGCGTTTCTCTCTGTCCGCATGTTTTACACGCGTCTGTTGAATATAAACGCGGATAGCAGTGGCGTTAGATAGCGGGGCTAGGGTACGTGTGTGTTTGGAGCAAGCGTAACGTTACGGCCTCGTTCCTGTTCAATTTATCGTGCGGTGGCGGGAATGTGCGTCTTTCGAGTCTGTAGTGTTGGGTGAGGTCTCTGAACGTGGTTAGGCGATCGCGCCACGCCCAGTGTGCTTCGTGTTGTGTTTGTGTTGTAGTGTCCCGATCCGGCAGATCCGATGCCCCGCTCTCGGGGGCGGAGGCGGCCACATAATCAGCGGCGGCTCGGCGTGTGAGACCTCGAGCCGTGGCGTGGGTCGCCTCGTTGCCCACGAGCGGAACATCGGTATGTGCCGGGGTCCAGAGAAGGAAGACCGTAGAAATTTGGCGTCGCGAGGGCGATGACGAGTCGCCGTCGTCAGAAATTTGGAGTATGCGGGCCGCTTCCCGCGACACAAGACCGCGCGCGAAGCCGCGGATTGCCGCCTGCGAGTCGCTGATCAGGATCGCAGCGTTCGG
Organism: Dermacentor albipictus; assembly: GCF_038994185.2. NCBI lineage: Eukaryota > Metazoa > Arthropoda > Arachnida > Ixodida > Ixodidae > Dermacentor > Dermacentor albipictus. Next base: position 8,583,348 of record NC_091828.1, on the reverse strand, counting down.
CACCGCGACGAGTGCTAGGGCTATCGCGGCTTCTTCGGCCACCTCCGTGTGTCCCGTGGTCACCGTGGCGCTCGTGAGGCACTTACCCGTGCGGTCTACAACAGCGATCGCGTGTGCGCTTCTCCCTCCTCCATATCGCGCCGCGTCTAGGTATACAGCCTCGTTGCTGTTACCAAACTTCTTCTGTAGGTCGCTTGCTGGTTTGTTGCGTCTCCCGGTGTGGTGCGTAGGGTGCATGTTCTTGGGAAGCGGTGGGATGATGAGGCGGTCGCGGACCGAGTCCTGAACCGCCATCTTTTGTGCATGCTGAGTGTGGTACGCGATGCCGAGTGCCTCGAGGATGCATCGACCTGCCTTTGACCTCGATAATCATTCGTATTGTGCAATGTCGTGCGCCTCGATTAACTCGTTAAGGGAGTTGTGAAATCCAAGCTCTAGAAACTTGTCGGTGCTCGCGTTGAGTGGAATGCCGACCGCCCTCTTGAAAGCCTTTCGGATCATGCATTCGAATTTGTTCTTTTCGGACCCGATCCACCTCAGGTAGGGAGCAACATACGTTATGCGGCTTATCGCGTACGCCTGCAAGAGACGGATCCCGCACTCTTCGCGCATACCATTGCGTCTATTCGTGATGCCGCGCAAGAGTCGGATCGCGTGATCTACCGAACGACGAAGTATTCGCACCGTCTCTCCGTTATGGCCGTTTGCCTGCAGGTGTAACCCTAGGATTCTATATTTCTCTACGTGCGGTACGGGAGTACCATCTGCCAATGTAATGCGTATTTTGGAATATTCCCGTTCCTCTTCGCGCAGGGTTTTACGACCCCTCCTTGTGGGTTTCTAGAGTAAGAGTTCGGACTTGGTAGCCGAGCACTCGAGGCCAGTTCCACGCAAGTAATTCTGAACCGCATCTACTCCTGCCTGTAGCGTTCGCTCGACGTGACCGTCACATCCTCCCCCGGGAACCCACAGGGTGATGTCATCCGCGTAGAGACTGTGATGTGATCCTTCTATTTCTGTTAATTTCTCGGGTAGACCAAGTAGAACTAAATTAAAGAGTAATGGTGATATATCGGATCCTTGCGGCGTGCCGCACGGACCCGTCTCAAATTCCGGCGATTCCTCGTCGCCGACGACGACGCATGCGCGCCTGCGCGTGAGGAAATCTCTAACGTAATTATACATTCTTCAAAGGCCTTTTCATCAAATGCCTTTAATATCTAAGCCTAGAATTACCTTAGTGGAGGTGGTAGTGTCGTCTACGATCTGGTGTTTAAGCTGAAGCAATACGTCCTGTGCGGAGAGGTTGCGGCGGAATCCTAGCATGGTGTGCGGGAACGCGTCATGATCTTCGAGAAAGTCGGTCACGCGTGCGAGAACTGCGTGTTCCATGACTTTGCCGACGCAAGACGTAAGCGAAATCGGTCTTCGATTATCGAGCGTAACTTGCTTGCCAGGTTGAATGTGCGGAATATAACCAACCCTTATATAGAGCTTTCATTGACTACGAGAAAGCGTTTGATTCTGTCGAAACCTCAGCAGTCATGGATGCATTACGGAATCAGGGTTTAGACGAGCCGTATGTAAAAATACTGAAAGATATCTATAGCGGCTCCAAAGCCACCGTAGTCCTCCATAAAGAAAGCAACAAAATTCCAATAAAGGAAGGCGTCAGACAGGGAGATACGATCTCACCAATGCTATTCACAGCGTGTTTACAGGAGGTATTCAGAGACCTGGATTGGGAAGAATTGGGGATAAAAGTTAATGAAGAATACCTTACTAACTTGCGATTCGCTGATGATACTGCCTTGCTTAGTAACTCAGGGGACCAATTGCAATGCATGCTCACTGACCTGGAGAGGCAAAGAAGAAGAGTGGGTGCAAAAATTAATCTGCAGAAAACTAAAGTAATTTTTTAACAGTCTTGGAAGAGAACAGCAATTTACAATAGGCAGCGAGGCACTGGAAGTAGTAAGGGAATACATCTACTTAGTGCAGGTAGTGACGGCAGATCCGGATCATGAGACGGAAATAATCAGAAGAATAAGAATGGGCTGGGGTGCGTTTGGCAGGCATTCTCAGATCATGAACAGCAGGTTGCCCTTATCCCTGAAGCGGAAAGTGTATAATAGCTGTGTCTTACCAGTACTCACCTACGGGGCAGAAACCTGGAGGCTTACGAAAAGGGTTCTGCTCAAATTGAGGACGACGCAACGAGCTATGGAAAGAAGAATCATAGGTGTAACGTTAAGGGATAAGAAAAGAGCAAATGGTGTGAGGGAACAAACGCGAGGGAATGACATCTTAGTTGAAATCAAGAAAATGAAATGGGCATGGGCAGGACATGTAATGAGGAGGGAGGATAACCGATGGTCGTTAAGGGTTACGGACTGGATCCCAAGGGAAGGGAAGCGTAGCAGGGGGCGGCAAAAAGTTAGGTGGGCGGATGAGATTAAGAGGTTTGCAGGGACGGCATGGCCACAATTAGTACATGACCGGGGTTGTTGGAGAAGGATGGGAGAGGCCTTTGCCCTGCAGTGGGCGTAACCAGGCTGATGATGATCCTCGAATGATCAAAGTTGGGCCAGAGACATGCCGCCTGGCAGCACTTGTGTCGTCAAGCCAAAATTGACCACTGGCAGGCAGACGCAATTCGCCGTAATACGTAAAACTGTGAGGTACTGTGATCCCGCGTGTAAGGAGGACGTCTTGCTTAGGACCCGCGATGTATTGACCGTCGGGGACTGGTGGGGATGACACGAAGTCAACGTAAGTCAGTGCTGAAGGTGGCAAGTCAACGAAGTCGACGGAACTGAGGCGACTGGGGTGTGGTTCAGCGGGATCCAGAACAGGCAGGTCAAGGCGGAGTGTGCTTGCTGAACAATCGATGAGAGCAGAAAGTGCGGAGAGGAAGTCTAAGGCGAGGATCATGTCATGGGGACAGTGGGCGTTGACTGTGAATAGCACGACAGTGGAGCGGCTGGCGAAGGAGACGCGGGCGGCACACATACCAATTACAGGGGCTGTTCCTCCATCGGCAACACGGACAACAGGCGTCGTGGTGGGCGTGATAATTCAGCCGGCTTTGAAGGTCAGTGCTCATTACGGACAAATGCGCCCCAGTGTCTATGAGTGCAGACACAGAAACACCATCGACTTGCACGTCAAGAAGGTTCAGATGAGTGGGCAACGTCAGTAGAGGATTTGGTGGTGTAGGGAGCAATACAGCGTCACCTCGAGGCACTGCATCGTCTAGTTTTCCGGCTGGGAGCGGCGTCTGAAAGGAGTCGCCGAATAGGAGCGATGGGTCTGGGGGGAGCGAGATCTTCGTCGTTGGGGCGGAAACGAATGAGAATAGGGGCGGTTCGGCGCAGGGGAATCTGTGGCGGCATTATCGGAGCGGGCAGCATGGGGACGAGAAGGGCCACCTGGGCGGCGAGAATAGGCAGTATAAGTAGACCGGTTCGGAGAACTCCACCGACTGCGACAGTGCCGAGAAATGTGCCCGATTCGATGGCAGTGAAAAGAAATGGGTTTGTCGTCTGCAGTGTGCCATTCGGACGGGTTGCGGAAACGTGGTGGGTAAGAAGATGCGGGACGGGGCGGAATCAAAGAAGCCAGGTGGGTAAGAGGGTGATGGAACGAGCAAATGGTATGAAGACCTATGTTTGCGAACGTCTGGTGGACAACGGCCTGAATCAGGGAAACCGTGACTGCAGGTGCGTTGGAGGAGCTGGAGTCGAAGGCAGCCGGATAGGCGGCTTTTGATCTCACGCCGGACGATTCTGGTAACATCGCCAGTTTTGTGGGGACGAGGAGCGTCCGTGCAGGAAAATCTGGCTGGGGTGTTGAGCAGACGGGCGAACTGCTGTTCCATACGTCGGCTTTTAGCGAGTTGAAGGCAGCGGCACTATTTTATCACTGCATCAACCATCGCCACGTAATTAAAAACGAGCAAGTTGAAGGCGTCATCGAATGCCTTTGAGGATGTGCGAGACCTTGTCGGACTCAGTCAATCTGCGTCGACTTCGCGACACAGAGTCAAGAGGTGCGAAATGTACGCGACGTAGGGCTCTGCTGACGTTTGCGCACGGCCGGAAAGCGCCCTCTGCGCGGCAAGTTGGTGCCGAACAAGTCTCAGAGTTTTTGCTTAAGCGAATCCTAACTGGTGTGCTCATCTTCGTCCCTCCGAATCCAAACTCGAGGTGTGCCACCGAGGTAAAAGACTACGTTAGCGAGCTTGATTGCAGGGTCCCACCGGTGTTTGCAGGTGACGTGTTCGTCGAGGCTGATCCAGCGCTCGACGTCTTCCCTATCTTTGCTCGAGAATACGCAAGGATCACGGGGAGCGGGGAGAGTGATGTAAGTCGTCGAAGTGGCAGCAGCTGTCGGAGGCGGGGGAGTCAAGTTGTCGTCGCCGGGAGCCATAAAGGAAGGCTCGACGTACCGTCCACTGCGAAGCTCCGTGACGAGGTACAGGAAACGTCCACCTCTACCAGATATGTTACGTAGGATGACGCCGACGCAAAGCTATATACAAGTCTATTTAGTAGGCAATACGCCACACTTGGCCAAGAGGCAACAGCCCGTGCTAGCCTCTAATCGTCGTCATCGTCTTCACACTGCTCGCCTCTTTGTCATCGCAAATACTGTTCAGTAGCAATACCACAGCTTCTTACACTTACGCTCATCTGAAGTGTAACGGTTTACTTTTCACTAGTCAGCATGGGCTTCTTAAGGGCTTTTCTTGCGAGACTTAACTCCTTGAATTTTCCACTATCCTGCATGCTTGATCAGCATGCTCACTGCCGCTTGATTTGGTAACTGTCATCGCTAAGACTAAATTACCTTAGGACAGCATCACTATGTGATACTCTAACAAATGTGCAGCAATTTACGGTAGTAAGCAAATATTCTTCATCACTTTGTTACGTTTCCTGTAGGGCAGCGCAAGGTAGCGTTCTAGTCGCATTACCCTTTCTCATTTACATCATTGGCTTGCCTTACAACATGTATGTCCTTGTACGCGCGTATTTGCTGATGATAGTAAAGTGTACCATCCAATTTACAGCCAGAGCGGCGATCTCGCGGTTCAGCAAGACCTTGTACGTATTAGTGAATGGCGCTAGACCTGGCTAATGACCTTAAATATTTCCAATTGCAATGTAAGCAACTTTAGCCTTACCCTTTGCAACTGTAGCGGCCTATATAATATCTTTAAGAACATTGTAGACTGTGCTATGCAGTACAGTACCTACGCACAAACCTAAGTCTGAATCTTTCTTAGTCCGCACATATTCCATCTGTGCTCACCAATCAAGGTCACTAGGTGATCTACGCCGTAACCTGCATCATTATCCATCTAGTGTATGTAAACACGCCTACCTCTCTTCAAGTCGGCCTCAACTTGACCTAGACTCCTCAATTTGGTCCCGCCATCAACAATATCTGATCAACATGCTAGAAGCCACTCCGCAAAGAACCAGTCGGTTTATTGCAGATAATTACAGATACTCATACAGCATAGCACAAATTAAACAAGACCTTTCACTTGAATCATAAATTGCTCGTCATGGCAACGTACTCTAATCACTATGTCACAAGTCCTTCACACTACTATTGAGTCCTTTGTACACCTAAATCTCACTCATCGAACTTCACGCATACTGTATAACAACTTTGGCGTACCATGCACGAACGGTGATACTGGTGCGTTCAACTAATCGGCTGTTCCACGAGCTACCCGCTTGGGGAATCATCTTCCGGATAACTTTGTATCACAGTGAGATCGGGCAAAGTTTTGCGGTAATCTTAAAAAATTTCTTTCTTCCAAAGTCTGAGATTTTGACTTTCCCACTTTTACTACTACCCTTGCCTACAGTACTGTTGCCGAGAACTCCTTTTTTTTGCTGAAGTATGATCATTTGTGAGTTGTCTTTATTCTCCTTAGCACTGTTGCCATTCAGGTAAAATTGCTTGTTTCGTTCATTGTTGCGTTCATATTTGTGTCTTTTTTTAACTTTGAATACTACTGTTACTCCCTTGCTTTAATAAAGTATCTTCTTAAGTTATCGCATTTATTCACATCTTTCTGCACTAATCAATGCTTTACTTTGTTAAGGTGTTATTGTATTTTTACGTTTATGAATGCATTTTTCTGTACTGCCCCATTTACACAATGCTCCACGAGGACTTTGTAAAGTACTCATAAATGAAGTAATAACCAACCATAAAATGCACCCAATTTGTAGGTATATCGTATCTGAGAAAAAGAAACCGAAAGCCTTCTAACCTGTCTGACCTACAAGGAGGCCTTGGATCTAATACGTCGTCAGTAATATCCACTGAAAGTTTTTCCACGTAAGTTTTATAGATGGGCAATGGGGAGGGGAAATTGTAAAAACCTCAATTAGTCAAGAATAGCTACCTTCCGACAGTATGTTCAACTAGGCTGGGTGGTACACAAGGAATCACACTTGCCTAGAGTGCTGAACTGATCTGTGTTGGACTGCTACAGAGTCCGTAACTGCTGCTACGCATGTTCGTCCTATAGCGGATGAACCCAGCACGCGACGTGGCCATGCATGGCCTCATGGCGACCTGGGCCTGTGCCTTCTTTTGTGAAAATTGCGAGACATCGCAGCCAACTCGGCTGACTGTCCATTACAGACAAGTGTGATTACGTCTGTACCCGTTAAACAGCAGCTTGAACAGCGCGACAGAGGGCACAAAAAAATAACCACAAGTGAGAGCACCGAATGACAACCAAATGCTTTATGTCCAGCCAGTGGCAGTGATTACATACTAGAATATTGTACAAGTACTAAAACCTGATTATGCTGCAGAATACGTTGTTGCAACATACTCATGCAATTTCCAACGAAGGGAAGCTAGCATTATACACAGGAACCATCCTATAACTAGATGTCTCTCGTGTTTCTGTGATCATTCGCCGTGATACGAAGCCCTATATTATTACGGTAGTGTGCTCTCTACGAAGCGCGCAGTCAGCGCTCTTCATTTCTGCTCAGTTTGGAGAGAGAGCACAGGGACAGGGACGGCTGCGAACAATTCACTGGCTTGCCAGCTTGACTACGAAGGAACCCCCGTCGGCGATATCGCGAAGAGCCGAAATTGCTGACCTGTCACTCGCCAATTTATGCGCTACTCCACCGGCTGAGACAGACTCCAGCAGAGTTATGTTTAACTTTTAACTTTGCTGGCGTAGAAGCTTCTACTCAGCCTTCAGCTATCGTGCAGAAATACCAATATATTAAGTCGGGTGGTATATCTTATTTCTACGAGATTTGTCAGAATCTAAAAGAAGATAACTAAGTGTTCAGAAGGACACGCCGTCGTTTTTCTTCACCCCTAAAAATGTTTTTATGACTTTCTTGGCTAAGTAACCGCGACAATGCTCAGAAATAGTTCCAGCAAAGAAAAACAGTCATATTTGTTCCCTGCACTGTCAGCGTTAGTTGCCAATGTTTTTGATGTTGCGCGAAGCAATATGTATCTGATTTGGGACGTCCCACAAATAAAATAATATTGTAGCAAAGAGAGAAAGAAAAAAAAATTCATCACCTATGGCTCGCCTTTCATCAACATACTGTGGCTTTGAGCCACTCTATATTCTAACGCATGAAGTTACCTAGGAGAAAATTATTCCAATGAAACTGTTGGACAAATTACGTTGACTTTGGTTATTTGTTCTACTGAAACGATAAAGGGAAAGGAGGGCAAATTGGAAGAAATGACAACATGCCACAGATGGCAGCCGCACTCACAACCTTCTCAAGACCTTTTCGACCTTTTTGCTACCGCTGTGGCTGTGCAATGTCGAAGGCTATATCAAGAAAATTTTCGAAATGTTTTCAAATAATGAACAGAGATTTTATTAAAATAAGAATTTATTAATTTATTTACTTATCTATATATTTTACATATTTTCAAGGCCCGTAGGCGCTACAGAAAGTAGTGGTACATACACAGAAAAAGAATGTCGAACAATGAAAAAAAGATTTGTTAGATGGTCTGGAGAACAGCAGTGTTGAACCTCGATGCGTCAGTAATAGTGGCGACTGATGCGGGCGGGTGGTTCCAGACATTGCATGTACGAGGAAAAGACGAGTAGTAATACGCGTTCGAACGACAACATGGCACGAAAACTATGAAGGTGATCACTGTGGGAGGAAAAGAGAGAAGGAGGTGTTAAACGTTTCTCTTTTAATACCGGGTGGCGGTAAATCTTGTTGAAAAGGCCGAGGCGACTGTATCTCTGACGTACTGAAAGATCCGGTATGTTAAAGGTTCGCTTCATGAGTGTTGCGCTAGCATGACGAAAATGATTATATCGAATAAAGCGCGACAGGCCATTCTGAATTGCTTCGAGGGAGAGGGTTAGGGGTGCTTGAGGAGTGCTAGCGTGCGATAAGCGTTCGAAGTTATATGTTCAACATGCCTGTTCCATGATAGATCCTGAGTTATATAAAGGCCGAGATACATGTAGAAATTAACTTCACAGAGAGAGGCGCCATCGAGAAGATACATGCGTGGGACAGTATTCCTAGCGCTGCGTGAAATACCCACATATTTACATTTATTCACGCTTAATTTCATGTTACATGACTTGCACTTTATCGATAAATTGTCAGGGTCTTGTATATTGATGTAATCGATGGGGTCTCTAATTTTGCGACATATTACGCAGTCTCCAGCAAATAATTCACTTCAACATGATGTCACGCAACCAGGGAAGACAATAATATAAATTAAGAAGAGCAAAGGCCCGAGGACGGATCCCTACCGGACCCTGATGTAACCGGTGAAAAGGGAAAGGAGGCGTTATTAGCAGTCACGTAATGGGTTCCATTAGAAAGAAGGTTCTTTATCTAACTAGTACTATAGTGTCAATTTTAGGCTGACCGAGTTTGAGGTTTAGTAGATCGTGCGTTACGGTATCAAAGGCCTTAGCAAATCCCAACAAAATACAGTCAACGTTAAAGTTGCAGCAAAAAGATCATTAGTAAACCAAGCTAGTTGGGTATCGCAACGATATCGATAACGATATCGACAGGAATTCAAGAATTCAAGAACACCAAAAAGCCAACAAGGTGAAAGTAAATGATGCGTTCCAAAAGTTTGCATGGGCTGCTTGTGAATGAAATGGGATGGTAGTTATCTGGGGCATGCGCACTGCCTGACTTTGGGACTGCAACCACCTTTCATTTCTTCCAGTCACGCGAGAGCGATAAAGACTGCAATGACAGAATCAAAAATTTAAAAAGAATAACAAATGAAAACACTTCAGTGCATTTTAATACTTCGACATTAGAACTATCACGCCCACTGGCAGACGAAATCTTTCGGTTATTGATTAGCTGGCTAATACCAACCCAGTCAATAATTATTAGATCAATTACAGCGAAGATTAAATTTGGTGCCTCAGCGAATCCACGATGATATTAGTATTGAGGAAAGAGACAAACGACTCATTCAAAACACTGCAATAATAATTAGGTGGAATACAGGGTGCCATCAGGGTAAGGTAAATGTATGTTTGTTTTAGTACTATTCACATTCCTAAAGCAATGTTTAACAGTCTCGGAAGAGAACAGCAGTTTACGATAGGTAGCGAGGCACTGGAAGTGGTAAGGGAATACATCTATTTAGGACAGGTAGTCACTACGGATCCGGATCACGAGACTGAAGTAATCAGAAGAATCACAATGGGCCGAGGTGCGTTTGGCAGGCATTCTCAGATCACGAACAGCAGGTTGCCATTATCCCCCAAGAGAAAAGTGCATAATAGCTGTGTCTTACCAACACTCACCTACGGGGCAGAAACTGAAGGCTTACGAAAAGGGTTCTACTCAAATTGAGGGCGACGCGACGAGCTATGGAAAGAAGAATGATATGTGTAACGTTAAGGGATAAGAAAATAGCAGATTGGGTGAGGGAGCAAACGCGAGTTAATGATATCTTAGTTGAAATCAAGAAAAAGAAATGGGCATGGGCAGGACATGTAATGAGGAGGGAAGATAACCGATGGTCATTAAGGCTTACGGACTGGATTCCAAGGGAAGGGAAGCGTAGTAGGGGGCGGCGGAAAGTTAGGTCGGCGGATGAGACTAGGATGTTTGCAGGGAAAACATGGCCACAATTAGTACATGACCGGGGTTGTTGGAGAAGTATGGGAGAGGCTTTTGCACTGCAGTGGGCGTACCCAGGCTGATGATGATGATGATGATGATGATGATGATGATGATGATGATGATGATGATGTAGTCAGCTGGTACAAGCAGCCTGCGGAAGGCGAAATGTAGAAACTTCAAGCTCCGTGCTTCGCCGCTGCCGCCGGTGCCACGTGATGGGCCTGGGTGCGTGAACTATATTTATGACAGGGCGGTCCTAGTCGCCAACATCCGCAGTCCGCTGACGTCAGCTGTAAAATAAGGAAAACCTCCAACTTTGTGAAGTCCGGGCAATAGTCCGCAACCTGGGCGGTACGCGATGTAGTCAGTGGGTATAGACCGTTTTTTCGTAGGCGCCGCCATATTGTGAACGCAGTGGCGCCGCCCATACAGGCTTCGGTGAAAGTGGCCTTTTGCATGGCAGGTATACGCTCGGCGGTAGGTTCTGGCGTTTGTTTTCGCGGTCGTGCGGTCTGTTTAGTATGACGCGCGTATTCTACGTGGTAAACGGTTCCGTGAGACGTGCTGAAATGGTTTAAGGCGTCATGGCCGGAACTTCTGCTGGCGTTGAGGTCGACGGAACACGCAGCGCGATGTTGCGCGCATATCTGAGCTTACAATTAGCCCCGGAGATCAGTCGCGTATTTCTGATTGTTCCAGTCATGAATGTGACCTTATTGCAGTATTACCCTCTATTTATAATCTGCGGTTTAGGAGCCATGAAACATACGCGACGATCGTAACAACGTGGGTACCGTTCTCCTACGATGGGAGCACTGATGTTATACTTTGACAAGCCTTCAAACTGTTCGCTGCAGGTTACATTGCGTGAATACTTGGTTCGATGGATGAGGTTTCTGCCCCTGAATAAAATAGTTTTGGCAAGCAATAGCTGCTTACCTTAGAGTCTGAAATAAGCTTGTCCAACAAATGGACTATTTACGAACTGTGCGAGCCTCCTAAGCAGTGGTAGGTGCTGGATTACATATATCTTTGTTCTACGTGCCGCATGGTCCAAGCATACGGCATCAGCGGTTATGTATTTATAAACGTTGTGCGGCGTGACTATGCGAGGTCCTATTGCGGCGTTAGCCCGTTTTCTCTGGCTTTTTCGAGAAAGATGATGATAACCGATTTTTTTTTTTCGGTTGTGTTTGTTCCGTTCTCTACGACGCACTCACACATATTACGGAAATTTTGTCCTCAAAAATAGACATCGCGTTTTTTTTATGCGATCCCTCTCTGTATGGCTGTATGCAGGCCAAAAAGGCAATGCCGAAGCGCACAGCTTACATATGTATCGTGCTGGTTCACCAGCAGCAGTGATCGCTGTGTTGAGCAGCGCCATCGGCCTCATGCCGGAAGGCTAGCGTAGACATATGGTAATTTGAAGCCTACTAGACTTGAAATGCGCGAGAATGATGCCGGTGCATCACAAATATTTGATAGCGCCTGCCGCTTACATGTTTCGTGGTTGCCTAAGGTTGGCCGTGCACGAGCATGCGCTTTTATGCTTTATGTTTTACTCCCTACGCCAAGCGACTCGATAGTGAGCAGATTTACCGTTTCATGCTGCCAATACAGAGACACCGGTTTTCTTTGTTGAAATAAAACCGATATAAGCAAAATAGTTCACAACACATACACACACCGCGACTAATAATGTGCGTACACCGCGGCTGATAAAACGCGTCACATTTCTTCGCCTCCAAGAGATATTTCCGCCTAATGTAGTTACCGACGCACCGAAAGGGTTCCCTGACGACCTTATATCAACGGACATGGCGTAAATTTCACAAAGTACGATCTAAAACATGCCAAAATCGTTCCACAGCGCGCGATAGCAATACTTTCAAGCAGCACCGCGCCGGATCGCCCAAGCCAGAGAGAAGGAAAGGCTCTCCGCGCGCCCTATCCTCCTCGCCCGATGAAACGGTCATATAGGTAGCCTGCAAAAGTCAAAATGTAGAATCTTTAAGCTCCGTGGTTCGTCATACCTTGCTGGTGAAGCAACGCACTGACACGGACACAGTGAAGACAAACAGGAAAAGACGACACTCGCGGCACGCGCAACTATTTTATCTCAGAACACATACTTCATATTTATATACCTGCGCACCCTCAGGCGTCAAAGAAAATCAAGGCAAGATTAAAGGCATTTTTTACAAATCATTTGCCCGCGCATACTCGGGCGTCAAAGATATGGCACCTATCTATCATGGTGTGCATTCCTATCGTAATTTGTTTCAACCCTAACAACCATTTTTATTAAACAATTTTTTTCTTCTTTTTAGTGTACTTCCAAAAAGGCAACCTCACCATTGCTTAGATGTACAGATGGCTGACTGATACAACCCTCTTCCCTCTTCTGAATATGAAAGACTTCGATTATTTCCCTGGCTAGCTGATCCTTATGGTGTGATAAAACTGTGGTATCATTGTAAAGCGGCCAGCACCCATGTTGTGAGAAGTGCCCCTTAATGTGGGAAAGAGTGTTTCCCCCCAATGACCTTTTGTGCTCCAAATGTCTCGTGTTTACACACCGACCCGTTTGGCCGATGAGCACTTTTCCACACGATATGGGCCAACATTAGACTACAGATGACCGGCACTCGAGAAGTTTTTCTTTATGCTTGACTGTGCACTTACGACCTTTTACATTTACTTTTGTTGAAACTCTACGATCCAGTCCGGCACATATTTTTCCGAGTTTGTTAGGCGCTGAAAAAACTACTCGTAGACCATATCTGCCACCTACATTGTTTATGTTATGCGCAATTTTGTGTGCATATGGTAGTAACACAATTTTTTGGCTGTCAATCTCTTTTCTGTTGCGCTCTTTCTGATAGCCATTGAGCACATAACGAAACAACTTATAAGCTGATGTACAGAGTACATGTTTTTCATATCCTGCATTCTTTAGTCTGATAACCTGTTGGCTGAAAGTTTCTTTTATTTTTTCCGGGCAAGACTTGGTTAAGGCCGCCCTCAGGCACGAGAAAGCTGTGCCACTTTTTACAATTTTTGAGTGTCCTGAATTATAGCTAAGCATAGGATTTTCTCATCGTGGATTGTATGCCCAGCAAACATGGTCCGGTGTGGAAGTTAACGCCAAATCTAAAAACTGTAGCTTGCCATTCTTCGCCAACTCAGCAGTGAAAGCCAGTCCTTGGCTGTTGTCCTTGAACACTTTTAAGAATTCATTCACTCTTACGTCCAAAACACCACGTTCGACTATAAACAAAAAATCGTCCACAAAGCGGAACACTTTTGCCGCTAGGTCCTTAAGGTTTGCATGTATCGCTTTGTCTATGCTACCAAAGAAAATTGTGCTAAGTACCGGAGCTACTTTTGAGCCTATACATATACCGGACTTTTGTCTGTACATAATATTATTCCACATTACAAAGGTGGACTCAAAGTAAAAGGTTAATAGTTCAAGAAATGTATTAACTGATACGCCACATTTGCTGACAAATTCCATCTCGTCGTTGTCTTCCGTTATACAATGCCTAACACTCGATAAGAAGGGATCATGCGGAATATTGTAATACAGATCCTGTACATCAGCCATCAGCCATCAGTCAGCCATCTGTACATCTAAGCAATGGTGAGGTTGCCTTTTTGAAAGTACACTAAAAAGATGAAAAAAATTGTTTAATAAATATGGTTGTTAGGGTTGCATCAAATTACGATAGAAATGCACACCATGATAGATAGGTGCCATACCTTTGATGCCCGAGTATTCGCGGGCAAATGATTTGTAAAAAATGCCTTTAATCTTGCCTTCATTTTCTTTGACGCCTCAGGCTGCGCAGGTATATAAATATGAAGTATGTGTTCTGAGATAAAATCGTTTCGAGTGCAGCGAATGTCGTCTTTTCCTGTTTGTCTTTACTGTGTCCGTGTCAGTGCGCTGCTTCACCATCAAGGTATGATGATCACTCACCAACTAGCCCAACTTTCCACTTTACTGAACTTCATTTCCATTACAAAAAAGGGGCCCTTTTATATTTTCGAACAACTTCAAGCAATATGACCTTAGCACCCTGGCTACAGTTATGGCGATATGCGTCTGCAAGGCAAGAGTGGCATCTTGGCATGTAAGGTACAACGTGTGCCCCCAGGAACTCGAAACCATGTGCGGTTTCCTTCAGCCATCTTCAACACACTCAAAACGAATTTGTAGGATTGTGAAAGCTGAATTATGGAGACAAGCAAGACATTTCAAGGATTCCCTGAGAGTAACGTGCGCCTTGCTTCACGGTCCAGAGCTCAACAGACGCTTCAGGGAATGGTGTAGGACGTCCGAAAGTTTGGCGGAATGGTTATGGGCGACTACGAGACCACACCTACCTAGACCAAAGAAGCACAGACCACCGGAAGGAAGAGTGGTCACCTTGGGAGACACCACCATTCCCGAGAACTACAAAAGGATTCTTGGACTCGGTCCGAAGTTCTGCTTCGAGCCGGCCTTCGCTCCACCAGAAAAAGTTGCACTGACCAAGACCATGGCCCGTCGCGTGGCCGAACAGCGTCCCCGTTTCATCACAGAGTGTATGGATGTGCTTTCCAGGACAATGACCGCCGACAGAAAAGAGCAACTCGTAAGGAATCTAGTGAACTTTGGCGTGAAGAACGATTTACGGTTTCTGACTTATGATAAGGAAGGTTGTTTTGTAGTCGTGCCTGAAGGTCTCTTCCAAGAGAAAGCGATGACAGTGGTCAGAAAGAATTTCGTACGTGTCGACGTAAAAGCTAAAAAGGTGAGGGATAAAGCAGTCACATTACTGGCAAGCAACAATTTTGAGCGGATGCATAACTGCGAGTCGGCCTAGTTGGAACATATTCATATTGATAATTTGTGCGCAAACAAACAGGGACGAAGAATAGGGGCAACACAAGGACACAAGGAGAAAAAAATTGACAGCAAAACAATTGTGTCACTACCATGTGCACACAAAATTGCGCATAACTTAAAAAATGTAGGCGGCAGATATGGTCTACGAGTAGTTTTTTCAGCGCCTAACAAACTCGGAAAAATATGTGCCGGACTGGATCGTAGATTTTCAACAAAAGTAAAAGTAAATGGTCGTAAGTGCACAGTCAAGCACCAAGAAACACTTGTCGAGTGCAGGTCATCTGTCGTCTAATGTTGGCCCATATCGTGTGGAAAAGTATACATTGGCCAAACGGGTCGGTGTGTAAACACGAGACTTTTGGAGCACAAAAGGTCATTGGGGGAAAACAGTCATTCCTACATTAAGGGGCCCTGCTCCCAACATGGGTGCTGGCCGCTTTACAATGATACCACAGTTTTATCACACCATAAGGATCAGCTAACCCGGGAAATAAGCTAAGCCTTTCATATTCACAAGAGGGGAGAGGGTTGTATCAGTCAGCCATCTGTACATCTAAGCAATAGTGAGGTTACCTTTTTGGAAGTACACTAAAAAGAAGAAAAAAATGTTTAATAAAAATGGTTGTTAGGGTTGCAACAAATTAAGAAAGGAGTGCACGCCTTGATAGATAGGTGCCATATCTTTGACGCCCGTGTATGCACGGGCAAATGATTTGTAAAAACTGCCTTTAATCTAGCTTTGATTTTCTTTGACGCTTGAGGGTGCGCAGGTGTATAAATATGAAGTATGTGTTCTGCGACAAAAAAGTTGCGAGTGCAGCGAGTGTCGTCTTTTCCTGTTTGTGTTCACTCTGTCCGTGTCAGTGCGCTGCTTCACCAGCAAGGTATGATGATCACTCACCAAGTAGCCCAACTTTCCACTTTACTGAACTTCATTTCCGCGGTTCGTCACTGTCAGCGCTGCTATATGAAGCACTTTGTACATTCTAAACTGTGTTAAGCAAACTGAGACAATAAAAGTAACGTAAAACTCAGGTGTACACATCATTTTTGTTTCTCACGAGGTCTCTGTGGTGCAGGTAATATATATATATATATATATATATATATATACAGGTTATATAACATATATACACCGCACTCGTGTGGCAGCATTGCGTCCAACATTGTTGTTAATCGCGTCCGTAAACGAGGTTGAAAGGCGTCACACGTGTTGTCTCTTGGCGAGCCGTGTTATACGCAAATGTAATATATATGGCAAATTTAGTCCCAGTTCTTGCGGTCGACGTCGATGTACATACTCATCATGTCTGCCAGAGTCCTATTCATACGTTATGTCAGCCCATTGGTTTGGGTATGATAAGCCGTGGTCTTTCGTTGAGTGGTACCACTTAGTCGCAACACGCTATCCAGAAGCGCAGCCGTGAACGCAGATCCTCTGTCTGTTATGACCACTGTGGGAGCGCAATGCCTTAGGACGACGGCTTCGACAAAAAATCGCGCTGCTTCGGCTGTTGTTCCACGTTGGCTAGAATCTGTTTCGGCGTATCGCGTAAGATAATCCATTACGACGATTATCCATCTATTTCCGGCAGTAGACAGTGCACACGGGCCCAAAAAGTCCTTGCCAATTCATTCGAAAGGCGCTTGCGGTATCTGAACAGCATGCAGCAGTCCAGCTGGCTTGCCGGGTAGGGCTTTGCGGCGCTGGCAATCCAGGCATGTCTGTGTGTAACGTTTCACGATCGACGCAAGTCTCGGCCAATAGTACTTTAGCCTGATTCTTGCCAATGTCCGAGTGTAGCCCAAGTGACTAGCGGTCGGCTCGTTGTGACAGACATGCAGGACTTCGTCGCGAAGAGATGCGGGAATGACTAATAGGCAGCTGCTGCCACTAGGTGAAAAGTTCTTTTTATACAGCACGTCGTGGCGTAAGCACAATGAAGGCAGCCCTCTGGCGAATAACCTCGGCACGCTGCCTGTTCTTTCCTCTAAGTAATCAAAAAGAGGAACCAGTTCTGCATCCTCGCGTTGGTGGCGTGAAACGGCGACAGTATCTAGCACGCCTAGAAAAGCCGTGTCATCATCGTCGTGCACAGCAGTCTGAACAGGAGACCGAGAAAGGCAGTCGGCGTCGCTGTGTAGTTTTCCTGATTTGTAGACAACCGTGAAGTCGAACTCTTGGAGACGAAGACTCCAGCGTGGTAGCCGACCAGCTGGATCTTTTAAATTGGTCAGCCGGCAAAGTGCATGATGAACACTGACAACAGCGAAACACCGACCATACAAGTATGGCCGAAATTTCAGGACGGCCCACACCAGTGTGAGACATTCTTTTTCTGTAGTGGAGTAGTTGGCCTCCGTCTTTGATAGCGTCCTGCTGGCGTAAGCAATCACTCTTTCGGCGCCGTCCTGCCGGTGTACAAGCACTGTGCCGAGGCCGACATTACTAGCGTCGGTATGAAGAATCGTAGGAGCGTCGCCATCAAAGTGTGCGAGCACGGGAGGTGTCTGCAGCCGTCGCCGTAGCTCGTGAAATGCCCGAAATGCCCATGCCTCTAACAATGTGTCAACGTTCCCTGGTAAAATTCGTCAGCAGGAGTTCAGCAAGTCCGTCGCGTACGTTAATTACGGCCCTGGCGATGGAAACGCCTTGACTCAGTACCAGTGCGTTGATGGGTTCAGCGACACCAGTCCCGCTGTTCAAGTTGTCGCAGATAACAGGTACGAGGGAACAGCTTCGCGGCGGAAGCGTGACGTCGTCGTCGGCGATACGGAAGCGTGGTCGCTGGTGCTCCGCGGGGTCGACGTCGTCTGAGCTGGTAGAAAATGTGACGACGAGGTCATGGACAATAACCGCTGCACCGTACTCTCTCAAGAAATACATACCCAATATAAGTTCCTTGCAGCCCTCAAAGAGAATGACGAGGGTGGCGACGAAGGTTTCAGCGGCGATTACTGTCCTGGCTGTGCATTTTCCGATCGGCGTCATCAACTGGCCACCGACAGTTCTGATGTTGGGCCCGGTCCACGGCGTCTTCACTTTTGACTACCTGTCGGCCAGCTTTTGACTTATTATCGAAAAATGCGAACCAGTATCGACGAGAGCGGCCACTTGGTGGCTGTCAATGAAAACGACAAGATCAGCGCTGACGGCATCGGTTATAGGGGGTACGGTTGGAGACGTCGGTGATGGCGCTCTTCGAAAGTTAGACGGTTTGCAACCTCACCTGCGGAGGTCGCTGCTTCTAGTTTCCCCGGCGCGGGCTAGGGGACCTGTCCCTAGAGGCGTCAGAAAAATCGCGACGGGTCGGTGGGGTATAACGAGCCGGAGAAGGGGAACGCGATCGAGGCGTCGCTGAACCTACCGGCCGAAAGTTTGTAGAATTTTCACCGCAGGTACGTGCAGCATCAAACACAGGGTAATTGCAGTTGGACAACCTTGGATACCCGGCTGCGTGGTACTGGCGCGCGCGATAAACATGTCCTGCTTCGACGCAATGAAAGCACAGTGGCCGGCGGTCAGCGGTGCGCCACAAATTGGCATTTCGAAGCGTATAGCCCACAGGGGATTCGCCGTAAGACCGAGGCGCAGCGATCGGCTGGCGGCGATACAGCATAGCTGGCGGCGGCTGTGACTGGCGGAAATATGGCGTGGGGGGTGGCGGTGATGGCTGCGTCGTAGTGGTCGATGGTGTCAGCAGCATCGAAGTCGCGGGAGGTGGACGACAGACAGCTTCCGCGTAGGTTAGTCTTCGCGGCACCGCCTCCCGGTCGGGGTACGAAAAGGCCTGTCGAACTTCCTCCCGAACGATATCAGCGACAGAAGCCACCGCTGGTGCCATAGGAGAAATCCCGGGCTGCCGGATCTCCTATCTCACAATCTCCCGGATGACTTCACGCAGAGACGTGCCGTAGCTCTCAGGTATACCTGAAGCATTCACCGGCGAGTTCGCGCGATAATATTAGCGGTACCGTTGCTTTAGTGCCCGTTCTATAGCGGTAGCCTCCTTGGTGAATTTGACCACTGTCGTGGGTGGGTTCCTCACGAGTCCGGCAAACAGTTCCTCCTTCACTCCGCGCAAGGGATAGCGTAACTTCTTTTCTTCCGCCATCTCAGGGTCTGCTCTGCGGAAAAGGCGGGTCATATCTTCTGCATGCATGGCTACGCTCTCGTTTGGTTTTTGAATACGGGATTCGAGTGGGCGCTGCGCAGTGTCTCTTCTGTCGGTACTAGTGAACGTGTCTAGCAGCTGGGTGCGGAAGGCATCCCATGTGGTCAAACTTCTCTCCAGGTTCACAAATCACATCCGAGCACTGTCTTGAAGCGCGAAATAGACATTAGACAGCTTTTGCTGGGAGCCCCAGTCATTTTAACTGGCGACACGCTCAAATTGGTCCAGCAAAACTTGGACATCTTCAAAAGCGTCGCCATGGAAGCTTTCTGGTACCTTAGGATTCTGTAGCGTCACCTACGATGGAGTCGCAGTAGCCATAGCGGAAGTAGGTAGACGGGTTTTAGCAGGGCTGCAAAGGGTTGAACTCGGGCGTCAGGCATAGCAGGCGGCGACTGTACCGGTGAACAGGAGTTTCGACGAACGAAGGTGATGCCGTTTTCGAGGTATGGCTCCGCGAAGGGGTGCCGAGCACAAGGCAGTCGTACCCCGCACGTCTACCAGTGTCGCCGCCTAGTAGAAGACGGGAAAGCCGGCGGAAAGGACGCATGGAAACACCTTATCAGAGCAGTCAACGCGATGTCGTTGTCGTCTCTGTTTTTCCACTTGCGCGCTACTTCAGCGGCGTTCTCATCGCCTGGCACATCCCGGCGGCGACCAAATAGGATGTGGCAATATATATATATATATATATATATATATATATATATATATATATATATATATATATATATATATATATATATATATATATATATATATGTACTGATTGTAGCTGAAAATATCAGACGTTTTACATCTACATCTCCCGTCAATTAGTCGAACATATTTTTAATGTGTCTGACATACATATCTTGCCTTTTTCAATAATTTATACACTGATACAATACAATACAGCTTTATTGGCCCGTTTTTTATACACATGAATCCACTGCTCAGCCTATGCACAGAGCGCTTGTCGTCTGACCTTGCAGCTGGTGGATACATCAGCAGTTACAATCCTCAATGATATACAACACAAAGACCAGATAGCAGGATCCCGTCCTGCGCGACATAAAAAAAAAGAAAATTGATATAAAGAAAGAAATCGATGAACGCAAAAGCAAGTATAACTTGACAAGCTGCGATAAGTAGACTAGACACATGACCTAAGTGTTAACATGGAACGGAGCATGGCCCTAAAGCCAGACAGAATTGCCGTTCTTGCATTGTTTCTAAGCACCACTTCCTTATCTTTATCACCAGTGTTCTTCTTTTTACAATATTGCATAAATCGTCGCTGAGATCATTTAATACCGCTGGGACATAATAGTTCCTCGTTTTTTTTTCTACAGCGTGTGAAAACTTTTGGCTTAACGCATCTGTCTGTTTTTCTTAGTGTCACTTCTTTGTGGACAGCTACCCTGAAATCTCTTGAAGAATAGTGTCGCTGAACCACTGAACACCGAAAAATTTCGCTTACCTGGATCATGCCTAGTTGTGAGTATTTTTTCTTCTGCAGAAGCGGTGTTTAAGACTGTTTCATAAGATATACTATTTACTATTCGTTTGATAAGCCTAATAATCGTTCGCCTTTTGTATTCTGAGCATGTACCATATATAGTTATTCCATAGCGCAAAACAGACTCCATTAATGCTTTGTATATTGTAATTCTTAAATATGGAGGACATTTCCCAAGCAAATTATAAATTGAAGCTACCATAGTTCGTAACCTTTTGCAAAAGTGTTTCACATTACTATTCCAAAATAGGTGCTCGCCCGCAAAAAGGCCTAAATATTTTACCACTGAATCAGTGTGCAGGGGCACACATTCACATGTGCCGCTGGTAGATTTGTGCAAGTAGAAGAGTCGGTCGAGGCTTACATGTTTATGTGGATTTCTGAAACATAAAAATTTGGTTTTATGAGGATTGTTGAAAATACAAATTTCCCCAAACCACTCCATGATGTTACGTACATCGCCTTGGACGCGCCAGCATCCTCTCTTGTATTCGGCGGTACCTAGTACAAGCGTGGTGTCATCTGCATATTGGAATATATTGGAGTTCAGTTGTAAATTGCCCAAGTCAGTGACATAAATATTAAAAAGTATTGGTCCCAAAGTGCTGCCTTGTGGTAAAACGTATTTTATTTCTTTATAGCTGCTGTATTCATTCTCAATTCTAACGCACTGTAATCGATTGGAAAAGTGCGTGTCAAAGAACCTGTTAAACGGACCTTTAAAGCCTAAACTATTAAGCTTGCTTATCACTAGAGCGTGGTCTACTGTATCGAATGCCTTGGTCAGGTCCATGAAAATTGCAAAAGCGACACGGTTGTTTTCAATACGATTATGAACGTAATCAGAAAATTCTTCCAGGAGTGCGATTGGGTTTCTATTTCTTGTGAAACCAAATTGAGCTGGATTATGCAGAGGAAATTTCTCACAAAACGACTGCATCACATACGGAATATGTTTTTCCATTATTTGCGCTATAGCGCACAACATTGCGATTAGCCTGCAGTTGGTATGCAATACCAACTACAGGCCAATACCAAATGCCAACTATAAATACCAATGCCAAGTATATTTGCAATGCCCATAGCAATGGGTATTACAAATTTAGTAGCACATTCATAATGAACTACTACATATGACATCGATTCTGCCCCTCTCCTTTGATATTCTGCCCGTCGACGCAGAAGACAGTACATACTGAAACTTTTCTTTACGTCAACATTCAAAAGGCAAGGAGTTTTTCGGCACCACAGGTCTCCATCTTCCATCTTCCAGAAATGGCACTGACTACATACGTTATAAATGAGCATTCAACGCCGGTGGTATAGCTAATAATTTTAAAATACTTTTTTCAACGTATGATACGAAGCCAACAAACACTGACACCAAGAAAAGCTCTGTTTCCTTTGTGTCACTGCTTGTGGGCTTCCTATGATATGACTAATAAAAAACCGGGCTCTTCGGTTAACCTCTTTCTTCTCGTTTTTCGGACGTAGTTTGACCTGTATATTATTTTACTTACACTGTGGTAGGGGCATCTGTGATGTGCCTTCGGTAGCACAATAAATGTTTTGACAGCTGTGATTTCGTGAAATAGAAAGCGATTACAATATAAACAAGAAACTTGCGGAAAAGGGTATCATGACAAAGCAGCTGCTATGGCGGCACTATTCTTCCTGTTTTCACTTGCCATGGCACAGGTGCTGCCGCTTGTGCTGTCGGATGGTTGAGACCAATGGGCTAATACAGGTTTAGGTTATTCCCATTTAAAGCGAGGAGTAACGGTTCTATGCGTGCAACATCTTCCTCTGCCCTTATCACCTGCATGTTACAGGTTAAACTAGGGAATTATTGGTGTAGCCTAAGTGGTGTATCATACTTTCCGCACACGTTCTGATTGACCCAAAGCTTGCTGTAATTGATCCTTGAGCTATTGGTTCAGTCATGGCTTTCGACTAACTTGTCTGTTGAAGAGGCAGATTTCATTTAATCGAAAAGCCCAAGTGAAAATGAGCCTAGACCTCATGACACTCATGCAGTCACCATGTATGGCTGAAGAAAAACATGTGACAGAATGATAAGCAGTGTAATTCATTCAGTAGTGTACAAAGAAGCGAAGCTGTGCTCAGATTTCAGTGCTGGTATGCTAAACACAATCCTACACATGAGTTGTATGCATGGCATAATGAACAAGAGCCCTTTAATAAGCGATGACAAAGGCTAAAAGCTGTTGCCTCAGTTACTGTCATTCGTCTAATATATGTATTCTCATATGCAGCAGATACAGTCCGTAAATCGATTTACATTCAAGTATAAAATGTTGTAACTGCATCATGTGATGAAATTGACATAAGATCAGCTGAATACTGAATATAACATCTGTGATGGGGTGTAGTTGGCGCGGCACGTATTGATATTATAAGTCGTGCTGTTTTATTCCCACACACATACATCTAAACGCAAGGTGCACATACAATTTGTGTTTACGTGTTACTACTTACATCAAATGAACAGCACAACTTTATAATCAAGACATAAATACAAATGATATTTTGTAGCTGACTACTACCTATTAGTTACGGAATGACTTCCTTTTCTCACATTCAGCAACTCAACTGCGTGCATAGGTTAAGCTGATGTTGCTAATCTAAGCTTGGCATGCGTATCCTGTCCAGAATATGATAAAATAGTGTCCCCGTGTATCGGCCTAAATTTGATGGCTTGACAATATCTTATCTACCTGGGTAGTAAATTTCTGTGAAAAGAAAAATGCAGCACACTGACTAAAGCAGTGTCGGTAATATATTAGAGAGAGCAGACACTCTGCCAGCACAGTCAAATGAAAGTTTTGCCAGCAGTTCGTCTCCGTTTGCTTGCTACGATCACATAACTAATTCTGGCATAATTATGAATATTTGAGTTCATAATATTCTCGTGACAGTGTACAGGAAGTCTTTATATTATGACAACAGCAGAATTCTCAGGTACAATTAATTGTGTTTATGAAAATGTTACAGAATTACAAGAGGGAAGGCGCCTCTTTCCCTGGTCTGGCGGCGCAGGTGAAAACTTTTCAGTTAATAAGGGATACCGTAGTCTGTGCAAAATATAGTTCAGCGAAATGGCCACTTATGGCATCCAACATGCTACACCCATGTTATTACATAGCGGTACGCTTATAGCAAGATTAAAGTGCACCGGAAAAACACTTAATGGACATACTTTGCATGCTGAAGTCAGTTTAGCGTACATTATTTGGTAATGAATGTCGGCAGAATAAACAAGGGGATATAATTTTGTGATGCTTGTAGCGCAGCTCAGAACGAGCAAAATGGAAGGTGGAAGGGGTTATGAAAAGCAACGGAGAACGGAGTGATCACTGCGTTCTCCGTTCCTTTCCATTACCCCTTCCAACTTCACTTTTGCTCGGTCTGAGCTTTGCTACAAGCCTAAGAAACTCATGACATACCAACTCGCCCAAACTGTTATGCCTTTCAAGAGGATAGAAACTAAAGCACTTTCCAGGCACATCATCCAGGCATATACTCGCGATAACTAAATCTATATCTGGGAAGTGCCGAAGAAGAGGACTGTGTACTTAAACTAGCATAAATAACAAGCATCGAAATTTGACACGCAACGTACGAAGTCATACCGTAGCTCAAGCCAATTCCGGGCACTACACATGGAGTTGTTCGCGGAATAGAGGAAGGCACCACCGACGAGCCGCTAGTAGATCTACTAGCAACGAGCAACAAGTGCAAAATCCTGTACGTTAGAAGGCTGGGAAGGTCGACGTCGACAGTGACCACCTCCGAGGGCCCGCACGTGCCGTTCGACGTTAAAGTAGGATGTACGCTCACCCGCTGCAGGCCCTACAGAAAGTCAGTCCAGTACAGCAGATCTTTCGGGGAGATAGGACACAGAGAAGACGTCTGCCCTAATCCTAACGACGAACTATGTGACAACTGCGGAGAACGCAACACTGATCCAAACAACCGCCAATGCGAGCCGAAATGTAATCTCTGCGTAATGCCACATGATACGGTGAGTAGAGGCTGTCGAAGTAAACTGAAACCGGCCCCACCCCCATTGAGAGTCAGGGAGCAGTCAAGATCGAGACGGAGAACCTTCTGATACCAGGCCAGCGTAGCAACTACCAACGACAACGAGCAAAAGATGACTATGTCACCATCACCACAGTCACCGAATGAGACCGAACAGATAAAAAGATCCAGATCCAAGTCGGGATCGAGATCGAGTGAAAGAGAAGAGAGCGTCACCCGGATAACGGCAACGTGCGTGGCACACGACAATACCCAGCGCAAGGTAAGCTGAGCCAACGTCATCACAGGGCACAATCATACGTCAAACGAAAATAATGGCGTTCAAACCACAATACACCCGAGGTACGAAGACACGATAATGATTTTCCGAAGACAGAACGATGAATCGATGAGAGAGCTGCAACAGCAAAAGAAGAAGACACAAGAGAAGGAAGCTTCTCGGATTAAAACTGTATGAGTGGAGCTGCATGGACGAGAATCTGGCTACCGACCACTATATAGTGCCAACGATCATCCCGCACCCCAAAGAGACGATGAAGATTGGAAAAGCCAGGGCAACGGACTGGCAGGCATTTCGCAAAGACGAGAACGACATTAATGCGACGATGGACGAAAGAGAAATATGGATTAACGGAGTCGAGGAAAGAGCCGAGAGGCATACGAGGACAATGCAACTGTCGCAGGAAACCCCCATGCCCCCACTTACTCCACTTGTGGGAGACACGGAGGGCGGAGGGGACTCGCGAAACGCTGGCAGTGTAACAATTGCAACCAGGAACTCAATATTCGGATCTCCAAGCTGGTCAAGGAAACGCAAGAATACTCTCAACAACATGAAAGGCAGAACTGGCGCAAAACATGTACCAAGCTTCAAGGGACCTTAAGCAGCAAGCGCACTTGGGCGGTACTCAAGACCCTCCTATCAAAGAAGGAGAACAAGAAGGCTGCAAAACTGAAAGTGCAGAGACTCATACACAACCACCCGGGGAAAGAGGAAGACATTATCAACGAAGTGAAGGAGAGGTTCCTCAGTACGGAACGGAACATAACTGTAGACTCGCACATTGACGAGTATCGAGGCAACGCAAATATAGAGCTGGATTGGCCCTTCACAGAAGCAATAATCGAGAGGCCCTTGAGCAAGATCACCCGCAACACGGCGCCGAGGTACGACAGAATAAACAACAAGACACTCCAGAACCTTGACAACAAGACACTCCAGAACCTCTGTAGACGCACTCTTAAAATACATCAACGAGTGCTGGGCACATGGTAAAATACCACCGGATTGGAAAGATGCCCAGGTAACCATGATACCTAAACCCAACATTCCTATCAGCGTGCAGAACTTTCGATCTATGTCCCTAACCTAGTGTGCTGCAAACCTCTACGAGCACATGGTGCACAACCGCATGATCGAACATCTCGAAGACAACGAACACGTCTCAAACACCCTGTTCGGATTTAGAACTCACCTGTCCATGCAAGACGTGTTACTGCAGATCAAGGAAAAAGTCATCGACAAACCGGACACGCACTGCAAAAGATCCATCCTCGCACTTGTCGTGAAAGCGGCTTTCGACAACGTGTCACACGAAGCCCTACTGCAACACCTCAACGTATATAACTGTGGCAGAAATATATATAATGACATCAAATCTTTTCTGAAATAACGAAAAGCCACACTGGGGATAAGCAACTTAGGCTCTGAGAAATCCGACATACCGCGAAAGGGAACGCCACAAGGCTCCGTCATTTCACCGATGCTATTCAATCTGGCGATAAGCTCACTTACTAAACAACTGAATCAAATAGAAGGGATTGGTTACGCAACATATGCTGACGACCTCACCATCTAGACTAGGGGAGGGTCGACAGGTAAACAACAAGACGTTCTGCAAGAAGCGGTTGACACAACGGAAAAGTACCTGGAAGCATGTGGACTGACGTGCGCACCAGAAAAGTTAGAGCACTTGGTGCCAAGAAAGCGCACAAGATGCCGACAGCCACAACAGATACTAGACCCGGAAGTAAAGGTGGGCGGCATCATGATTCCGTAGGTAACGACGCCCTGCATCGTCGGGCTCCTGATTCAAAAGGACGGGGCCGGGTGAGCAGAATTGGAAAAAATTCACAGAACAGTGCAACAAATAGCCCACCATCTCAATAGAGATCCGAGCAAAAGGCACAGACTCAAGGAAGAAGATTGCAGGAGAATGATACATGCGCTGCTCACTAGCATCGTTACCTACGGGACCCCATACGTTGACATGAAGAACAGTGAACGAGACAAAGCAAACGGCCTCATCAGAAAATCCTACAAAACTGCTTTGGGCCTGTCCCCTTGGACGTCCACAGAGAAACTACTTAAAATAGGAGTTCACAACACGAGGGAAGAGCTCGTGGAAGCGCACATCAACCAATGGGAGAGACTAAAGCTGACAAAGACGGGAAGAGCGCTGGTCCAAAATCTAGGCTACCATGTCGAGGATGAGAAGCACCTACCTCAGCGTTTCCCACACGAGATCAGATACAAGCTACACATTAGTACCTTTTTCAGAAACATGCATCCCGAGTACGACAAGGAAAGGACACAGGCGAGAATACAGGCGCTCAAGCACATACGGGAATGCACCAACAGCAAAGAACAACATATGAAATACACGGCCCCAACTGCGTACAGAACAAACCACCAATTTGCAATCAACGTGGTCGACGAGAAAGGCGAGCAACTTACAGCCACATTTGAATTAGGAAGGAACAGCGCCAGCTAAGACGATCACAAGTGGGGAGAACGACACAGGACAGGCGCCAAGTGGGGAGAACGACACAGTACAGGCGTTCTCCCCACTTGTGATCGTCTTAGTTGGCGCTGTTCCTTCCTAATTCAAGTATGCATCATCTAGCCCAAATGAATGTTGTCCTGAATTACAGCCACATCCATGCCTGCCAAGGACGCGAGCACTGCGGAAGAGCTGAGCATAGCCCTTGCCATCGCAACATGCAAGAAGACCCTGTTTGCCGTGGACTCGCAAGAAGCATGCAGAAGGTATGTGAACGGAAGGATCGGAGAGGCAGCACTTCAGGTCTTGAACAACACCGAGATAGAGACAGCACAAATCCTCTGGACGCCGGCACACGAGTCTCTCGCGGGGAATCAGGTGGCGCACGGCGCGGCTCGAGACCATGCACGCCGAGCCATCTCCGACACCAGAGAACACGGACCAACGACTGTGATGAGGATGACGAACGGACATCAGAAAAGTGCTCGGATATCTTGGCGCACTACAGCAAGCAGAGGAGTCGTTACCCGCCGGGAATAAGACCGTGAGTAGGGAAGAAGCGGTAACCTGGAGAAGACTCCAAGCTGGAACCTAGGCGCGTGCAACACTGCTGCACGCCATGTATCCGGTCACCTACGGGTGAGACTGCAAGTTCTGCCTGCCGGACACGCCTAATACCTTGCACCATATGGTGCTGGAGTGAAGGATAACCGAGAAATACCACCGTCATCATCACCACGAGGCGATAATATGCAGGAAGAAGGCGAATCGTAGGAAGAATCGCAGGACCAGTGGAAGGCTCTGCTGGTGTCACAAGACCCTGACAACCACCTACGGTTGGTGAACTGGGGTCGGGCGGCGGCTGCCAGCCATGGTTACCTGCACTGAGGAGGCCACCCACATTTGGGTCAGGAAGCCTGGTCTAGCAATAAAGTTTATTTCTCTCTCTCGTGATAAACATTGTTGGCAATAAACTGAAGGCTCATGCTGAAACAGGTGACACGATCCAGAGAAAAAAATAGAGTGGATACACAAAGTAACGGCAACCATTCGCTGATCTTATTATGCCTGCATTATAAGAAGCCAACAAACAGTGACACCAAGGACAACATAGGGGAAATCACTTGTGCTTAATAAATGAAAATATAGAAATGATAAATGAATGGTAATTAGAGTGGATGAAAAAACAGCTTGCCGCAAGTGGAAACCGAACCCACAACCTTCGCATTTCACGTGCGATGATCTACCAATTGAGCTACCGCAAGGCCGTTTTTCCATCCACTCTCTTGGTATTTGTGTGTCCTAGTAGAACCCTGGGATTGTTAGCCAGCGCCACCACTCACAGACCTTGGCGGTGGACGGGGAACGTCCTTTTTGCCGCAGGCGTCACGAGAACATGATCTTTTTTGGGTGAAGGGAACAGGTCAATAAGCCCACATATGCTACCTGAAGGCATTAAGCAAAAATTACCTAAGTCCCAATAACACAAGTGTCAGGCCTAATGCACAGTGCCTATGTTGTCCTTGGTGTCAGTGTTTGTTGGCTTATGATATGACTAATAAAAAACAGGCCCCTCGGTTAACCCCCTTTATTCTGGTTTATGCCTGCATTAGTAACGTGACCATAGCTAGCCAGCAAGGAACAAGTCTAGGCAAAATTTCTTTCGCGCAGTTCTGCTGGCTACTAGCAGAATATCATACATCACCATACCTGTAAGACTTACTTGTTACGCGTATTTACTTCTTTTGTATAGTTTTTATATGCGTATTGCTTTCTGTCAGGCAACCCAAAATTAGTGCTTAATCAGCAGGAAGTATCTAGCTCATGCCTATAGCATACTCTTCTACCATGCCACTGATGTCTTCTCAGACTCTGTGCTTAGTCATCAGCCAAAAACGAGCAGTCAGGATCCTTGAGCATGCAAGCCGCTTGCATCAGACAATCTAAAACAATTCACTTCGTGCAATCTAAACATTTTTGCTATTCACGCCAATGCCCGCATGATAAAAAGCAAGGCTGCCTGAAATTTTCATTGATGAAATTGGTCCTTTCAGGCGTGTTCAGATTTGAGGACAGCCCTGTATGTCTTCACGTATGTATCCATTATGGTGCTCCCTAAACTGTCCCACCAAGAGAAGCACCTTCAAAAGTGCAGGAACAACTTGTGAAACAAACGATACATGCACGAAACAAAAAAGGCCGGTGTTATAGCGTTTATTAATTAAGGAGCGAAATATGAAATTGCGACCTGCTACACTTATGCACAGTTAACTTCTCAGCGCAAGCACACCACAAAGAACGAGCACTTCTACACCCAATAACGTTGCGACACATCACAGATATGTATCCCGATTTGTATCTTGCGAACACACTTCGTAACAGCAAGAACACACCTCGAACGTGGCGCTCGCGACGGCACATCGCAGCCGTCAAACCAGCTCACACGCACTATAGAACACGCCGAATGACATCGATAACAAGACAAGGACAACACGACGCTACTTATCGTATCATCACTTTTGAAAGTTGCAAAAGACTGGCCCTCACCACCTCCCAGCAATGAACCAAATACACAGAACACATACGCTTCGCGTAGGCTGCGTGCGCTGCACGGACACTATTCATTTCACCACTCCCCGAACAATTGTCCTGCTCAGAATGCACGTGGATGTGATAGACTTCTCCTTTGCGGCGCACACGCGAAGCACGGCACAAAAAATCACGAAGTCGACAGCTTCAAATATTTCTTCCGACTACTCTCGCAAACGCAACACACACTTCCCTCACTCCCTGCATTCCATCTGCTTCTGGAGGCGATCGCACGCACTGATAAGGCTTGCAAGGGTACGCAGCTTGCTGCCTTTGATGACTATCTCCATGGACGCCGGATAACTCAAACATGAGTCCTACTAACTAAACTAACTAACTGTACGAAAAAATCGCAAGAACAAAAAATAGACTGTTTCCGACGCGGCTGTAGCTAAGGCTTCACGTCTGTGCATCGCTTCGCTTCGAGCGAGCGCCATGTATAGCGTGAAGATGCCCGACGCCGACCGCCTCGGACCAGCCACTGAAAGACGAGCAGGCGTGCGGATAGTGAACTTGCGACCGGTCGTCCGCCTGTGGTCCAGATGACCAGAAAGGCATGCGCACGTGGATGGACGAGGACGGAATGGACGGACGGAATGGACGGGCGGATTGGCCATGCTTCGATCCTAAAGCCCCGACCAGACGTACGCGCTGGTACGCAGCCGCACGCTAAGCGCCGCGTCTGAGCGCGTACGGCGTCAGGCGCGGAGGCTGCATCGCATGTTGACGCATGGTGGCATGGAGACCTTGCCACAGAAGAAAGACTAACTTTAGAGAAGGAAAACTGTACCTTCCGCAGTGGTACGAAAATAAGCAGCGGCAGCGCATGGAACTTAGCGGGGGGGGGGGGGGGGCACGCCAGATGGCGATGCTTAACACAGAAGCGGAAACGCAGTTTCGTATTTTCTTTTTTAGAGCAACATCCAATATGGCCGCTTCTCGCCGGTAGCGTGCGCTGGTACGCGCTGTGCTCGCCCTGCTGGCTATGCATTCTATGGCTCTGCGGCATGCTTTGTTAGAGCTGGTGCGCTCTAATTGCCAGGAGACCAAAGAGCCTCTACTGACGCCCATACAAACAAGACCAGTGAGTGAACTGAACGTGCGACTTTATTGGCAGAAAAAAAACAGTGTCCCTGTACATTCTCGTGCAACAACAAAAATAAAATTTGCATGTCGAGATACGCTAGAGTAATTAACGCGAGCTCCTACTTAGTTGTCGGACCTGGCGATTTGGTAACAAGCGACAACCAGCAGTGCAAACTGGTTGGACAAAGCGTCCCACCTGTTTGAACCGACAGTTGCCGTTGAAAGGGAGCAGCTTGCATTGCGACGCAATCGGGTGATGCAAGCATCTGCTGCCGCAGCAAACGCAGCCACATGGACTACCCGCTAATTTAGAGTTGAAACTCCTTTCCAACCTGCATGTTTCTTTTTGTTCTTTCGGGGGCCGCTAATGTGTCGCTCGCACTTCGCACCCCACTTTGTCTCAATTTGTTCACCGTTCGTTTCGTTGGCATCACCTCTGGCAGCCACTTTTGTGGGCCTTTCCACCCACCTGGCTATCAACCTCACGCACTTCAGACCATGCGAGCACGCATGCTGGTCTCCATTCATGCCAGACCGCGGCCGCCGAGGAAGGCCGCAAGCACAATTTAACCACGGTGCACGTGAATTGGGAGTCCATGTCACTGCGCGAACTGCAGCAGCAGGTACTTACCTCGAGAGACTGCTACCCAATGCAACTGACCAGGCCGCCACATCCGAGAACCATGACCGAGAAGGACAGCATCTCAGCGAAACTCAGCAATCAATCACTTCAGCGTACCACTCGCATAAGGTTCACTGTATACTCTATACATTGGTTAACATCAACATGGCATCAGCGAGCATTCGCGTACGTGGGTGGCTTGCGGCACATTCAGCCGTTAGAATACAGGTATAGTGCTTGCCTTCCGTCGCACCTGGCGGTCTGGTAATAAGCGACAACCAGCAGTGGAAACAGACTGCTTTGAACCTGTTTTGCTTCAGCACCTGGCAAAAACCCAGTCTTCCCAGCCAGGAGAGCAATTTGCAAGGGCTTGCAAGGGCTTGGTTGCTTTCCTTGAGGAGGTCGTGGCACGAGCTGCACTGACTTTTCTTTAGGAATGCATGTATAAGATATCCACACACATAGCAAACTATGTTTGACTCAATTGCAACCATGCTGCCGCCGAATGAGCCCGAACATATTATCAATCGGGCCCTGATTGAGTCGCCGGGTTAGGAAGAATGGAAAATTAAACGAGTGTTGCAGATCTTGCCACAGCAACAAGAGTGCCTTGATTGTTACCTGCCATCCATATATAGTCGTAGGCCGGCGATGGCTATCGAACTTCCAGGACTTGATCCAAGGCACGCAAGCCTTTAAAAATTCAATGTGCTCTGTGGACGTGGTCATGGCATGTCTCATTTCTCGCTCTTTTATACGTACTGCGGAGCAGTTCAAGGCATCAAATAGCTTGTCCATCCTTTCTACAAAGCTGCCCGTGTGTGTGGCAGTAGGAGGCAGAACATTAAAAGCAATGAAGGCCTCAATTGCCAAATACACACTGTTGCTGAAGACCTGCGAGGCGAACTTTACTTTCATGTTGCCGAAGGGAGTCTGGTACAAATGATTGTCAGTGATTTTAGGCAGGTGTTTGAGCTTGAAGTGGTGGGTGGACTGGTATATATCTTGAGTATCTGCTTCCATGAAACAACATCTTTGCCAACCATGAGGTCATACATCCGCAAGTTGTTCCTAGTACACTTCAATAAGCGATATAAATGCGGCAGATAAAAAATAAAGTATATTTTCGTCCCGTCCATTTAAGAAAAAAAGGATCTTGTGGGATTATTGCGAGGGCTGTCTCAAGTGAACAAGTCAACAGGTCAGTGCCTTTACATGGAGACCATAGTCATACAGCTTATTTATTAGATGTCTCAGCAAACTCGGAATGGGTCCAGAAGGAACTGTGCCGTCAACTATCGTAAAAGCTACAGGTTGGAACCACCGCTTCGCCATACGAGACACCAGAAACAAGAGCGCTGCATTTGCTACACGACCAGACCTTTCAGTGCCGCTGTGAACATAACCAGCAACGTCATGCTTAGAGTCGTACTGCAGGTTTCGTTTCAGAGAAATTGAACCGTAGATGAAGAAACATACCCTGTCCATCAAATTCGAATTTTTTTGTTTTTTCTTTTACAACATCCATGACCTCTGGCATTAATACAGGTTTGAGCAATATTGCCGGTAGTCAGGTTTAACATTTTTACTGTTGGAAGGCTAGGGGTGTTTGCCAGGCTGCTGTTTGGGCAGTTGCCAGGATGCTGTTGGGCTACTGAGCAACTTGCATCGCTAGGCAATCGGCTGACGCAGGCATCTGCTGCAGCAGCCAACAGAATGACATGGACTACCCGTCAAATTAAACCTACATATTTCTTTTTGTTATTTCGGGCCGCTGAAGTGTCCCTTGCACCTCGTGCCCCACTTTGTCTCAATGTGTCCATCTTCCGTTTCATGGGCATCAGCTTTGGCAGCCACTTTTGTGGGCTTTTCCAACCACGTGGCTAACAACATCGGACACTTTAGACCATACGAGCACGTATGCTGGTCTCCATTCATGCCAGAACACGGCCGCCGAGGAAGGCCACAAGCACAATTTGCCCACGGTTCATGTGAATTGGGAGTTCATGTCACTGTGCGGACTGCAGCAGCAGGTGCTTACCTCGAGAGACTGCTACCCAATGCAACTGACCAGGCCGCCACATCCGAGAACCATGACCGAGAAGGACAGCATCTCAAGGAAACTCTGCAATCAATCACTGCAGCGTACCACTCGCACAAGGTTCACTGTATACTCTATACATTGGTTAACATCAACATGGCATCAGCGATCATTCGCGTACGTGGGTGGCTTGCGGCACATTCAGCTGTCAGATTACAGGTATAGGGCTTGCCTTCCGTCGCACCTGGCGGTCTGGTAATAAGCGACAACCAGCAGTGGAAACAGATTGTTTTGAACCTGTTTTGCTTCAGTACCTGGCGAAAACCCAGTCTTCCCAGCAAGGAGAGCAATTCTGGATGAGACCAGCAATGCAATATGGGGATGCGAAATCTTGCATTTAAGTAGGAAGCCACTACGCTCTGTAAGCAATGAAGGTCAAAAGCAATCAGGCAAATGCTACATAGCAAAAATTGCTTGGCCTGTACGTTTTGATGAGGGGTAAGAATTGGCTCGAAGAATAATTGAGCATGAAAAGCTTTTATACTTTACACAAATGGAATTTGACAAATCCAGGTAGCTAATTAAGAAAAGAAAACCAAAATCCACGAGTCATTGAAGTGAAAAAGAAAGGAAGTGTTACCCTTACTTTTGCAAGGCACCCCAACAGTTGCCTACTGCAGCTTCTCCAGTTTTCTTTTCGCAGCAGATTTAGGTGCTTTTGTCAAGCTCAACTCCCGGTTTTTCAACCGCAAATGCCAAAGATGCCTAAGGTGGACATAGAGCTGCAGAAATCGCTGCTTGCAGACTGAACTACAAAGTGGCAGATTGCCGGTCTCCTCTGCCACAATGGAAAACAATTCACTTGTAACACCTGGATGGTGTGCAACAGCCCCTACTGCGTGTGTAAATTTGTCCTCAAGCTTCACGACATACGCATATGCTGCGGCAGTTGGAACAGTTAAATGGCCGAGGGATTTGCCGCTTATGGGAACAGCTTTAAACATCATAAATAACAGTCTAGGTTTTACAATGTCCTGTTTGCTTTCCTTCAGGAGGTCGTGGCAAGAGCTGCACTGACTTTTCTTTAGGAATGCATGTATAAGATATCCTCACACATGACAAACTGTGTTTGACTCAAGCACGTCATCACTTGCTTCTACACTACTTTCAGAGAGCCCCTCTGTAAAAGCAGCCCTTGTGGAGCTAGGGGCCCCTTCAGTCGGGTTGCTAAGGTTGGTCACTTGCAGCGACTTAAGTTGAATGAAAAGAAACCACTTGTCCTCGTCACAGTTACTGTTGTCAGAAAGCTTGAAAAGCTTTGACACAACAATGTACCGTACACCGGCACAAAACTGGTAGACGTTTGGAGTTTCATTGTAACCATGCTGCTGCCGAATGAGCCCGAGCATATTCTCAATTGGGTCCTGATTGAGTCGCCGGGTTAGCAAGAATTGAAAATTGAAGGAGTGGTGCAGATCTTGCCAGAGCAACAAGATTGCCTTGATTGTTACCTGCCATCCATATATAGTCGTAGGCCGGCGAGGGCTATCGAACTTCCAGGGCTTGATCCAAGACACGCAAGCCTTTAAAAATTCATTGTGCTCTGTGGGCGAGGTCATGGCATGTCTCATTTCTCACTCTTTTATACGTACTGCGGAGCTGTTCAAAGCATCAAATAGCTTGTCCATTCTTTCTACAAAGCTGCCCGTGTCTGTGGCAGTAGGAAGCAGAACATTAAAAGCAATGAAGGCCTCAATTGCCAAATGCACACTTGCTGAAGACCTGCGAGGCAAACTTTACTTTCATGTTGCCGAAAGGAGTCTGGTACAAATGCTTGTTTGTGATTTTAGGCAGGTATTTGAGCTTTAAGTGGTGGGTGGACTCGTACATCTTCAGTATGTGTTTCCATGAAACAACATCCTTGCCAACATTGAGGCCACACTTCCGCAAGTTGTTCCTAGTACACTTTAAGAAGTGTGGCGGATCAAAAACAAAGTATATTTTCGTCCCATCCATTTAAAAAAAAGGATCTTGTGGGGTTATTTTGAGGGCTCTCCCAATTGCACAGTTGTTAGCAGCTTGGTCACAGATCAGTGCCTTTACAAGGAGACCACTGTCCTTCAGCTTACTTATTAGTTGTCTCAGCAAACTCAACATGGCTTCAGAAGGAACTGTGCCATCACCTATCATAAAACCTACAAGTTGGAGCCACTGCTTCGCTATACTAGACACAAGAAACAAGAGTGCTGTGTTTGCTACACGACCAGACCTTTCAGTGCCACTGTCAACATAACCAAGAACAACATCATGCTTAGAGTCATACTGCAGGTTTCGTTTCAGAGAAATTTCATCAAAAATTAGTACACATGCCCTCTCCATCAAATCCCAATTTTTTGTTTTTTCTTTCACAAAATCCAGAATCTCTGGTATCAATTCTAGTTTGAGCGATATTGCCGATAGCCAGGTTTTTAATGTTTCTTACTGTTGGAAGGCTAAGGGTTTTTGCCAGGTACCTGTATGCTCTTGGGCTATTTAAATAGTGGTTAAGTGCAAATTGGCGGAACTCTGTTGGCCGGCGTCGTCCGTGCTTGATCATGGCTTGCAGGTGCATCTGAACACAAAGAATTTCAAAAAAGTCTTTGTTGAGGTACCCGGATGACTCTGCCAATATCCGTGCTGGTGGAATGTAGGCCGAGGCACTTTTCAGTCTTGACACCATCCTCCGTAGGCTTGCTATTTCATCCAAATATTTCTGTATCCGCTTCTTAGTTCGTGGTGTAAAAGCCTTGCGGATTCGGCTCCGGCTCCTTCCTGTTGGCGTAGATTGTAGCTCCTGCGACGAGGACCAAGATGTGCATGGGACAGGCTCTGTTGGGTCAGAACAACAACACACCAGATGCAGCACAGGCAAGAAGTCGGCAATTAGCCACACACTGACACACACTAGCTGTGAACGCACCTTGAACGACAACTGGCGGAGTCGTGCTCACTGGGTAGTGGAGCTGGGCCAACTGACTGGGTTCAGGCGTGCTTGGGACAGGCTCTGTTGGGGCAGAACAGCAACACATCATGAAAAGGAAATTTACGGACGAATAAAAATGGGTTGGAGAGCATACAGCAGATATTGTCAGCACCTGACCGGAAGCTCACCATTATCGTTGAAAAGGAAGGTGTACAATAAATGCTTTCTGTTGCTGCTCACATAAGGGGCTGAAACTTGGAGACGTACAAAGACCCTCGAAAACAAGTTCAGGACTGCCCAAAGCGCGATGGAACGATATATGTTAGGCGTAATGTTAAGAGACAGGAAGAGAGAGGTGTGGATCAAAGAACAAATGGCGATAGTCTATATTCTAATTGACTTTAAGAGAAAGAAAAATGGAGCTGGGCAGGTCATGCAATGCATAGGTTAGATAACGGGTGAATCATTAGGATTACAAAGTGGGTGCCAAGAAAAGGAAGCACAATCGAGGACGGCAGAAGACTAGGCGGGGCAATGAAATTAAGAAGTGCCAGTTGGAATCAGTTGCAGCAGAACAGGGGTGATTGGCGATTGCAAGGAGAGGCCTTCATCCTGCAGCGGACACAAAATAGGCTGTTGATGATGATGCTTTACAAGAATGCCTGCTTAATATGTCTGGTTGTTCCCGTGCCTCAACTACAGAACTTACTGTTGCTGCTGCTTATTTACGTGTGACACGAGCACTGTGAACGTTTCTTTCCTTCATTCTCACATCGACTGCACTTTTTCTTAGTGCGCATCCCAGCTGCCGCTAACTCGCAGCTTGGCGAGTGTAAACAGCCCAGAACCAACCTTGCCTCAAACAATAACTGCTGTCATGCGACAAAATGACTAATTTGTATAATTCCCCAGTTTCTTTATCAGTACGCCATTACATTTCAAAAGATATCCGTTTTGGTCACACATGGATTTCACACAAGAAATTACGCAAATTCATGTAGCGTTTTCTTTTTATGTTTCAACTAATAATGCTGCACCGTAAATATAAAACATTCATATGGTCTGCTATAAACTCACTACATCCATCTCAAGACTAGGAAGCCAATAGAGCATTCATGAAGGATTTTATTTTTGAACCCAGTGTTGTTTACCTTGTAGTAGCGGCCAAAGCCCACACAATGGCCTTCTAGTAGACAGTAGCAGTTAAGTTTTTAGATTGTGTTCTTTTCTCCTTGAAGTCGACCAAAGTCTCTTCAAGGTGTTTATCGGCGTTGATGAAGCAGGAGGCAGGTTGGAGGTAACAAAACTTGAAGATATATTGTAACGGAAATATTTACACAGTCAAATACAGAGTTAGCAAAAGAACACTGATACAAAACACACAAGTAAACAGCGCCTTACTCTTCTACTTTTCTTAAGTTAGAGCCTAGGACAACTGTCATTACATACGACCAACCGAGTCTCACTGTTCTACCACTAAGTGGTTACGGCCCAGACTAGCATTGCATCGTACGGAGTCTTACTGTTCTATCAGGTTTAGTGATTACAGCCTAGACTGAGGAACAAGCACCTCGTCTCGGTTGTTATAGGGGAAAGAGACAAAGAAAAAGGGCGGTAGGGTCGTTAGCCCATCCCACGGAAGCAATTGCCAATGAGAGTTGACAGTTTCTTAAGCCACAACCCAAAGGGATGGGCTTACTCTCATAAGTGAATCTATTGGAAAACCACCCTGTTTTCCCTCTTCCCACATCTTCTCCCCCTCCTATTTCCACGTGGTCAGTGACGGCCTCGTCAAACACGCCAGGCATGCATGATTTATTGAGGCCATCTCGCACCTCACCGGCGTTTCTAGCCAGCAAGGGGGGGCTCGGGCGCTGGTGTCCCAACACCGCGTACCGTAGTCCCCCTCAAGGTTTTTCCTGGTAGAAAACTAATTACCGCTGGCGGCATCCGGACTCGGGTGCTCTTAAAACGACGCCGCGCCCCTCTCTACGGCGCGCACTGCATGTTGTAACACGACACAAAGCGGGCTCTCCCCAGCGCTCAAAACAAGATGCACGTGGCTGCCGTCCGAATGCGAGGGGCGCGAACCCCCCGCTCCGTACGCGTCAGACGTGGTCAACATTGCTAGCAGCTGCGTCTCTAATTAGCAAGGGACTCAAGAGCCGGCGCCACAACGTCGCGTATACAACCTTTGTCCGCTCGAGCTTTGTCCGCGTGGCCCTATTATGACCATCGGCGGAATGTCAACAAAGCCCGCGTAAAAGCATTTTCTCCGAGTCCGTTTTCCGCCTCTGCACCGCGCCCCCCGCGGCGGCGCGCGCCTCGGCTCGTCACCCAACACCACGCGGGCCGTCCGACCCCTCAACCACAGAAACGGTTGCCGCCCGAGGCGCTGGGGGGTGGACGCTTCGCCATTCACAAAACGCATGGCCAACTCGCGGCACTGCAAAAGTATATACAAAACAATCATGCAGCCCTACGCCGTCCATTCTTCCTGTTCGACGATGAGCGGCCTAACACGTTCCCCCTAAAGAGTATACTGGGCTGATTTTCGCTCAGTGATACGATAAATCACTGCCGCGATTACGTAATGAACATTCTAATCACACCCTAGCCTAATTACATCACAACAACAAACACTTTCAGATAACAAAGCAAGAAGAGAGTAAAAAGAAATACACAATACATGTCATCAAACTATTAAGCACACGATTGCAGTTCCAAACTGTAAGAGCACTCTAGTGTCTCTGTGTCTTGAATCGGCACTCACAAAGTCCGCAATATACAGCGCCAAGTGAGCAGGAACATTCACGCCCATCCAGTTGGCATGGCACTATAGTATTACGCTGGCTTCCATGAGCTGTTGTGAAGCCTGGACAAAGCATCCGCGTTACCATTACTGACACCCTTCCGATGTCGCACTGACACGTGATATCGCTGTAAAGCCAGCGCCCATCTTGTCAATTTTGCCCCGTGTGGAGTCGAAGTTGTAAGGTACGACAATGGATTGTGGTCGGAAACAACGTTTATCTCGGCACCAAAAAGCCAGTAGTCAAACTTCTTTAAGGCCCATATAATAGCAAACGCTTCCCTCTCAATTGTCGACCATCGCGTCTGAGTCGGCGTGAAGCGGTGGCTGGCAAAGGCAATAGGCCTCTCCTTTCCCTCGGCTGTCATTTGCGCCAAACAAGCGCCCGCCGCCGTAGCTGACGCGTCTGTGAAAAGCCAGTAGGGCTCAGATGGGTCCGGAGTGCTGAGCGCCACGGCCTCGCACAGGGACTGTTTCAGCGTCTTAAACGCCGTCTGAGCTTCCTCTGACCAGGGTATGCTATTGGGTACCCCTTTCTTTGTTAACCGCATGAGCGGGCTCGCCACCTCTGCACAATCTCGGACGCACTCGCGATAGTAGCCGCACAGTCCTAGCAGGCTGCGTAGCTCCTTTTTAGTGCGTGGTGGCGCCACATTCTTAATTGCAGCTATTTTCTCTTCGTGTTCTGGGGTTGAGAATCTTGGTGCGCAACCTAATTTCTCGAGCATCGACTGTGTGAGCTGTGATTTGAAATTAGTGCCCTGGTCGGAACAGATCATTTCCGGAACGCCAGTGCGACTGAAAATCTCAATCAACGCGTCGCAAGTCGCCTTAGCTGTCAAAGAGCGCAGTGGGACAATCTCTGGCCACCCTGTGCAAATGTTCACCAAGCATAGCGCGTACCTATGACCATTCGCTGACAGTCTGTCTAAGGGTCCAATGATGTCTGCATTGACAATTTGAAAAGGGTGATTTGGCCTAGTGGGAGGAGTTATAGGCACTCTGTCCGTGCGACGCCTGTCAGAGCGAATTTGGCAATCATGGCATGAACGACAATGCTCTAATACCTCCTTCTCCATGCCAGGCCAAAAAAATTACACCTAATACGCACTTTAGTTTTCCTTGGCCCTAGGTGCCCTTCGCATAGTGACTCATGAGCTAAACGCATCACCTCACTGCGCTTGTCTTTGGGAACAACTAGTTGTCTCACTCGGGTGCCTACTATTGAGTCCCAGTGGTGTAAGAGTCCATCAGAGACGAACATGCCGGATTTCCCACTCCGAGCATCTTCCCAACCTTTCTTTAAGGTAGCGTCAGCTAGCTGCAATCTGCGGAACTCTTCTCTCTGGCTTATTGACGCATGCCTCTCTTCATCAATTAGCTCAACTTCTGCAGAAACACCTTCCTCCTCCAAAGTAACGTTACAGGCCACTGCCTCGGCTTTCTCATTTGATCGCTCTATCCTCTGAGTAGGCTCGGCCGGTGCTACCATGGATTCCAGAGAGCTGCTGGCCCTGAATAAATGTTCCCAATCTTCCTTGGTCAACAAACAATCTGTGCCCTCGACGAGCTCATTAGTCAACGCGCAGAGTAGGTCAATGTTCTGGGGCTCCGCCGCCATTTGCGGGCTATTTAACTTTACCGGCAACGTTGCTAGCTTTGCCTCGATAGTTTTACCAAATGCAGACACCAATCTTATTGTGCCTGATGGCTCCACGATACTTTTCGGAAGGAGACTCTCGCGTATGACAGTTATTTCACTTCCCGTATCTAGAATCGCATCTATGGATACGTTTCCGCATGAGATAGGGATCAACTGCAGGTTAGTCATGCCTTCGCCTTTGTGTTTCAAGACCTCTACCTTTGCAGTGAGGACTCCATTCGGTATCTCACTCCCCGTCTCGTGGGCTATCGACACCCTTTGTGCCCTCTGCCTTGGCTCGATAGCCTTCTTTGGCTGATTTTCCTTGT
This sequence comes from Dermacentor albipictus, assembly GCF_038994185.2. Taxonomy (NCBI): domain Eukaryota; kingdom Metazoa; phylum Arthropoda; class Arachnida; order Ixodida; family Ixodidae; genus Dermacentor; species Dermacentor albipictus. The sequence goes on along the minus strand of NC_091828.1, from coordinate 8,541,684 downwards.
CACTAGACATCGGGCAATCCTTAGCGAAATGGCCTGAGCTGTGACATACCTGGCACCTGAGGGCGCTTTTCGCTACGCGCGTCTGCTTTTGCCCCATCTCTGCCACTGATGGCGTTGAGGCGTATCCTTTGCCTTTCGCTTGTTCCAAAGTTTGCAGTACTTTGGCAATCTCAGGTGGCTTAAGCCATTCCTCGCCTTCTCGTAGCCTCACGTACTCAAGACCCTCTATACTAAGGCCCGCTTTTATACGATCCGCAACCATGAGTTCTGCCATCACTTCTACAGTGTCGGCTCCTCTTACTTGAAGGTAGTAGGAAAAATACGTTTTCACTCGCGACGCGAACTGTGACCACGTTTCCTCCTTCCGCTTCACTGCTCTCTCAAACCTTTGCAGATACTCTGCCGGAGAAAGCTTCAGTTCCAGCAACACCGCTTGTTTAACTGACTCGTAATCTGTACTCTCTTCCTGGTTGAGGTTACGCAGTAGGTAGCGAACGCGCTCAGTTAGAGCTGGCATGACTAAATGCACGCGACTCTCATACGGTACCCCGTAAGTAGAAAAAAGTCTTTCTACCTCCTCAAACCATAAGGGTACATCCGCGTCACACGGCAGGCGGAACCCTTTCAGCACTTTCGCGCATTGCTCGACGGAGTCGAAGCCCATTCGCCTCCGATCGCCCCGCTCCGACTCAGCGCTGGACGACGTGCCATTGAGACGTTCAGCATTCGTCCTTGCCTGCAACAGCCTTTCGTACTCAATCTGTAGCTGTATACAGGTAGTCTGAGCATTGAGCCTTTGAATTTCAAGCTCAAGCGTTCTTGTATCATTCGGAATTTGCAAAGGCTGAGATGCCTGCTGCGAAAATTCCTGGCTCAGACTGGGTTCTCTCATTTCATTTGACTTATCGGAATTTAGCCTATCGTCATTTGATAACTCCCGATTCCGATCCATTTCCGCCACCGTCGCACCCTCAACTCCATTAGACTCCATTGTCTCTGCGCCCCCGCGTGTCCTCACCATTTGCTCTACACATCAACTGCCATGCCAACTTGAGAAAGACGCAAGAAATCCTGCTCACCCTTTGCTGAATGCACTGTCGTTTTCGGATCTCCTCCACGGTGCCGGGCTTGGCTGCTGTGGGATCTTCTCAAAGGTGCAGGAGGTGCTCGTTGGATGACTTGATCCCTTCACCACTGGTCCAGGATTCGATGTTGTAGAGCTCGCCGATCCTGTCGGCTGCGCCAGTTAAGTTTTTAGATTGTGTTCTTTTCTCCTTGAAGTCGACCAAAGTCTCTTCAAGGTGTTTATCGGCGTTGATGAAGCAGGAGGCAGGTTGGAGGTAACAAAACTTGAAGATATATTGTAACGGAAATATTTACACAGTCAAATACAGAGTTAGCAAAAGAACACTGATACAAAACACACAAGTAAACAGCGCCTTACTCTTCTACTTTTCTTAAGTTAGAGCCTAGGACAACTGTCATTACATACGACCAACCGAGTCTCACTGTTCTACCACTAAGTGGTTACGGCCCAGACTAGCATTGCATCGTACGGAGTCTTACTGTTCTATCAGGTTTAGTGATTACAGCCTAGACTGAGGAACAAGCACCTCGTCTCGGTTGTTATAGGGGAAAGAGACAAAGAAAAAGGGCGGTAGGGTCGTTAGCCCATCCCACGGAAGCAATTGCCAATGAGAGTTGGCAGTTTCTTAAGCCACAACCCAAAGGGATGGGCTTACTCTCATAAGTGAATCTATTGGAAAACCACCCTGTTTTCCCTCTTCCCACATCTTCTTCTCCCCCTCCTATTTCCACGTGGTCAGTGACGGCCTCGTCAAACACGCCAGGCATGCATGATTTATTGAGGCCATCTCGCACCTCAGCGGCGTTTCTAGCCAGCAAGGGGGGGCTCGGGCGCTGGTGTCCCAACACCGCGTACCGTAGTCCCCCTCAAGGTTTTTCCTGGTAGAAAACTAATTACCGCTGGCGGCATCCGGACTCGGGTGCTCTTAAAACGACGCCGCGCCCCTCTCTACGGCGCGCACTGCATGTTGTAACACGACACAAAGCGGGCTCTCCCCAGCGCTCAAAACAAGATGCACGTGGCTGCCGTCCGAATGCGAGGGGCGCGAACCCCCCGCTCCGTACGCGTGAGACGTGGTCAACATTGCTAGCAGCTGCGTCTCTAATTAGCAGGGGACTCAAGAGCCGGCGCCACAACGTCGCGTATACAACCTTTGTCCGCTCGAGCTTTGTCCGCGTGGCCCTATTATGACCATCGGCGGAATGTCAACAAAGCCCGCGTAAAAGCATTTTCTCCGAGTCCGTTTTCCGCCTCTGCACCGCGCCCCCCGCGGCGGCGCGCGCCTCGGCTCGTCACCCAACACCACGCGGGCCGTCCGACCCCTCAACCACAGAAACGGTTGCCGCCCGAGGCGCTGGGGGGTGGACGCTTCGCCATTCACAAAACGCATGGCCAACTCGCGGCACTGCAAAAGTATATACAAAACAATCATGCAGCCCTACGCCGTCCATTCTTCCTGTTCGACGATGAGCGGCCTAACAGTAGCTTCTCTTCAATGCGTGAGTGCCTTGCTTTACACCGGCACGATACTTTCTACTGCATGTCTGGAAAATAAATTTTGACTGAACCAGAAATTGAAAAAAGATAAATTTTGCTATGTGAAATGCAAGAACCTGTGACACTCTAATGGTTTGGGACTGCAGAACACATGCAAATGCACACCGTCCCACGTCAAAGAAATTAAAAAAAAATACTTGCTAACACATATTTCTGGTCACAGAGAGTATATTAGTACGAAGAAAACAGCAAAATTACAAATCAGTAAAATTATTTAGTATGATGATTACCGAATAGTTCATTTTCTGAACTATTCACAAATGAACACTCCCTCCAGAATATCGAAAAGGCTAGTGTGGGCTGTACATTGGGTTTATAGCACAAAATGAAATTTTTCAGGCATCGAAACCAGCTTATCAAAAATAATATGTTGGGCTTTGTGGGTTTAAATAAATATTGCCACTGTTCATAACTTTGGTGTCTACCTAACTACAATGTGTGTCAACAGCTTAAGGATTATTATGATCACAAATGAGAACATTGTGCGCTCATTTTATACAATAGAAGAGATCACACTGCTGGTTTCACAAGCAAATGCATGAAAGACATGAAGCTATTATCAATGATGCATTCTTTTTCTGCATGAACATGATGAACCGCTTCACTACTACAAAAATAAATGTCCTCAGGTAAACCAAACTAAACAGCAAGAACATTTCGAACCAGCAGGTACGAAATATGGGTGAATTATTGTGCGTGCACCTGTTTGATGCAATAAATTCAATATTTTAGCTTCAGTTTATCAAAGGGTTATTGGGTTCTGTGGACGAAAGAATTTGCAGGCGGACTCGAAAAAAAAAATACATTGATAAGTCAACTCTGTCACCCATTGCTACGGCTGCGAGATAAAAAATGTGACGCGCGTTCCGATTTCGATTTCTCTTTCGTGAATTCGCAACTAAAAGTTTATTTCGGAAACAGCAATGGAGGGTCCTAACTGCCCATATGTAATGCAGCATCTAGTTCGTTAACTTGTCTCCGGCTGTAAATTAACGAGAGCAATATTACTTAAGGATTAAGGCAGCGATATTAAACAACTCACCGGTACTGCTGTCCTCAGTCGCAGAATACGGTTCCCATTTCGATGCGAACGCATGGCTTACGACCGAAACGTAGATTTCGGGCTTACATATCCACTTGCAAACACGTCACTTCACTCCAAGTTAAGTAGCGCGAGACATCGAATCGCAATAAACTAATTTTAGCAACAACGAAGCAACCAGTCTAAGTGTACGAACGAATGAATCCGTGCCGGCATGCCCTCGAAAAAAATTTTGAATCCAGGCGAGGGGTCACGTGGAAGATCGATGATGCTGAACGCTATTTGCGTTTATAATGACAAAAACAGTAATGTTACTCATGAAAAGTACAGTAGCTAATTAGCAAAGATAATTTTATGGCTTAGCTTATGTAATAAACATGCTTCGCTAACTGTAGGATAACGTTTGTAAAAAAAAGTTGCGCTTATTACGGCGCCCCTAGCGGGAGATATTAAACATAACTCGGGAATACCTTGAGGTGTTCTACTATGCTTGTTTAATAGCAGCGGCGCGCGGTCGATTTTTTCGCCCTCTGTGGCCATTTCTTGAACTTGAGAGTGTGCGGGGCCTGAACATGCACTGTTAGGTTTCTTGCGCCCGCACCGGAAGCTGCCGCTCGTGTCACCCGCCCGACGGGCCTCACGCTACGACGCCAAATCAACGTGACTTCCGGAACGAATCTTTGCGGCGTGCAGGCAAGCCCGGGCAAGCTGGGTACGTTGCGATCGGAGTTCCGCTTGGGTTTTGGTATTTTTATGATGGCAGCCGCTGAAGTCTTCAGCTCTAATGGGTGCATTATTAACTAAATGTTCATCGCCGAAGTTCGGGAGCTGACACAGTGTGCAGAACGCGTCAGGCACTGAGCACGCGAGTTATGCTATGCCGACGCTGCTGCAGGTTTCACCGAATTCACAATACTGACAGTTGAGCGTACTGGACCACCAGGAGCCCTGCAATATCATTTTTAAAATATAAAACAATTTTATGTTAAAACTTATTGCGTATTACTGCCATCTTTAGCGCATTGCTTAACGTGACCGTTAATCGCAGGCTGGCCTTCCTTTAATCGCCGCGACGAAACGCGCGGCGACGAGCACGCGGCAATTGCTGCATCGTTCGGGTGCGCGCCCTCTTCCTCCGCCAGGCGTGACACGACGTCAAGTGAGCGCGGCGCGTGCGGGCGCATTCCAACGCGTACGTCTTGTTGGGGCTTCAGGGACCTTTTTGGTTAATGCAAAGCGGCACGAGCCCACTGGTACATACGCGCTGACCCTAGCTGGCATCAAAGAGGCTCATTGAAGACCAGGACTGACCGAGTGGCACATACCGAGTGTATAAAATCGGCGTCAAAAAGTTCGATTGAATACCAACCCAGTGTCACATCCACAGTGGCTGACGTCGGCATAAAGATGATCCCTGAAGGGCAGCACTCATGTGCACATTGCCACCTACTCAGTGACCCAAGTTGCTCTGACGGTTGGTTTCAAACCCTGTTCCCCCCAGAGAGCAGCCCAATGCGCTGCCCGTTCGCACACGGAGTACCCAGCGACCCATGCAGGCGGGAAAATGGCTAGGTATGCAAGAACATAGAAAGGAATTCCGATAGATAGCCTATTGAAAGTACTTGAGGTACCCTAAAGAAGCTAACGCGTTAAACGTATGTGCACACCCACCGCATATGTTGCAGTCTATGTGAAGCGACTCTTTCGTGAAGCAGGGGAATCAGTGCCATAAAGCTGAATAGGATGTTACGCACTTTTTATTATAATCGCACGCCAAGTGTACTTTAATGCAATATTGATGGTTACACCATACACAATTAAAATAAATGTGGGTTATTACGTACCATAACCATTAAATCATAATGGGCCAAGCCATCAGGAAGGACAATGGAATAAATAAAACTTCATAGGTTTTTGCACGTGCCTCGAATGAAGGGTACAAGGTAGTTTTTTATTTATTTATTTCTCTCACTCAAAACGCGGTTGCCGCGTCCTGGATTGGATCCTGCACCAGAGAGCTTCGCAACGCAATGCGAAAGCCACAACGCCACCATGGAGGGTACACACTTTTTTTTTCGTGTCCGAACAAATTTATCATCTATCCCTTTCACTTGGGGGCACTGCGCAGGTGCCGCTGGAAATGTTCTCGGAACGAGAACTGGAGTAATGACAACTTGTACCATTGGCTATATGTACGTATAGGCAACTTCACTGTTTCCATATTTGAAACTTGGCTTGTGGCCGAGCCGACAATTTGACCCAGTGGATATATGCAACTGGGCATGCGAAACTAGTTATGCCAATATCTTGCATTTATTGTTTCGTGCATTTATTTAAAATATGTCAAAGACCTTCGAGAGGGTTTTACATGAGTGGCGGGTGCGTACACTCGCAGATGACATGAAATGAACAGAGCTCGAATGAACCACAGCAGCAGCGGAAAGGCCATTCGAGTCGTTTGACATCTCAACAATGAATGAAGGCAGATGGGCAACAGTGCAGGCTGGAGTAGGATGTGTGGCCTTGTCGTGGTTGGTACGGTTGGAGCAGCGAAAAGATGGAATAATACTGTGAGTGCGGGGAGACTCGTGAAAGAATGGTTGGTATGGAGAAAGACAAGCTCCTTTACAACCAGATGCAAGGTTAGGAATGTGATTTCGCTTCCTTGGCACTGTCGTACTGGAGGTAAAGGTGAATCACGTCACCAGGTTTTCGAAAGTTCTAAGCATATTAATATGTTCAGTTTGATGAGGATACCAGACATCAAATGTGTACTTGACTTTAGGCGTAATAAAAGAGCAATACGCTAAAGGATTGACAAGAGCGGAAGCTAGTCGAAGATTGCAGGTTGCCAAGGAAGCCGTTAGCATCTATAGTTTTAATTCCAGTATGGGTGCACCAGGACATATCGGAGCAGAGACTGTTTCCAAACCAATCCTAGGAGCACAGTTGCCCAACTGATCCTCTGGAGACGCCTTCAGACACGCCCTCTCCCATCCCCTCAGCTGCTATACCACTATTGCTGCGCCGGCCCTACATGGTCCCTACGCGGTGACCGTCAGGCTACACTATCTCACACCTCTGTCGCTGCCCGTCAGATCCTACCCCGCAGGGACCACTCGCTATATCAACCTGGGTGGAGTGGGGGGTCCTAATGTCGTGTTTACGCACCCGACATGGCAGCTTGCTGCGGTGGTTCGGGCTGCCAATGACATGAACAAAAGCAACATGGCCGTCTAGACGTAGCATGGGACCCCGCCGTGGTCTAGAAAACTAGGGGAGTACAAACACACTCGCTATCAATAACTTTTTTCTGTCTGTCTGTCTGTCTGTCTGTCTGTCTGTCTGTCTGTCTGTCTGTCTGTCTGTCTGTCTGTCTGTCTGTCTGTCTGTCTGTCTGTCTGTCTGTCTGTCTGTCTGTCTGTCTGTCTGTCTGTCTGTCTGTCTGTCTGTCTGTCTGTCTGTCTGTCTGTCTGTCTGTCTGTCTGTCTGTCTGTCTGTCTGTCTGTCTGTCTGTCTGTCTGTCTGTCTGTCTGTCTGTCTGTCTGTCTGTCTGTCTGTCTGTCTGTCTGTCTGTCTGTCTGTCTGTCTGTCTGTCTGTCTGTCTGTCTGTCTGTCTGTCTGTCTGTCTGTCTGTCTGTCTGTCTGTCTGTCTGTCTGTCTGCAGGCACAATGGAGCCGCAAGTTATACGTCCAGGGTTGGTATACGAGAACCTGCGGCGGAAAGATCAGAATGAAGATTTATTAGCATACACGCTCATTACCCATTTATTGAAACAGGTGCCGATAGAGGAGATATTAGTCTGGTGGCTCAAATTTGAGTATCGTCAAAACTCTGATGGCAACTAAGCACTTCTTGTAAGTTGTGAATGCGCAATCAGTAACCTTTATTTAAAAGCCGATGAGCGGACCTTCGAATTATGAATTCCGCCCGAGCAAACGAGCGCATTAAGAAGCTTGGCGAAGGCTTCCTGATAGCACAAGGCCGGCGAAGTCTGATTTGTTACATCATGGTGACCGACTTCCATAAGATATAATGGGAACCCTTCCGAGCAAGCCACGGTGATTTTAACCTCACTGCTCTCATCATGCAGGGCTTGGTAATTGGCATTTTGCTCCAAGTAGCATGATGTAACAGAGTCCACATGCCAGCTTACAGACAGCGCGGCTTCACCCGACCACTCGGAGAACAAGCACGCCCCCACTACATACAATGAAATCACTAAGAGTACAGCCCGCCACACCGCACGCTCACTCGAGCTCAAGCGGTTACACTCAGAATGCTACAAACAGATACATACCCCACGCAAAACACCACTGCATGCCTTAGCTCTATGACAAGCCTTATTGCTCCAATTGCAATACATCCCTTAACGTGTATCATTTACTCTGGCCGTGCTCGCATGGTCCGATAAACTCTGAACCGGACAAGTGCAAGTTTGAAGACGCAATCCGGTGCGAAGAACTCGCTCCCGAACTCTGGATCGTCCAGCAGATCAATGACGCCGCCAGGAAACTCAGACGCCCGGTTCCGTCATGGGAGACGCCCACTCCATGAGAGCCCCAAAGCTCTCGTGGCCTGCAGGACCTTGAGTAAAGTTGATTTCCTTCCTTCCAGCAGTACAGGAGGTGCTGGTTTAACCCAGTGGCCAAGTCACTCGACTTGTGAGTGTGCGGTCGTTGGCTCGAAATCCACTATTGCCAATGTCTTTCCTTTCAAACTTATTCTGTTTCTTATGCAGTAATTCTGTTATAGTGATTACCCAGGGGACTTTAGAAGGCAGGCCAGGCATGGACCCAGGATTTTTCTTCGGGGAGGGTGGAAACCCAAGCTAATTTCTATGCAAATGGGGGGGGGGGGGAATACTTTACTACTACAAATGTGAATGACATCCACCATTCGCCATAAAAACGCGTGAACCCACAAAAGAGAAATGAAATAAGGCGTATTGTAGGTGGACTTCAGATGGACGTCTGCTGGAAGAACACTGCCAAGAACAAGTAAAGAAGCCAAAGTGTAAAATAAAGATTACTTTAGTAGAATACAACTAAAAAAAACAACAGTTGGCAACCAAGGCATACAAACCTCGCGCGGTTGTGTTACTTCACCAGCCAATTGCAGAAGCAAACAAAATCGTCGCCATGCAGCCTTTTCAAGATGGCGTCGTGCTTGGTACCTGCGGAGCCTCTGCTATTCTTAAAGAATCTCTTCATCGGCGGAAGCAATGAGGTGTGTAACACACATGAACAAAGATTATGGAGTCTGAGCATTTAACTCTCCAAAAGTCTGCAGTGCCATTCATTTCACTGCTCAACCCGTTTTACAAGAAACTCATGCCTACTGAAGTCAAACTCGACAGTAAGTACTTGCAGCAAAGCAAGCACGTTATTTCAGTTCAATACAGAATTAGGCTTTGGCCATTCCCCTATATTATACGAGGCAAGATGTATAAAATTACGCGCTAATAATTTTGTTTTTGTGGTTACCACCCTATTTGGGCAAAAGGAAAAGTTTGAAGCACGAATTATTTGCAACCACGCGGAGGAACCGTGGCTGGCGGTTATGAGGGCGTCAGCGGGGCTTCAGTGCAGACCTAATTTGTATCCGACTCTAGTAGTGTTTTCTTTAATTAGCTCTGGAAGAATTATAATGAAACATCTATTTGGGGAACAATCACAGTTGTTTTCGATCCTTCGTTTATACTCTACGAAGTGCCACAATCGATTCGCATTGTTATTTGGGAAGTTACATAACGATGCGTGGCTGCCAGTCCCGTACAACCGCGTAGGGCGAGGACGCTGCGATTCTAGACGTACTACGCCGACCATGGAATGTTAGAAAAACACCTACATAAGCACAGCAGAGAAGCGGCTACGTTAGGTGGCTGGAATGATAACTGTAGAAACGTCATTCCGTGCACACAGAACTGCTCTCCACTTGCTTTTCTGGTCTACATCCTTTTCAAATAAAAAGATGTTGATGCATAAGTATTTTCATAAACAACGTTTAAATTTGTTAGTTTTCGCTTTCCTTCCTGTTTGGCTGCCTTGGTTCTCTCCCTTAATAGATCGTCTCATTTTTCAAATCCTTGCGACTCCTGTTTCCAGTTAGCGATTTTGCATGATAACAGCTCGACAATTAGGGAAAAACCAGACGAGTTAACAGGTGACAGTCATATTGCCTATGAGTTTAGGGGTTATTGCAGGGTTTCACGATGGATGCTGTCTCGTGTTATTTTATTTTCCACCTTATCCAACCCATATCGCGGGTATATGGTTGCGAGAATCAGTCAGCGTCGTGGCGAGCCGTTACTCGATGAAATAATGAAGCGAAAGGAAAGTTAAATGCAATCGTCGATTTCTCTGGCCGCAACTCGTTTCACGTGCATACAGACCAGCTGACCACGAACCGAATGCCTTTCCTGGTCCACGTATAGGCCTAAACAAAGAAGGTGTAATTAACGAAGCAACAGCGATGCGCGTGACCTTCGAAAAGATGGTGACAACTGAATTCATCTCGAACTAATCCCGTGGGCACCGAATCGGTGAGAAAACTGGCCTTCACACCCTAGGAGATGGCGATAACTACCGCCTTCCAATAGGAGTGAACAAGGTAGCAAAATGTTGACCGCCGAATAGCTGTCAAGTTTCGACATTGATTTGGCGGCTCTTTAGGAAGATGTTGGAGAAGTGGTGGCGTGGGCGGGGAGGGGGGGTATGCGTTTTCATTTCGGGGGCGGTGGGGCGGAGCTCTCTTTGTATGTGCCAGAGGCAGGCGATAACCTGCGCCGGTGAGGAGAGTGTGGATAACAGAGACCTCCGAGAGCGAGGGTGATGTGGGGTCGCAGCGATGCCTCCTTCCCTCACGCAACGTCTAGCGCACCATCGCGGCAGCAGGTGTTCCGTTTCGCCCGCTTTTGCTCTGTCAAGCGCACATGGGACGTGGCGTCGCCGGCAGTGGGGATTTACGTGCCGTTCTGCTGCTACAGACACAAGCTGTTTCGCTGAATGGTCCACTTGATGCTTCCGCAGCAGAAAGGTTTACAACGCATTCCTCAAATGTCAACAACTAATGTCTTTTCTTGCATAAACTAGGTACGCGTACGAAGAGAAGCCAGTCACATACAAGGTCCATCTAAATAGGTCGCGAAGCTTGGAACAAAAAGTGTGCCAAAACTTGTCGCAAGGGTATCAGTTAGTGTTGTACAATTGAAGCGCGACTAGGTGAAGGGTGGACAAACACTGCAACTAGAAAAGCTATGCGCAAAAAAAACATACTCGAAAATGTTTGATCAGTATACTGACATACGAAAAACTCTTCCGTCTCAGATATTTTTCCTCCACTAAAAGAACAAACGGTAGATGTTTTTCTTTTTCACAATTTATCAGTTTTTTTTCTCGGCGACCCCTACCAAAAAATCAATCTGGCGCAAGACTTGGCAAAGGTGAGCAAGCCAGCTATTACGTCGTGTGGAATGGCGTTGCTCACCTAAACGCGGCGCTTTCGTACGAGTTGTTTATTTTTCCTTGCGTGTTTCTTCAAAAAGCGGTGAGCTCCACTTCTAATGTTGCGTGACCGAGCTCACTGTGTTCGCTGGCGAAAGGTGTGAGTACAGGTTTTTGCTTGTCGTGCAAGCTCAAGCAATGGCATCCAATGCTTTTGCCTCGTCGTGAGACAATAAATGCGGAACGCCCCTGATAGAAACGTCGCGCTATGTTTGTTTACGCTCCGTAACACAGGCTCTGAGTGTCCAACGGATAACAAAATCAGAAAGTGGAATGTTTTCTAAATGATAGTGGGGTAATGTTGTCTGATAATTGTTGGATATGAATACATGATTTTGCAAGGAATTACGAATGATTCTGTGAAAAGGATTCGCATAGGTTTCTATGCATGACGACTATGTGCTGGTCAGAGTACTTTTCATTATTGAAATATGTTTTGTTTGGTCAGCTTTATTAGTTGCATTATTCAAGACGAATAAAATTTAAGTGGATTTTGAAAGTGTTTTGGCAGTCTCATTTATTTCCATCTTATTCGCTCACCTTCCTAAGGAAGCTACTGGAGTAATTACGTCAACAGCAGCCTTGTTACGCCCACTTCAGGGCAAAGGCCTCTCCCATACTGCTCCAACTACCCCGGTCATGCACTAATTGTGGCAATGTTGTCCCTGCAAACTTCTTAATCTCATCCACCCACCTAACTTTCTGCCATCCACTGCTACGTTTCCCTTCCCTTGGAATCTAGTTTGTAACCCTTAATGACCATCGGTTATCTTCCCTCCTCATTACGTGTCCTGCCCGTGCCCATTTCTTTTTCTAGATTTCAATTAAGATGTCATTAACTCGCGTTTGTTCCCTCACCCAATCTGCTCTTATCGCTTAACGTTACACCTATCATTCTTCTTTCCATAGCTCGTTGCGTCGTCCTCAATTTAAGTAGAACACTTTTCGTAAGACTCAAAGTTTCTGCCCCATACATGAGTACTGGTAAGACACAGCTGTTATACACTTTTCTCTTGAGGGATAATGGCAACCTGCTGTTCATGATCTGAGAATGTCTGCCAAACGCACCCCAGCCCATTCTTATTCTTCTAATTATTTGAGTCTCATGATCCGGATCTGCGGTCACTACCTGTCCTAAGTAGATGTATTCCTTTACCAGTGCCAGTGCCTCGCTACCTATCGTAAACTGCTGTTCTCTTCCGAGACTGTTAAACATTAGCTTAGTTTTCTGCAGATTAATTTTTAGACCTACCCTTCTGCTTTGCCTCTCCAGGTCAGTGAGCATGCATTGCAGTTGGTCCGATGAGTTACTAAGCAAGGCAATATCATCAGCGGATCGCAAGTTTCTAAGGAATTCTCCATCAACTTTTATACCCAATTATTCCCAATGCTGGTCTCTGAATACCTCCTGTAAATACGCTGTGAGTAGCATTGGAGAGATCGTATCTCCCTGCCTGACGCCTTTCTTTATTGGGATTTTGTTGCTTTCTTCCTAATTAGCCTAATTAAGTTCACATTAAGACATACGCCACTCCTAATAGTTAAAGGACACGCTGACGTTTCAGCTGAGGGAAGTCGCAAGCTCCCCACAGCCACAAAGAAAAATGACTACTGTCGTAGCGGCCGTAATGCTGCGCGCTAAAGAAATTCAAACATTCGAGCAAAGCAGCGCGAGATCTTCACGTCACTGTCATTTTAAATTGCGATGTCAGTTCCTTCTTTTTTATTTTTTGCTTGCTCTTAGTTGTCTCCACCATACGTAGATGGCGACGGTCACAACGAGCCCCAATTTCTTGATATGTGTGCTCTGTGGAAGCTTTGCTAACAGTTTACATGTACATTGCCACATACATAGAAAACATTTCGCAAGTCATTGGAGACTAGTGGCACAGCATCGCATCTAAGAATGATCACTCACTTTTCCAGGACTTGCTCCGTTATTTTTCTTGTTTTATTGTCATAAATCCGTTAATCTGTGCTCCAACGGGCTGAACACAGCAAACAAATTTTGCACCCCATGGGTGCTTGTTTGTTCCACAAAACAAATGCTTACCATTACGGATATCAAAAAAAAAAAGATACTCAGCAAAGGGAGCACAATTAGAAGCTGTGATGAGAAAAATCGTAGTGGAAAAGTTTGTTTTAAAAGGCCCCCAACCAGACCCGATAGCAAACTTTGGTTATACGCTGGAAGTCATAACGTGTCCTCTAGAGGCGTTCCGCCGCAAAGATTTTTCGAATTGGCTCATCAATAGCCGAGATTTACAGGAAGTAAGCACAGCAGTCTGATTGGCTGTACAAACTTTGAAACATCTGCTTGCTAACTGAAATAATAAGCACGGTGTTCAGCATGCACAGGCAAACAAGAACACAACAGACTTGATGACGCACGCTCTCAAATTGCTGGCGTGAGCGAGCGCGGCAGCATCAGCGAGCGAAGTGACAAAGCTGCCGTCTATCTCTTCAACGCAAACAGCGGCAAGAGCAACAGCACGCACAGAGGTGTGAGGCGTGTGCAGATCGCTTCCAAGATAGGGCGCGCGGGACCAAGCGGGGCCGAGCAAAGAAGGGTGTTGCTGGCGTAGTAAAAGCCGGCCGCACACACGCGATTGCTTCGCGCGCGTAAGCCGCGATCGTCAGTTTCCTTTGCGCCCGGTCGCAGTTGCTGCCCCAGGCAACGTTACTATAACCAGCAATCGAGCGTGCCCCTTATATACGGGTAATTTTAAAATATCTTCAACCGAGGCTTTCTTTGCCTCTTCGTTCGACTTTCCCAGTGCTGCTGCTGCTGCGAGCTGCAACTGTCGCGCACAGGGGGTGGTTCAGGGCGCGTATATACAGGACATGCGCTAGTAAGAGAGGAAAGGTGACGGGAGAAACTCGTTCTCAAACCACCGTGTCGAATGCGCACTATGGACTCCGTAGCTCCTTGGCCGTCGCCACATTAGCCGCTTGACAGCTGTAATTATCCGTGACTACCCTCAGAAGCATCGCAGAAATTGCAGCACTTCCCCTTTTACTAAAGTGCGAGGACAGAGTGGATGCTTATAGAACTGTACGCAGAAGAGAAGAAGAAGAGGGGCAGAAGGCAATTTGCCATATAAGAGAGGGGGGAAGTGACGAGTGAAGGCAAGGAAACCCCACTACTATATGACAGTGGTTGCGGGGTAAAGTGATAAGCTCACGGCACGGCAGAGTACGTTGCGGCCATTTCTGAACAATAAGCGCCATACAAACATGTGAAATGGACAAACTACGCAGGGTGTGCAGAAGCAGAGCCGCAATAATTAAAGCGCACCGTAGGGTCCAGGAGACACTACGGAAGTGGTCGATCATCAAATCAACACTTCTGTGGCCGCAGATATAGCTTTGCGGCTATGGCATTGCTGGAAGTCGTAGATTTGATCCCAACTGCTGCAGCTGCACTTAGAGGGGAGCGAAATAGGTAACGCACGTGCACTTAGATTTTAGGACATGTTAAAGAAGATCACCGTGTCAAAATTACTCTGCAGTGTACAGCTTGCGTTATATACTAAGCGTGGTTTTTACACGTGTAGCCCCCATAATACAATTACAACATTTATACTTCTGCCAGTGGGCGATGTGCCATGTGAGCCAATGTCTATGCTCAACTCTCTCAAAAGTTATATGGCGCACAACAGCTCAAGCTCACTGTGTGTTCTGTGTGCTGCACAGAGAAACAGCAGTGGTGCACGCAAGGTAACGTTTAACATCAACTCCGCACTCCCGTATAAGCCTTACCGTTGAAGAAATTAAGCTGTATCCGTCAACATTACCGCTAATTATAGTCCTTCAAAGCACCCAGCACGCAAAGCTTCGCTTACAGGAATTCCGACAGTGCATATGATCTGCATATTTTTTTTTTGGCGGGGGGGGGGGGGTTACAATGACTAAAACTGAAAGTTACAAACCTACAGCTTGACCATAACACGACGCGATGGATTGAGGAGTTCCTAACGAACCGATTTCAAGTAATCAGTCTCAACAACTGCTTTTCTAACCGCACTCACGTCATTTCGGGATTTCCTCAAGGATCCGTCCTTGGGCCACTGCTATTTTTAATATACATAAATGACATCGCAACTAATATTACCTCACAAATACGTCTCTTCGCAGATGACTGCGTCTTGTATAATGAAATAAGCTGCCCTGCCGACATTTCTGTGTTGCAGTCTGATTTAACAAAACTAAGTGACTGGTGTGACACATGGCAGATGGAACACGTAAAACACGTAACACGTAAACACGTAAAATTTGCTTCGATAACTCGACCTACCTCTGAACAATATACAATACGCGGTATTACTGTTGACTCAGTTTCTTCAATCAAGTACTTGGGTGTCCTGTTTACCTCCAATTTAAGCTGGAATGCTCACATTGAACACATCACCTCAAAAGCATGCAAAAAACTTGGTTACCTGAAACGTCACTTACACCTTGCTAACACAGATACCAGACTTCGCGCATACAGTTCTCTTATCAGGCCTTCTTTAGAATATGGGTCAATAATTTGGCACCCCCATCACTCTAATCTCACGAACCTACTTGAATCAGTTCAAAATAAAGCTGCGCGGTTCATCTTAACTTCATACTCTCGCTATCAAAGTGTGACCGCCTTAAAGAAATCACTTAATCTCCCTTCACTTGACATGCGCAGGAAATTATCACGGTTGACCTTCTTCCATAGCCTTTACCACAGCAACATTGCATTCGCTCGAGCCCATATTCTTCCCGCTCCCCATATCTCTACCCGCACAGACCATGTTCATAAAGTAAAACCTATATTTGCCAGGACTAACGCTTATCAGAATTCGCCTCTAGTTTTATCTATTGCCGAATGGAACTCGCTACCTGTAAACATTGTCTCGCTTACGGAATCATCATCATTTCATGCAGCACTGCTAACCTTTTTAGAGTGTGTCAACCTGTCAGATCCCACGTTTTCTTGAATATTTATATAAAGTGTTTTCAAGTGCTTGGCATTGTGTAAAATTCATTCCGTTTCATGAGATATGTGTCTGTGTAGGCTGTTTACCTAAGTGTTTATCCTTAACCTCGTGTTCTGATGGGTACTGATTGTTTGCATCACATTTTATGTTCTTATGCGCGTTTCACGCTACTAAACATTGTATAAATTTCGTTACCCTTTTCTTTCTTTCTTTTTTTTGTTTGCTTCTGCTAGATGTTTTTTATGGTTCCTAATGCCTTCATATATTTACATTGTACAGATTTCAATCATGCTTGAACATTTTCGCCCCCCCCCCCTATGTAATGCCCTAACGGGCCCTTAGGGTACTCAAATAAATAAATTAATTAAATGTGCTGGGTGCGGCTTTTACACTGGTGCGGCCATTATAGCAGTATATACGTACGTGTGCAAGAACACAGCGCACGCGAAGCTGTCATCCACAGACAACTCGGCTAGGGTGCGCTACCGCATCCTAAGAAATGCGCCTTCAATGTTAAAAAGTGCCCTCTTGCAGTCGGGTCGGCGCGCCACCGCAAGTCGTCTGCAGCCGCGCCCTTCTCTCGGTGCCCGCGGCACAGAGTCGCGCTGCACGTGCTGCGTCGCTCTCTCTCCCCGCTTCATTGCTCGTGCCTCTCGCACATCGTGTGATCTCTCTGCGCTGCGTTTGCTTATATCTGCGTGTACGCGGCGATCAGTTGTGCTGCGTGTGGTCTCTTAACCACATAGTAGCTGAACGCCATACTTACTATATTGAAAAAAAAATTTTTGGCAATGGCTGCCAACAATTATTAGTGCAGTGATATGCAAAGACTTACAAAGAATAAACTATGTGATTTGTGAGAAACAGTGCGTAACTGCCAAATGTGTAAACTAGAACAGCTGTTCAGTCATTCGGCCGAGTCAAAGGCTCGCCGACCACGGTTAGAATTTCCGGAAAATACGCCTGATAGTAGCCTTTTGTGTTCCTGCAAAACATGTTATTTTTTTTCTGCGTTTTCCCACTACCCATTTAACCTTTCTCGTGAGCCAGCCCATGCAGCGCCCTTCTTCCGAAAAGGGGCCCGCACATAACTACCGGATGGACAAAGCTTAAAAAAAATTATAGGGGCCCCTAATATTTCACTTAAATAGCTCTTAGTGACACTCGCATCTCGGCGTTGGCGTTCTTTAGGTTAAGCGAGCGAACGTCTTTCCCTTTGGCACGATGTGCAGGCGAGGAGCGAGGGAGGGCGAGGAGGAAGCGAAGCGCGGCTCCCTGGCGAGACGGAGCCCCCTAGCGAGCAGCGCACGAAGCGCACTCTTACGTGCCTCTCCAGTGCTGATGTCAGAGCATGTAACGAGCGCGGGCGCGCAACTGTTGCGAGCAAGCGATCTGGTGAGGGCCGGGGGAGCAGAAACCAGAGAGGAAGTAGTGACGTCACATCCGCTCTGCTAGACAGATGTTCACTCTATGCCAGGCAACTGTTTTTCATTAATTTACCGGTTAAATATCATGCCACTTTGTGTGTGACGTCATTAGTTCCGCTTTCAACTTACATGTTTTTTAGCGATTCCTCCGAGATTGTGATCACGTGGCGGGTCTCTGAAGTCCCCGATTCTGTGCTTTGGTGTGGGTAATCAGTAATTTCTCCACTATTCCAAAAATATGATATTCTGCGTGCGGACAGGATATCTTATATGCAAATTCTTCTGCAAATCCGAAAAAGAAATCCAAGCGCTCAATGTAGTGAATGTAACCTCTCCGGATACTCCTTGCGACACAGCTCATGACACACACCAAAAGCAGGGACCAATTACGGGAAACAAACATTTCTCTATCAGTCCAAAAAAATAATGAACAGTTCCAGTGGATTTGTACCCTTAAACATTTCTTTACAGTCATTTAAAAAAGGAATAAGAGATTGGTTAGTTAGGGAAGACATATACTTTAAAATTGAATGAATGCGTGTAATAAAATGAAAAATGTTTCTGCCATGAATTATATTTTTTTCTTTCAGGATTCACATATTTCATTTATTATCTATTGTTGGCTTTTGTATTAACACAAATATGTTTGCATCCACTTATTGTTCCCAGTGTTTTATTACTTTTGGCACACAATTATGATGTTTCTTTTCTTTTTTTGCACATGTTGTTGCTCGATATTGCTCCATAAATTAGCTGACGTTTATTTCATGTATAATTGTACAATTTTAGCATACCATTAGCATCTCAAATGCTTACTTTAACTTGGCCGTTGTTGTACATTGTACCATATATTTGAAGAATCGAATCACCATGAACATTGCTACCATGAATTTTCACAGTAACCAACGCTGTTGTAACGCGGAAAATTCTGCATATGTGTGTGACCTGCTGTCAAACCTGTCGTTCGCGGGGGCTGAGACCTTTGTCAGGCTTTACGCCTTTAGTCTCAGTCTACCCTCGTTTGAATGAACGAGAAATAAAATTCAATTCAACACGTTCTATGTTCGTTTCCAACCCGATTCTCTATGCACACGACCCCGGTTCTCTACCCATTTGACCTTGGATGCCCGCCTAGAAATAACACTTATGACAATCACCAGCTCCAATATTGCAAGGTAGGGCTCTGGGACGCATGGTACACGAGTCCCGTCCCGTGGCCACAGCGTACTGATAAAAGTGAGAACGCGCATTGCTCTAGATAGAGTATAAAAGTAAACTTATAAGCTTGAGCAACAAGCCTGCACAATAGTGCCGTATTTCTTTCCAAGTAAGATATGCTGAAGCCCAATGCTTCACTGTCAGCGGGATAAGAGTGGATGCAGTTGGGAAGCCGTTTACCGTTAAACATTTATTTACACCCTACACAGCATTAATATTTAATTTACTTATGGAGTTTTACGTGCCAAAACAACTTTCTGACTATGAGACACGCCGTAGCGGGGGACTCCGGAAATCTGGACCAGCTGTGGTTCTTTAATGTGCACGTAAATCTAAGTATACGGGTGTTTTCGCATTTCGCCCCCATCGAAATGCACCCGCCGTGCCCATACTACATTAGATAACTGCACGGCGCCCGCTCTATAAGGTAAGTGAGGAAAAGCATCTTTACACGGTTGAATGTGCCTTGCTGCTAGAGTATGTCACCTAAGTGGGACGTATCAGCTGCTGGCCTAACAGTAGAGACCACTCACATGTGCAATCTTCCATCATCATCATCATCATCAGCGTCGCTGCGAACACTGCAGGGCAAAAGCGTCCCCCACACTTCTCCAACTACACCTGTCATGTGCTAATTGTGGATATGCTGTCCCTGGAAACTTCTTAATCTCATCCACTTACCTAAATTTCTGCCGAACCCTGCTACGCTTCCTTTCTCTTGGAATGTAGTCCGTGACCATTAATGACCATCGGTTATCTTCCGCCCTTACATGCCTGCCCTTGCTCATTTCTTTTTCTTGTTTTTAACTAAGAAGTCATTAATTCACGTTTGTTCCCTCACGCAGTCTCCTCCTTTCTTATCCCTTAACGTTACACCCATCATTCTTCTTTCCATAGACCGTTGCGTCGCCCTCAATTTGAGTAGAACTCTTTTCGTAAGCCTCCAGATTTCTGCCCCGTAGGTGAGTACTGCAAGAGACAGCTGTTATTCACTTTTCTCTTGAGGGATAATGGCAACCTGCTGTTCATGATCCAAGAATGTGTGCCAAACGCACCACAGCACATTCTTATTCTTGTGATTATTTAAGTTTCATGATCCTGATGCGCGGTCGCTACCTGCAATAAGTAAATGTATTACCTTACCACTTCCAGTGCCTCACTACCTATCGTAAACGGCTGTTTTCTTCCGATATTGCTAAACATTACTTTAGTTTTCTGCGGATTAATTTTTATACCCACCCCTCTGCTTTGCGTGTCCAGATCAGTGAGCATGCATTGCAATTGGTCCTCTGAGTTACTAATCGAGGCAATATCATCAGCGAAGCGCAAGTGACTAAGGTATTCTCCATTAACTCTTATCCCCAATTTTTCCCAACCCAGGTCTCTGAATACCTGCTGTAAACACGCTTTGAATAGCATTGGAGAGATCGTATTTCCCTGCCTGACGCCTTACTTTATTGGCATTTTGTTGCTTTCTTTATGGAGGACTACGGTGGCTGTGGAGCTGCTATAGATATATTTCAGTATTTTTACATACGGCTCGTCTACACCCTGATTTCGGAATGCCTCCATGACTGCTGAGGTTTCGACTGATTCAAACGCTTTCTCGTAATCAATAAAAGCTATATGTAAGGGTTGGTTATATTCCGCCCTTTCTTTATCGCCCGATTGATAGTGTGAATATGGCCTATTGTTGAGTAGCCTTTGCGGAATCCTGCGTGGTCCTTCGGTTGACAGAAGTCTAAGGTGTTCGTGATTCTATTTGCGATTACCTTAGTAAATACTTTGTAGGCAACGGACAGTAAGCTGATCGGTCTATAATTTCTCAAGTCTTTGGCGTCCCCCAATTTAGGTCTCGGAATAGCTCCTGTAAACACGCTGTGAATAGAATTGGAGAGATCGTATCTCCCTGCCTGACGCTCTTCTTTATAGGAATTTTGCTGCTTTCTTTATGGAGAACTACACAGTAAACATTTTTACACCCTTATGGGTGTTACAAGGGGTGCTCTCTGCATTTACATCCAGGCCCACACCCTTTTAGCACCCTTGTCTGCCAAAACACCCTATCACAAGGGTGTATACTACACATAATGTGTGACTATGTTTGAAGAAGGGTGTTAAATAGACGACTGAAGGGTGTTGAATGCATTGATGCTCAAATCTGAGTGACGTGTACACGTCCGCGCATTCAGCAATGTGTTTATGCATTGCATTTTTAATGCGAAAGCATTTTATGGCCTTTCAGGTAGGAAAGCTGGCGTTCTCCGCAACAAGAATCCATACGGCACGCTGCTCATGCCAATCTTGACATTTCCCTTGAAAGCATTCAGAAACCATTCAGAACCGCGCCGCCCTTTTATTCTCTCAAATTATTCACGTTATTCTAGCGTCACGTCCATCAAAAGAACACTAGGTCAACCTAACCTTTGCTTACGTCGTAGGTACTTTCGTCTCTGTATTTTTCATAGAATATGGTACTTTAACCCTTCTCTTAAAGAAAATATTTTCACCACACCAAGCTATATGTCGTCTCGCATCGACCATCAACACAAAATTGATGTGCAATTCTTCCTTTTTGCCAAGAACAGTCACTGAATGGAACCGTCTTCCCGCCTGCACAGTCTCAATTTGTGACACCACTAATTCAAGATCGCTGTTCAAAGCGTCTTAGTTTGATTTTCTATTCTTGCCCGGCACTGCAAATATTGTATACTTTCACCGATTCTTTCTGTTGCGCCTACTAGGCATTGAAAGTGTTTATAATAAATGAATAAAATGTGACGTCATCAGTCTTGTACGACGTCAGTAGTGATACAGAAGGTAGTATATAGAACATCGTTAATTATGAGTAATTATGGGTATATAATGTGAAATAATGAGAATTAAGGTGGAATAAATTGGATTAAGGTTCGCACAAACTGTAGCAAGGTGGATTACGGCAGATGAAGGTAGAATTGTGAAGGACACGTGACAATGTATGAACTGACGTATCGCGGTCACATGATAATTGCAAGTGTACATCCATGAAGTCATTAAATTTTCGCATTCCTGAGTGACTGTCGGTCTTTTTCTAGGATTCTGATGTTACTGGCATGACGGCCACTCGGAAATGTATCATCGAGACAATGTACGCATTTTCACTTACAATTTATTTATGACTATATTTTGTGCTCACAGTAATATTACCATGCAATTAAACACTTCTAAGGCAAACTGCAGTAGCAGAATGAAAACGCGCAACTTGCACAATTCTGCAAGAATATTTTGGTGCACTGAAAAGCCCAACAAAACGTGACGAAATGAAAGAAGCTGTCTGGATACATTGCTGAACGAACAGGGACGTGCTGTTAGGCGAGCCTCTGCTGTACAATGGCATAAACGTACAATTTGCTTGGTGAAGCCATAACGAAGACATTTATAGCAGCAAGATCACACTGGAAATTCTCAAACCCGAATCTCCAAGTACCTTGCCTAAGTTATTCAGAGTTTTACTAAGCTACTGATCTGCTTTCTAAGCGCATCCTCGGACATAGTCAGTAAGGCTCAGCCTATATTTAGGGGCTGGTGTCGTCAAATCTGTAATTGCTTATGCACAGCACACGCTCTTACAAACGCATTCTTCAGTCGCCTCATGAATGCTTACACTTCGCCGTCTCACGACCAAGGTGTGAGCGCCTGTATCGAGGCACAATCTCGCTGAAACTACGCTGTGACCTCGCTGTGCTGCTTTGTCCGGACGCAGCGAGTAACCAAATCCCACCAGCAGAGAAGAGCGCCGATCATCTCCCTCACGGTTACGATTTGTGTGCTGTACCCACAATGATGCGGCGCAGACTGCGCCCCCCCCCCCCAATAAAGTATGCTCGGCACGAAACGTAGTAGCAACTACCAGCTCACCGCCCCAGTTAGCGACCACAACGAAACAGGCAGCGAACAGGCGACCATGCCAGCGAGGAAACCTCTCAGAATAAACGGATAGCAGCAGGCGTTCTTTCTTTAATAATTCGACTGACTTCGGCGCAGTGCAATCTACGCGGCCGCCCCCTGCCGAATGAAAAGCAACTGGAAATGGTGACGCGACGGCGCTTTAGCGTCACGGACAACTAGGCACGCGGCAGGACGGGAAGGCGGAAGCTGCGCCATTTCATTCGCAGCACTTGCTAGTTGCTACATGAAACGCATTGTCTCTACTTCGCCTGTGTTCGCGTCTCGCGCTGTGCGAAATAGTTTTAAACGTGTGATTAGTTTTGTGTGCGGTGTAGAAAAACATGTGGCCCGTGCTTTGTGTCAACGTTACTAGACTAGCTTCAGTTGTAAAACTCTCTGCCCGCGCGCTTACAGCCGGTGTCGCCACTTCAGGGACAGCCGCCAGACAGCTGCCCCGTTCCATCGAGCTCTTCTGCAGACGGCTCGCCGCAGCCTTGAGCTCGTGCGGACGGGCAGTTTGCGCGTGTTTCACGCTCGCTGACGTTCTCCCTTGTCCGAATTAGTGATACCACGAGAAAGCGGTATCCAACTACAGCAATAATATTTATCGGGCCAGTTGGTTCACTCTGAAGTAAGGGTAAACTGCACGAAAGGAAGAAACGCATACAGCGAAGCCCAGAAGCTGCGTTTCTTCCTGTCCTCCAGCATTAACATTTATCGGGCCAGTTGGTTCATGCTGAAGCAGTGGTAAACTGCACGAAAGGAAAAAACGTGTACAGCGAAGCGCAGAAGCTGCGTTTCTTCCTGTCGTTTTAACGTTTCGCGCAGTTTAGGCTCACAAGCCTGAAGATCTGGCCAAACTGTGTGACTGTAGGAGGATCTTCATCCCCACCAAAGCTTCTCACCACGCCAAAGAAGCGCTACAAAAAGAAAGATGAGGTCAGTCTTTGAACACACAAGCCACACACACAAAAAAAGAAATCGTCTGCTCTTCCACTCCGTGAAGATGGTTAACCAGCGAAGCTGAAAGTGCGGCACCTGTGTTTATCACTGGGTTAATCTCGAGAGTTCATTAAAGTATTTCTTATTATGAGGTAACACACACAATCGGCTGCGATGGAAAGAACGACGTCACTGATGGTATGCCCGCAGTCCGCCGTTGTGGCTTGCGTTCGATGTCTCGAGTTTGCTCGTAGGCATGGTTAGCAGCCTTCGCACACCATTTGCCGCTTGTGATTATTCAAAATTAAACTTCTTCAAAATTAAATCTGTCCGTCACGTAAGAGAATGAGTGGCTCATACTCCCTTACGGCCCCTACCCCCGTAAACGCGGCCTCCCGATTACGACGACAGAAGTAAAATTCTACGCTGGAATGATGAATGGCAACGCAGCCAGCAGCGGAAGACGACGACGACGAACATAGGAGCAGTGGCACGAGAGCGTGCCGTGGATTTCGCATAGAGTTGTCGGTCGGCACAAGGAATCGCTCTGTTCGCTGCCGAGCGAAGCGTCGCATTGCTGGGAGCACAGAAAAAGTGGCGCACCGAACTGTCGACATCATTCCCATAGCCGCCTATGCAGCCAGGTGCGCAGCACGTCGGCATCGTCTGCTGATATTCTTAACAAACTCGGTGAAGGCTACAGTTTCGCGGATGACATGCTTGCTGAAATTCGCCGTCAACAACGACCCACAGAATGGGGCTCTTGCATTGCCCAGGGGGCGCTGCAAAAAAGGTGCTAAAAAGCGCCCTCTGTCCTAAAATGGGTCGTACCAAGCTCGGTCGTCTGCTTCGGAAAGCACGTTTACAATATGGACCCGCCACTTTCGGTTGTGTTGTATCACGGCTTGCAGCGAATATCCGGTGCCGAAGATTTTTTCAGGGGTGGCACGCTGCGTAAAGGCAAGAAATTATGCAGTGCCGAATACCTGTATGCCGTTCAAGAATTAAGCGGCGAAGTTTTAGCGCGGTGTCAATCGCAAGTGAAGCGAGTCGCGTACGAAGTGGAACTTCAGGTTAGGTTTGCACGCTGCTAGATTCAGGCGCACAAACACGAGGAAATGCTTGCTATAAATGAATCCACAGCAGCGATAAGCAGACATCATGTGTACGGAACTGCTCGAGCACACGATCGTACGCGCCGCGAAGGCAGCGGTCTTTCGACATGCCGTGAAACGGCGGGCCTCCTGCAATCTTTGTTGACTGCATACCGCTAAACAAGTAGTTATGCCTGCGTTGTCGTAGCGGCCATCTGTCCCTTTTAGTAACTGGTAATAAATGATGCAATGCATAGGAGCTCGCACGTACGTGCGAATCGCGCTGCAGGGCGAGCTCGTGCGCTGCTCGCTTGACGTAGCTTTTAATGACAGCGCTCGAACATCGATCTGCTGTAATCAATACTACCTTGCTGCGCTGCCTCAACATGCTGACTTGAGGTCAAGTATGAGCACATTTAACTCTCTAACCTGTGCTGTTAGTAGTGGGGTAGTGAATTGTCACCGAATCAGCCCGGCCATTTGTGGTCATTTGCACACACCTGGTCACTTAACCACTTCGCATCGGTCGAATTGTTCATTGTCGCTGTGGCCGGGTCTCGAATCGTGAATTACCAGCCATGCCTGCTGCTATGTCGGTGTGCTGTCGGGACTGTAGGTGCAAAATACCGAAATTTACAACGCAGATAATCAAGCAAGCTTCAAGACAGGCGAAGCAGTCAGCATATGGCGCAAAGTTTCGCTTATTCAGCTCGACGAACTGCAGCTATGCAACGCGCCCGACGCTCTACTTCATAAGGCCTTGAAGGAAAACGGTAGAATCGGATGTCGGGATTCAGGCCTTCTTGTTCACGGCAGCCCACGACGCAGAGCTAATGACGGTGACGCCTTCTCGAGGCTGGGCTAGGTCTCTCCGGATCGGCGTCACCGATTCCGATCTGCTCCCAGCATTACGTCCCACGGCACACGGAGAGCCCGTTTTCGTTAAACTATAGCTGCGGCGAGCTCGCAGCGTGGTCGGCATGGTCTGTGAGAAGTGACGAGCCTTTTCGCACTCGCAACAGGGCAGAAAAAAGTGCGAATCGACGCAAAACTCGGCCTAGAAACGTGCTTCGCCACAGCCAGGGCTCAATACGACCCAAGCTGGTACGACCCAGATGTCGTTTCCCGCGCCACCACCAGGCGCCGCTACTATACCTCAAACTCCAGCGCAAGATGCCCATACACCAACGCTGCACAGCGTGCTTAGCCCGGCTCGCCCGTGTAGCGGGCTAGTGAGGAAGTGAAGCTGGGCGCGACTGCAGCGCCGCGAAGGCGCGGGCCGGTGGCGGTTCCGCGCAACGGCACCGAGCTTGAAAACTGAAGCTAGTATACTAACGTTGCTTTGTGTATTACTCGTGCCCCACTTCAAAGCAAAGCATTCGTACGCACTGGCAGATGGATCCACGAAAGCTGAGACGAGCATTTGCAACGTTCCCGGTGTCGGCGGTCGGTAGTAGTGCCCAAGGTTACTAGACTAGCTTCAGTTTTCAAACTCGGCGCCGTTGCGCGGAACCGCTATCCACCTGCGCCTTCTTGGCGCTGCACTCGCACCCAGCTTCACTTCCTCACTAGCAGGCTACGCGGGTGGGCCGGACTAAGCATGCGGTGCAGCGTTGGTGTATTCTGTGTTTCGTTGTTGAAAGCGAATTTCAGCAAGCATGTCATACGCGAAACTGCAGCCTTCGCCGAGTTTATTAAGAATATCAGCAGATAATGCAGACGTGCTGCGTACTGGCTGCATAGCCGGCTATCGGAACCATTTCGACAGTTCGGTGCGCCACTTTTTCCGTGTTCCCAGCAATGCGACGCTTCGCTCGGCGTAGAACAGAGCAATTCCGCGTGCCGACCAGTAACTCTATGCAAAATCCATGGCACGCACTCGTGCCACTGCTCCCGCGTTCGTCGTCGTCTTCCACAGCTGGCGGCGTTGCCGTTCATCATTCCAGCGTAGAATTTCTCTTCTTTTCTGTCGTCGTAATGGGGAGGCCGCGTTTACGGGGGTATGAGCCATTGCTTAAGCGGGTAGGAGCCGCTTATTGTCTTACGTAACGGACAGATCTAATTTTGAAGAAATGTAATTTCGGAGAATCACCAGCGGCCAACGGCGGGCGGAGGCTGCTAACCACGCCGCCGAGCAAACTCGAGACATCGAACGCCAGCGACAAAGGCGGACTGCTGGCATACCGTCAGTGACGTCGTTCCCTCCGTCGCAGCCGATTGTGTGTGTTACTTCATAAGTGAAAAATACTTTAATGAACCCTCGGGATTAACCCAGTGATAAAAACAGGGCCGCACGTTTCAGCTTCGCTGGTTAACCGTCTTCCCGGTGTGGAAGAGCCGACGATTTCTTTCTTTTCTCTTTTTTTTTTTGTGGCTGGTGTGTTCAAAGCCTGACCTTATCTTTCTTTTTGTAGCGCTTCCTTGGCGTATTGAGAAGCTTCTGTTGGGATGAACATCATCCGAAAATCCCGCACTTTGGCCATATGCTCAGGCTCGTGAGCTTAAATTGCGCGAAACGTTAAGATGGCAGGAAGAAACGCAGCTTCTGCGCTTCGCTGCATGCGTTTCTTCATTTCGTGCACTTTACCCTTGTTTCAGCATGAAACAACTGGCCCGATAAATCTTATTGATGTAGGTGGATACCGTTTTCACATAGTGTGACGAATTCGGACAAGGGAGAATGCCAGCGAGCGTGAAACACGCGCAAACTACCCGTCCGCAAGAGCTCAAGGCTGCAGCGAGGCGTCTGCAATGGAGTTCGATGGAACGGCGCTGCCACCTGGCGGCTGTCACAGAAGTGGCGATAGCGCCCGTAAGCGCTCGGGTGGAGAGAGTTACGAGTGAAGCTGGTCTAGTAACGTTGGCACTGCCATAATGGCAATTTTCAGCCAAGTGCCGGTTTATTTGGTATTGCTTTGGTGGGTTACTTGTTTTTGTACGGTCTAGAAGTGTCTTACTGTGATCACTTAGCATAATTCACTAATTTGAGGGCAAGAGCAGCTGCGCTCGTAATAGCGCAAGTTAACTAGCTCGATCGCGCCCCGTGTGACTAATGTTTGTCAAACCCACAACGGGCGTGGTGCGCCTGCATCGTTCCGCTTTGTTTCTGAGAGCTTGAACGTTCCAAGATGTGATTCTCTTGTACTACGTTCAGCGCATATTGTACTAGTACGGTCGTTCGCACTTAAGTGAAATGTGGTCGGCCATTGTTCCGTCGCGTAGAAGAAGGACGACTGGCTTTGCCTCGTTTCGAAAGAATGGGCCCGGTATTCGTTCTCCCTGACGTGGTCCCAAGCTGCTGCTTGCCGGGCGCCTTCAGCATGTTTTCCGCTACCTTGGTGTGTGTGCGCGCGCACGCTCGGCTCGCTGCGTGTGTGTGTGTGCGCGCGCGTGCATGTCAGTTTATATTTGCCGGCGTGTTTGCGTGTCCACTGCGTACTACGTGTTTTGTGAGCGTTTTTGTGTATGCGTGCGTGCGCGCGCATGTTTCTGTGTGGGTCGTGTGTGTGCGTGCACGTGTTAGCGTGTCTGCCTGCATGTATGTGCGCTTGTTTGTGCTTAACAATGTGCGCGCTTTTGTGTCTGCGCTTTGAGAGTGCATACATTTGTGTGTGCGTGCGAGTGCGTTTTGTATGCGCGCGTATGTATTGTGTACGGTCGGTAGAGTTTTACTCGCAATAAAACTCTTCAAATTTGATGCAGCGAGTGCTCCCGCCTGAATGCCGAGTTTGGTTTCAAGCCACCCTGGACAACTGCTGTATGAGGCGCCGTTTCTCGGGGGGACCAGTGGGAAATTGTCAGCCATACGCTTCCTCCTTTTTCCCTCCAACGCCCAGATGGATCGATATCCTTGATTGTTATTGTTAAGGGAACGTTACATCCAGAGCATAAATAAACTATTAAGAAGTCAGGTAGTGTGTTTTCGCCATTACACTAATTCTGATCTTAAAGACGTGGATTTCCCATTAGCCCACATTTCCTTTGATGCAGACAACCGCTGAAATTGTGAATGGTAGGCATTCAAGACGTTCTACGTATATAGCAATTGTCTTCAGGAGCTTTAATGAACCTAGAAAATTTGAAGTGTTGTGCTTTAGAGATGTCATATACAAGATTTAGGTCTCTCCAGGTAGTTTGCTTGCCCTTCTAGAGCTGTCGCCTATAGCCCTATTCAAATTCGTAACTACAGTTGGAGCACTATGGAAGCTAGAAGGCTTGTGCTGGCTCTCGAGAAAGTGTTTAAGCTGGAAGTGTAGGTTGAGAAGTTTGGGGTTGGTCACACAAATGTTTTTTATGCCTTAGCAGTAGGATTGTCAAAGGATAAAAAGAAGTGCAGTGTGTCTAGCGTGGGAAGCTGCTCATGTGGTAGAGGCTTGTGTGCGTGTGAATTCTCTCATCAAAAGGGAGTATGTGTGTAAGTGAGCTACTTCCTTGCTGGTCCTGTTTGCGAAGAATTGGCAAGAAAACGCAATAATCAATATAACTTGAAATAAGAAACTACGCAAAGCATGCTGGCGCAGTACTTACAGAGGCCTATTGGCATACAAACATGCAGCTGTGTGACAATCTTAATGCACGACTGCAACATCTGGAAGGAGGCTTGCTTCTTCTTTAGTAAGCAGCACAAAATTCATATTTTTGGCTTTTCTCGTGCTACAGAAAACGAGGCTCGTTGCCAGTGATCTTGTCTTTTGTTCTAATAGCATTTGTTTATCTTGAACTTAGAGCTTCGTTTCTTGCAGATGATAGCCGCAGTTTCACAATGCCCAGCCTTGGTGCTCTCCATCAAGAGCAAGCCACTTGCGTTCGCCTTCAGACAGATGAATGCTGTCTTCTTTAAAGCACTTGTGAAGACAACGTACATTGTAAGTAGATATCGGTGTGTAGTGTAATTCAATAAGTCAAATTTTAATTTAAAACTCCGAGGATCCTTGGCCGCCTAAGCTTGATATCATGTGCAGTTGTGTGTGGTTGTAAATATCGCCGATGGTATACAGTGCATAATGCAGGTATGATTCCTGATCCAAAGTATACGCTTGCATTTTCTTGATGGCCTTTCATAATAAGGATTTTCTTTGTGCAAAAATATTCACAGAATTGGGCATTGCAGCATCATATTCTTTATTGTGCATTTACTGTTAATTTCGTATGACCTTCATGCTACCAATTTATTTGGAGGAAAGGAATGTTTGTTTACTCTCTGCAATGAGCTTGTTATTTATTTATTTATTTATTTATTTATTTATTGTCATACTCTCAAGGCCCGGCGGCATTACAGAGAGGAGCGGTCATTATTACAAACAAACTCGTTAACAACATTCTTGAAGTTTGTGGCGTCAGAAATGGCAGTGCTGGAGGCAGGGAGGCGGTTCCAGTCATTTGTCATTCTTGGTAAAAAGGAATCAAAATAAACGTTGGTTCGACAAGTTGGAACTTCAACCTTAAAAGGATGATCCGTGCGTGACGATATGTATGATGGCGGGGAGATTAGTTCATCCTTAAGTGTTTCGTTAGAGTAATAAATCTTGTGAAAAAGGCATAGGCGAAATTATTTACGACTTAACTCTAGGTTAGGCAAGTCAAGGGTTAGTTTCATTGATGAGATACTTGCATGACGAGAATAATTCGAAAGAATAAAACGAGCAGCTCGGTTTTGAATGGATTGGATAGTGTTTTTTAGCTTAAGAGTAGAAGGGTCGAAAATGGAGCCTGCATATTCAAGTTTAGGCCTCACTAAAGATTTGTACAGAAATAACTTGACAGCTGCAGTTGCCGATGAAAAATTACGCCGTAAAAACCCAAGCATGTGATTAGCGTTACCGTAAATGTAATTTATATGAATGTTCCATGTACGATTGTGTGTAATGCCGATAGCAAGATATCTGTATGGTGATACATTTTCTACAGGTATGTTGTTAATATTGTACGTAGGAAGGGTGGTATTTCTTTCAACGCGGGACACCCGCATCGCCTTACATTTATTAGAATTGAGCTTCATTTGGGATCTAGCACACCATGATCTTACTTACTATGCCAATGTCTGATTGCAGAGTATCGCAGTCGCCAGAGTTAGAAATGCAACGATAGAGAACACAGTCATCGGCGAATAACTTAATGGATGATTTAATTTGGTCTGGAAGGTCATTAATATAAATTAAAATAATAATGGTCCTAGAAACGAGCCTTGCGATACACCGGACGTTACTCGACCAGTAGAAGAGAAGTATTCGTTAGCATAAACAAATTGCGAACGGTTAGACAAAAAACACTTGATCCAAGCAAGCACGTTAGGATCAATGTTTAGGTTAGGTAATTTAGTTAAAAGTAATTCGTGGGAATCAGTATCGAATGCTTTGGCGAAGTCTAAAAAAATGCAGTCAATAATAACGTTAGCATCCACTGCCTGGAATAAATCATTAGTAAATGACAGAAGCTGTGTTTCGCAGGAATAGTGTTTTCTAAATCCCTGTTGGTAGGGGGTGAAAAATAAGTTTGACTCGAGAAACGAAACCAGGTGTGAGTAAATTGTGTGCTCCAATAATTTGCAGGGAACGCTGGTTAGAGATATAGGTCTGTAATTAGGTGGGGAGTACCGACTGCCAGACTTATGTACGGGAATCACCATCCCTGCCTTCCAATCATTCGGAATGATAGTGGTTTGAAGTGACTGGAGCAAAGATTTCACTCGGAATTATAGATGAACAAGTAATAGTTCCCTTAAGAAATTTCGTGTAGATATCATC
Organism: Dermacentor albipictus; assembly: GCF_038994185.2. Classification (NCBI taxonomy): domain Eukaryota; kingdom Metazoa; phylum Arthropoda; class Arachnida; order Ixodida; family Ixodidae; genus Dermacentor; species Dermacentor albipictus. The sequence goes on along the minus strand of NC_091828.1, from coordinate 8,510,171 downwards.
TACTCCACTGCATGCAGAAACTTTTGAGGTCTGTATCAACTTTATAACGCCATCAAGGTCAATGATAATAGGAAGCATTGGAAAAAATGCACATCAGAAAAAACAGCGCTTGCGCACAGCACAGAATCCGAAAATACAGAGATGAACGCGTCATTAAATACTTCACAACAGACACTGCGATCGACAGGTTAGTTGTTAACATCACACAGTTCAATGTCACTAGATTTTTTACCGTTGACCACACTCCAAAATTTCTGTGGGTTGTCTTTCAGGAAAGAAGGCAACGTGTGCTCATAAAATGTTGTTTTGGACTCTGCTACAGCATCCTTGTAGTCACTCAGTGCTATTGTGTAAGCATTCCAACGTTCATGATAGCCAGTCATTTTTGCTCGTCGGAAAAGCCTATTTTTTGTTCAGTAAGCGTTTAAGACGCGAGTTGAGCGAGGGTGCGCGAGAATTAGAATACATACGCTTTTGCGGGATGTACCGGTTAATTAAGGAGTTGGATTTTTCTTTGAATATTGACCAGTTTTCTTCGACCGATCGAGTGTAGAAACTTGGAATGTAGTCAGTGATGAAAGTTTCTAGTTCGTTATTAATTGCGGCAAAATCAGCATTTCTGTAATCACGTATAACTTTCGACTAGGTAACAGATGGGTTGGTTAACTGCAAATTACACTGGATCATAAAATGGTCGCTAATACCCGGTAGGCGAGTTAGGGGCGAGCCGAGTGTGCAGAACATCGAGTAGGCTTCAGAACAAGCTGGTGCAGGTTAAAATCGAGGCAAAGGCTGATGAATTCAGAATATTCAGAACAGCACTCTTGGGTTGAAGGGGGATCAGTATGCCAGGTAATTCCAGGAAAGTTAAAGTCCCCAAGGAGTATTAGTGGCATGGAAGGGAACCGTAAAATTAGACTATTTAGGACATCGTGAAGGTCTCAACAAAATGTGTTAGGTGAGGAAGGGGGCCTGTAAACGACGCAAATGATAAAATTTTTGCGTTCGAAGCCTACGCATGTGCACACTAGCACTAATGGTGACGCAAGCTCAATTGCAGCAGCGGTAATCGAATCACGAACACCGATAAGTACACCGCCACCACACCGCACATCGCGGTCATGTCGATAGAAACGGTAAACACCCTCGCATTCCAAAATTTCACGGTCTTCAATTTTGCTAGAAAGCCATGCCTCTGTCAGGATAACAATATCGGCACTACACGTGTCAACGACAGAAGATAAAGCATCCCGCTTGTTGCATACGCTGCGAATATTTGAATACAAAAGAGAAAGATTTTTTGCCACCAGATCATGACTCCGCCATGTTTGTGAATTGCAAGGGCCATCAGAAGGTTCATTTGGGACAGAATTTGTTGAACGAAGCTCGTTTGTGTAGATTTCGCTGACTCGATCAGTTACTGGACGGTAAGCGTAAGTTTTTTTGTTGATTTGTAGAAGGGTAAGCCGTAGCACCGTATTTGCGCGTTGCATTACACTCTTCTACGTTTAATGTATTTCCATATAATTCTCAAAACCTTAAAATTTGAGCTGTTTTTATTTTGACTACAATATTAAAATCAAAGTGCGCCGGATTGCAATCTAGACTGCAAGGGATTTGAAGAACTTACAAGAGGGCATTGAAAGAACGTTTCCGCAGGCAATGTGCCTATTTCTTGTACTGAGCTAGCAGCTCATGAGAAGTGCAAGCATATTAACGCGACAGCGTTAAGGAGCTCGTGTCCCAGAAAAGCCGGTGTCGTCGGCGTCGGTGTCATCGGCGTTGGCCATGAGCGATAAATCCTAGAAGGTACTTCATAAATAAAAAAAAACATCTTGCGAGAAGGGCTGGTTGGAATCGAACCAGGGTCTCCGGAGTGTGAGACGGAAACGCTACCACTCAGCCATGAGTCTGATCGTTCAAAGCGGTACAAAATCGCCTCTAGTGAATGCGGTGCTGCCTTAGAAACGTGCCGTAGAAAGTTATACTGCAATGTATACCGGTAATTACGACCATGTAAATTACAGAAGTCGCAGTTTCACTAGTAGCCAAGTACGTTTCCACTACATTTCTTGTGCGCTCTGCGCACACGCAGAGCTATCTTGCGGCAAACACAGAAGACCTTCTCCTCGCAATGTACGGCGCTGCCCCGACACGTGGCGCGCCACTCGCCCCATGATCGCGTCCGCCAGCATGGCGCGTCGCGGCCCGGCTCTCTGTGGCAATCGCGACATTTGGCTCGCCTACACCGTTTGAGTAGGCGGTGCGAACGGTGTGCGATAACGCTATCGCGTTCCACTCTTGAAGGCGAAGCTTAAGCGCCCTCCAATTTTTTTCAGTTCACACAGTTTTGCAGGATATATCAGGCCTATCATTTTTTCTAAGCAAAACCGTTCCTTATTTGCAGCGTGAAAATCTGTATCATACTTAATTGTAACAAGTCTTGAAAAATGAATGTTTCATCATTTTGAAATATACAAAGTATTGGTTGAGGCTAGGCAGTTTTCAGACAACTTGACCATGTTGAACCTAGCCATTACAAGGCGAGAAAAAGAACATGCACAGGAGCACAAATTCAATGAAATACAATGCTTGTGGCATTTTCCATGTGGCAAAATATACTTTTAAGCGGGACAGGGTGGGTCGCCAATTTACAACCGTTACGACTCATATGGGTAGTGGCAACACAGGATGACAAATGGTTGTGGCTCTGAGGTTTACTGAATATGTGAACACTTATATAGAATCCCCCCCCCTCCCAAGTGAGGGGTAATCGTGCAATATAGTTTGGGCTGTAAAGACGTTTTTTTAGGAGACAAGAAATTTCAGGCTCTAGTTGAGAGGCTACAGAAAGAAGGACCATGTAAGTATTCGTAGATTACCATAAAAACTGCCTAGGAGGAGTATCGTAGTTTAGAGCATGAAGTAGAAAGTGGGAGCATGAGGAAGGATTATAAGTTTATTTAAACTTATGATCTTTGGGAATACTACTTCTCACCGTATTTCCAAGCTAGCCCATTGAAATAAGGGGGCGTGCTCTACGGAAAACAGTTAACAACACCTGCTAAATTTTCAACGAAAGTATGCCGAAATGTCAATTCTTACTAAATTAGTGAATAAGAAATACACAATCAATTTTAGAATACAGAAAGGGTCTAATATACTGCATTGGAGAGTTGGAGATTGTTGGGCTGGATACATGTATTGCAGGGCAAATGACAAGGCCAGTGGGGGTTCCCTCATTTTCATTTTGTGTGCACTCTCAGTAAAACTACTCTTTGTCTCCTAGTGTAATAATGTTGTGTAAAAACCGTCATTTTTTAATGTCTTGTCCATCTGAGTCTTAATGTGCCATATCCCGTAAGATTCTCAGGTGCAGTACTTATGAAGTTTAATGCAGAGATATATTGCAAATTTCATAATGTCAATTTTATATTAAGGTCACATACACACTACTGGACAAATGTCTGTTGTTGAGAGATGTCATTGTTAGTGTCATTAAATTTTATTAACTCTTATTTTCTATGGTGAAAAGGCTACTGTATATTTATTTGCTTTTGCTTCTGTATGTGCCTTGTTGCATTCACAGTGACGTAGTGGTGTAGTGTTCACACTAAATGTAATTCCTCAATTGGCAAAATAAAAATTTCTCATACCTTTCACTTGTCTTGGCCAGTTTCCTGAGCTGTGCATTGTGCCCAGTCACATTATTAAGTTTGTTACTTTCAGGAGCTTGTTGCCTTATCAAATTTTCCGCAGTGTACATCTGTTATTGCACAGACTGAACTCTTACGATTCTCTTCTTATTTTGCTAATGGAGGTTGCAAGATTCCAGCAATGCCATGCGTTGCATTTATTGGTCGAGATGCTCAGTGACTCCCTGCACCTCGTGGTTAACCGTGAACATTTTTTTTCTTTTGGAAAGCTAAACGCCATTTGCTGCATCAATTGCATTTTTGCATCTCAGATGTGTACTATATTTTTTCTCATTTTTAATCAATAATATTCACTGTTCAGTATAAAAAATTACGTACAGTGTGAAGGATCAGGACTGCGAGAGATGACGTACACTGCGCAGACTTCCAACAATATTTCATTGCGTTGCCACATCGTGTGTTTATGCACAAGAGGGGTCATGCACAGAAAATGAATGGCAGTCACAAGGGTTGTTCTAACAGCAAGTCAGTGTTTAAAAAAAAACATCACAATTTCTATCTGTTGAGACACAAGACTCCACTGGGGGCAGCGTGATAGAGGGGGCACTAATGCACACAATACCCAGTTTTCTGTTAAAATCAACTTCAATAATTTACCGAGTGAGCTGTGTCTCACTAGAAGTTCCGTATCTTCAAAGAGAGGCATGCAGCGGCAGTCCCGGCAATGAATGCCCAAGTGGCCTTGAACAGTGTTATGGACGTTATAGTGCTCTTAAACTATCATTTACGTGCCTGCCTGTCCATCCAACGTATTTACTGCCTCGAAACAGAGGAATATGGTAAACCACATTCGTTGCACATATCGCAAAACGTTTTCTGTGCCCGACAGAGCAACAACTCTGATGCAATTTAGGCGAGTTTAAACGCTTACAGAGCTTTGCCAGCTTTTCTGGGTCTGAGAGAAGGACTGTGATTCCTGCAAGTTGCCCAATCTTTTTGAGCCTATGGGAGACATCATGCACATACGTTAGCACTGCAAACATGTGTCTTACAAATGGCTGGTTCCTTGATTGAGTGGGCTCATCACATTTTGTGCCATTCAGAAGCTGTTCCGCTATGGCTGAAATTAAGGCCAAAGGGTAGCCAACCCAAGAAAGGCAATCAACCTGTGCAGCAAGACTATCATGCATTGCATGTGAGCAAGATTTACGGATGCTGTTAAGGAGGCAAAACTTTACAATACCTCGTTTAACAAGCATTGACTATGCAGAGTTAAAGGGCAAGAGTGACTTCTTCTCGGTTCAAAGCACAACCACACCTGTTTGTTTGCAAGGCACTGCCTGAGATCTAGAAAGCGCAAAGAATCATCAATCGGGACCTCATTTGTTAGTTATAGTGGCTGCAGCTCCTAAAGATCTCCAAGGCTCCCAATGCAGCAGGCTCAAAAGCGAGATCAGTGCAATCAATAAATACCAGGTTGTCGTCCGCAAACCTACACACTTTGACAACGGGAGAGGCGTCTAGGCGACCTTGAATATTGCAATCACGATTAGGTAGATAAATATCACTTAGTGACGGCGTCAGGCACGACCCTATACAATATACAAAGGAATCTTGTTTGTATACGATCATGCCTGGCACAGGTTAGCAGTGCTACTCTATGTGCATGGTGTCTCCCATAGGCTAAATAAGATTGGGCAACCTGCAGGAATCAGTCGTTTTCTCAGCCCCGGAAAAGCAGGCAACGCTTTGTAAGCGTGTAAACGTTCCTACATCACGTCAGTGTTGTCGCTCTGTCGGGCACAGCCAATGTTTTGTGACATATGCAACGAATGTGGTTTATCAAACTGTTTTGCGGCAGTATCGTTGTTGGACAGACAGGCAGGTGCCTAAATGATCGTTTAAGAGAGCACTATAACAAAGTCCATAACACTGTTCAAGGCCACTTGGGCATTAATTGCCGGGACTGCGGCTGCGTGCCTCTCTTTGAAAATACGGAAGTTCTGGCGAGACACAGCTCACAGGTCATCCTGAAAATTATAGAAGCAAATTTCACTCGAAAACTGGGTAATGTGTGCGTTAGTGCCCCCTCTATCGCGTTGCCCCGTAGTGAAGTCCTGTATCTCAACAGATAGAAATTATGTAATTTTTTTTCAAGTAACCACGTTCGCAGTACAATGACTTGCTGTTAGACACCCCTTGTGACTCATTTTCTGCGCATGCCCGCTCTTGTATATATACACATGATGTGGCAATGCAATAAAATAGTGTTGGAAGTCAGCGCAGTCTATGTCCTCTCTCGCGGTCCTTGTCATAAACGCTGTACGTCATTTTTTCTCATTAACTGCCAACTATCCCAAGAAAGCACCTTTGTTCAGTATATTTGTAATGTTGGATACGACCATTTGCTGGCAAATGTTAACAGTGTGATATTTAACTAGAACTTTTGCATGACTACCTGTGTTCTTTTAGTAACCAGAGTATGGCTAATTTATTAAACCGAATTTGATAATTTGCATACCCACATGCTACAGCAAGCCCTAATCTTGTATTACTGCATCTAAGTGCAAATATTTTAGAAATTTCCTATGTATTTTAAAACACTGTCCACCTTTTGTGCTCAGTAAAATTGTTTAGTCAACAGTGGTTTGCTTTTATCAGGCCTGCTACTGCACTTTGCACCCACACAGTAGTAAATGTGGAATACTCACTCTTGATTTATAGCAAGAAAAGAACCTGTTTTCAAACTACATATTGTATATATATATATTTTTTTGTAACCCGAAGGCACTGGTTTTGTAACCAGTGGCATCGGGTTACAAAACAAGAATTTATAGAAACTGGCATTATGGTTAGAAAATCTGCTACACAGCACCTTTAGTTCAAAGAACTCTCGTTTCACAAAAGAGAACAAACTATGTAGACACTAAAAAATTCTAAACATTTTTCTTGCTCGAGTCATCTTGTTGAAAAGAGAAAATTAGCAATATTGCTCCTGCCTTAAAGCTCACTTATAGCGCGTGTATGCTTGGAAAGTATTGTTTCAGTCTGAAAAATGTTCGCCAGTTATGCTTACATCGACTTTCCAAACTTTTCATAATGATTTGCGATTACATTAGTGTACAAGATAACAGGTGTCTTTCTTGTGCGTTTGCTCTGCATTTCAATTACTTCCCTAATTCATCTTTGCAATATCCTTTTTTTTAAGGCATCCAAATTGAATTTTCATTCATTGGAGCCTAATACTGAAAATGTATTCCTTTATGTGGCCCAAAACACTGCGGGGTCAACTCAGCCTCTTTCAGTGCCGCCATACATAGTTTCTAATCTAATAACAGATTTGATCAATACATATATTTTAGATACCTTTGTGGGAATTGTACATGTTCTTGTACTTACCGATCTGTTTGGTGATTGTGCATGTTTATATTTCATGTGATTTATGTATATCTTGTACTCTGTATTGCTGCATGCAATAAATATATTTACATATTTCTTGAAGATGCAGCGTATATCTTACCAGTCTGTGTTGCATGTTATGTGGATCTTGAAATCGTAATAACTGTTGGTGTTGATATACATGCTCGAAAGTGTCATTTGCTAGGTAGCATTTGTGCAGCGAAGACAGGTTTTGATGATGTGATCAATGTGCTGAATATGTAATGTAATACGTAATGTAATGTGATACGAGTGCTTTGCAAGATCAAGAAAGAACTCACGCGGTGGTGGGGTTAGCCTAATTGTGTGCGGTTCATTTAATGTCAACTGTGTTCAAGAATTTCCTGTGTTAACGATGACTACGAGGTATTGTCTTTGTTACATGCGCGCACAGTTTATTGTGCTGTCTACAGACCACCGCGAGGTAGTCTCCAAGGCTTTTTTCTCTTTTTTGAGAAATTATTAAAATACATTGTTGAAATACAGTATAAATTGATTTGTGGTGGCGATTTCAATATAAACATGCTGGTTGACTGCAATATTACTCGTGATTTTGAATTGCTTTTAAAAACGTATGGGTGCTCCAATGTTATCAATACTCCTACCAGAATTACCTGTGATACGTCCACATGCCTTGACTGGTTCATTACTAACTACGGATCAAACAGTGTTCAATTTGGCACTATTTCATACAGCTTGAGTGATCACATGCCTGTATTCCTCGCTGTCAAACGGAAAGATTAAATATCACCAGAACGAGTTTGCCTTTCGCAAATTATGACTGAAGAACGGCTAGAATGTTTTCGCGATGACTTACGTCACGTTGTGTGGGACAGTGTTGTTGCTGCTACGGAGAGAGAGAGAGAGATGCAAATGAGAGAAAGGCAGGGAGGTTAACAAAACTTAAAACCTCCGGTTTGCTACCCTGCACTAGGGGAAGGGAAAGGGGAAGTAAAGACGGAAAGAAGAGCGTGACAAAAATGAAAGCGGGAGAAAAAAATATGAAAAGGGATGAAATGGGGTCATTATAGTCTTTCTAATAGGCCACTGTCACGTAGAAAAGTCAACAAAGCCTTGACCGACTTTTGCTGCGACGACAGTTCACGTCGGCATTGCTACAAGTGGGGATTGCGCTTACGGTGCTTTTCTGGAAACGTTCAGCTCTTATTATGTTAAACATTTTCCTTCCGTTGCTAAAGTGTCCGCTCCATCAAGGATACGTAGGTTACTATTCCCACGTTTACTATAAACCCACGTTTACTTTTAAACGTGGGTTACTATTCAATTATTTAAAAAGTTAAAGAAAAGGCGAGGTTATTCAATATATTCATCAGATCTCGGGAAACTGATGATGTAAGAGTGTTTAAATCATTTGGAAATGGCTTAACTAAGGAATTACGTGCTGCGAAAACTACATTTTATAAGCAATCCTTCGCATCTTGCAGCCATGACAGCAATAAGATATGGCATTGGCCTAATTCTTTGCTGAATAGAGTGCCCTATTCAGCGGCAGGGTTGCGTATAATTTCCGATGGAGCGGACATACCTGACGAGAAGTTGGCCGACTGTTTTAATAATTATTTCACTATTCTACCTAAACGCAATCTGAATGAAAACGTCTGCCGTTTCATTACAACGAACAGCGTGCATTAAATTCTTTTGCGTCCCACAAACACTTCAGAACTAATAATACTGTTCTTCGCACTAAACAATAGCAAATCCTGCGATGCTGATAACATTAAAATTAAGCCTGTGAAATTTGTAATAGATATAATCGCTCCAGTCCTAGGCTATATTTATAATATCTGCCTTTCTACCGGTGTGCTCCCGTATAAAATGCAGATGGCAAAAGTAGTTGCATTGTTGAAGAAAGGTGACAAAACTGCCTTACCTAATTATAGACCTGTGCCTATTCTCCCTATATTTTCGAAGTGCTTGGAAAAAATAATTTTTTGCAGAATATCAGACTTTCTGGACAAGCACAACTTGATAACTAAGCATCAGTACGCTTTCCGGAAAAATATGTGAAGGTTTGCTTGAACAGAAAGAAACAATTCTAACTAATTTTGAGCAACGTTTGCTAACATTGGGAGTATTTGTTGATTTTTCAAAAGCCTTCGATTTTATAAATCATGATCTCTTGCTTAGTAAGTTAAACCACTACGGTATACGCGGCAATGCACTTGACTTGATAAAGTCGTATCTTGGTCATAGAAAGCAGTATGTAGAGGTAAATAGCTTTAAATCTGAAGTTCGGTCGGTGAGTGTAGGTGTACGCCAGGGCAGTATTTTAGGGCCCCTCCTCTTTAATATCTTTATTAACAATTTAGTAAACATTGATGTTGATACGCGTTACGTAGTCTATGCTGATGACACTACGTTATTCTTTTCATCTAACCGCCCTGCTGAATTGATTATAAAAGCTAATGCAGTTTTGAATAAACTATACACATGGTCATGGTCAAGGCGGTGTTATTTAGCTCTAAGAACACGCAAATTACTCTAGAGGAAGATTTGCTAATGAACAATTCTAAAATTGAACTTCTACACTCAGTAAAATCGCTAGGTGTAGTTTTTTTTTGTCATACTATGACGTGGCAGAGCCATATAGATTTTCATGCTAGTAAGCTTTCACAAATCACTGGAATATTTTATTCCTTGAACTGTCTACCTCGCTCTATTAAGTGCTTGTTATACAATTCACTTTTTCTCAGCCATTTAAATTATTGTTGTTCTGTCTGGGCTACCACTTCTGACACAAATATCAACAGGCTGCACATAATGCAAAAGAAGTCTCTTCGCACTATTTGCAATAAACCATATGATTTCCCTTCAGCTTATTTATTTCATAACCTTAACACACCGAAAGTACAGGCCCTTTTAAAGTATCGTTTAGCGCTTGCGTATAAAAATGAACAGAAAAAGAACATCAACTACATTACTTCTATGGCTAACTTAAAACTACACGAACCTCCATACAACGCAAGAAAGCCAAAGTACTGGCACGTACCAAAATCGCGCACAAACTATGGATCACAAATGCTGTGCTCCAGGCTACCTCGGGTATTAAACGATCTTATTGTTAATAAATTTATATTGCAACTTGTTCTCCTCCTGATATTGATTTTTGATTTTTTTCTCTCATATGTGAGTTGTACAAAGCCTATGTGCTTTAGAAGTGCAGTGAGATTTTGTGTTTTTGCTTGCTTGCTCACATCTTGCTTTTGTTGTATTTTCTTCCTCGCCTGATTTGCGATGCGTATGCATATGTTGTAGTGCTTGAATGTGTAAGTACTTGGGAAAAGTATTTCCGCTCTGCTGCTCCTTTTTTTTCTTGTATTAGGGTATTTGGGGCTGGTCAAGCTGCTACGAGTAGCATTTTCCCCCACTTAACCCCCGCAAAGCTGTATTTAGTTTTTGTGGAAATAAACCATACATACACGTATAGGTCTTGTCTAAGCCCATCGAAGATTCAAGGCCGGCTGTTCGACGGTGTGTTTGGTTGCCGAACTTGAACCTTCTGGAACACGCGAGAGTTACGCGTGGATGGCTGTACATAGTAGTAACTGAGGGCGTGTACTGCCGAACCTGCCTTCCATACACACTAGAAATAAAAGGGTGTACACCCTTCCAACAGCCACATAGATGGGTGTTAATGTGGACTTGCACCCTTACGCCCTAAATTTATTTTGCTGGACACCCTTCCTCTAGTGTGCTATAACTGCACCCCAACTGTAGGGTGTAGACAACAGCAACTTTAGGGTGCTCGTCTGGCGACAAACTGATTTACACCCTTAAGGTTGTTAAAATGTTTAGTGTGTACGGTGGCTGGCGAGACCCTACAGATATCATTCCGGATTTTTACATACGGCTCATCTACACCCTGATTCCGTAATACCTGCATGACTGCTGAGGTTTCGAGAAGCGCTTTCTCGTAATTATGAAAGGTATAAATAAGGGTTGGTTATATTCAGCATATTTCTCTATCGCCTGATTGATAGTGTGAATATGGTCTATTGTTGAGTAGCCTTTACGAAATCTTGCCTGGTCCTTTGGTTGACAGAAGCCTAAGGTGTTAACGATTCTATTTGCGATTACCTTAGTAAATACTTTGTAGGCAACAGAGAGTAAGCGGATCGGTCTATAATTTTTCAAGTATTTGGCGTCCCCTCTCTTAAGGATTGAGATTATGTTGGCGTTTTTGCAATGTTCCGGTATGCTCGAGGTCATGAGGCATGGTGCGTATACATGGTGGACAGTTTTTCTAAAAAAAAACCTCTCACCATCTTTCAACAAATGTGTTGTTACCTCGTCCTCCTCAGCTACCTTCCCGCTTTGCATAGCTCCCAAGGCTTTACTTCTTCCGGCGTTACATAGGGATGTCAAAGTCCTCTAGAATATTCTCTCTTGGATTATTGTGCTAGGTGCCACTGGTACTGTATAAATCTCTATACAACTCGTCAGCCACTTGAACTATGTTTCCCATATTAGTAATAAAAATTGGAGGACGCTTAAGCTTCGCCTTCAAGAGTGGGACGCGACAGCGTTCCCGTCGACCCGCCAAGGGGTATAAGACAATGCGCTACGGCACAGCAATCACTTACGATGCGCCCCGCATCGGACTTAGCGCCCACCTATCACGCGGTGAACGTCGAGCAACGCAGCGTTCGGCGCGACAACGAAACGTGCGCCTGAGCGAACGAAACGAACCAAAGAACTCGGTGTCTCGGAGGGGAAACGATCTACGCCAGCCAAACGTCGTGATCGGCACGGGCAGAGAGATAGATAGTAATCTAAACCGGAAGCACGGCGAAGCGTCGTCAGGGGAGAGGGAGTCCCGCGACGCGCCTGGCAGCGGTCCCAATGCGCGCGCGGCGCGCCTCCTGTCGGGGCAGCGCCGTACATTGAGAGGAGGGGGTCTTCTGTGTTTGCCGCAAGATGGCTCTGCGTGTGCGGAAAGCGCAAAAGAAATGCAGCGGAAACGCACTTCGCAACTCGTGTAATTGTGACTTCTGTACGTTACATGTTCATAATTACCGATATACACCGCAGTATAACTTTCCACGGCTGGTTTCGAAGGCAACACCGCATTCACTAGAGGCGCGTTTGCACCGCTTGGAAGCATCGAACTCGTGGCTGAGTGGTAGCGTCTCTGTCTCACACTCCGGAGACCCGGGTTCGATTCCCACCGGGCCAATCTTGGAAGTTGCTTTTTATTTATGAAGCGCCTGCCGTGATTTATCGCTCACGGTCAACGCCGCCGACGCCGACACCCGACGCCGACGACACCGGCTTTTCTGCGACACGAGCTCCTTAACGCTATCGCGTTAATATTGCTATGGGGTAGTATTCACAATGACGAAGAGCCGAGAAGGAAGAAGACGAAGACGACGTTTGTAAGCTAGCGCGGGCTGTTGCCTCTTGGTCAACTGCGGCGTATTGCCTTGTAAATATACTTGTAAATAGCTTTTCGTCGGTGTCTTCCTACGTAACATGTTTGGTGGAGGTGGACGTTCCCTGTACCTCGTCACGGAGCTTCGCAGTGGACGGTACGTCGAGCCTACCTTCATGGCTCCCGGCGACGCCAACCCGACTCCACCGGCTCCGACACCTGCTGCCACTTCGACGACATACATCACCCTCTCCGCTCCCCGTGATCCTGGCGTATTCTCGGCAAAAGATGGGGAAGACGTCGAGGACTGGATCAGCCTTTACGAACACGTCAGCCGCAATAACCGGTGGGACCCAACTATCATGCTCGCCAACGTCGTCTTTTACCTCGGTGGCACACCTCGAGTTTTGTATCGGACGCACGAAGATGAGCTGACCAGTTGGGATTCGCTTAGGCAAAAGCTTCGAGACTTGTTCGGCAACCCCTACGGTCACCAACTTGCCGCGCAGAAGGCGCTTTCCGGTCGTGTGCAGACGTCAACGGAGCCCTACGTCACGTACATTCAGGACGTCTTGGCGCTATGTCGCAAAGTTGACGCACACATGAGTGCGTCCGACAAGGTCTCCTACATCCTCAAAGGCATTGCCGATGACGCCTTCAACTTGCTCGTATTTAACAACGTCGCGACGGTGGATGCAGTTATAAAAGAGTGCCGCCGCCTGGAATTCGCTAAAAGCCGACGTATCGAACAACAGTTTGCCCGTCTGCCCAACACCCCAGCGACATCTTCCTGTGCCGACGTTCCTCGTCCCAACAGCACTGGCGATGTTACCAGGATTGTCCGGCGTGAGATCGAGGCCGCCTATCCGGCTGCGTTCGGCTCCAGCCCCTCCAATGCAACCGCAGTCACTGTTTCCCTGATCCAGGCAGTTGTCCGCCAGGAGTTCGCCAACATGGGTATTCACACCATCTGCTCGGCCCATCGCCCTGATACCCACCCGGCATCTTCGATTCCACCCCGTCCCGCACCTTCTTACCCACCACGTTTCCGCAACCCCTCTGAATGGCGCACTGCAGACGACAAGCCAATTTGTTTTCACTGCCATCGAATTTGGCACATTTCTCGGCACTGCCGCAGTCGCTGGAGTTCCCTGAACCAGTCTACATATACTGCCTACTCTCGCCCCCCAGGTGGCCTTTCTCGTCCCTATGCTGCCCGCTCAGATAATGCCGCCACCGATTCTCCTGCGCCGCACCGCTCCTATTCTCGTTCGCCTTCGCTCCAACGACGACAACCTCGCTCTCCCCAGCCCCGTCGTTCCTATTCGCCGACTCCCTTCGGACGCCGCTCCCAGCCGGAAAACTAGACGATGCAGCGCCTCGAGGTGACGCTGCATTGCTCCCTACGCCGCCAAATCCTCTCCTGACGTTACCCACTCATCTGAACCTTCTTGACGTGCAAGTCGACGGTGTTCCTGTATCAGCTCTCATAGACACTGGGGCGCATTTGTCGGTAATGAGCGCGGATCTTCGTAACCGGCTGAGGAAAATAATCACGCCCGCCACGACGCCTGTTGTCCGTGTCGCCGATGGCGGAACAGCCCCCGTAATTAGTCTGTGTGCCGCCCGCGTCTCCTTCGCCGATCGCTCCACTACCGTGCTATTCACAGTCATCGCTCACTGTCCCCACGACATCATCCTCGGCCTCGACTTCCTCTCCGCACATTCTGCTCTCATCGATTGCTCCGCCAGTACTCTCCGCCTCGACCTGCCTGTTCTGGATCCCGCTGAACAACACCTTCCTCGCCTCAGTTCCGTCGACTTCGTTCGCTTGCCACCTTCGGCGCTGACTTACGTTGACTTTGTGTCATCCCCACCAGTGCCCGACGGTCAATACATCGCGGCTCCTATGGAAGACGTCCTCCTTACACACGGGATCACACTACCTCATACTATTTTATCTATTACGGCGAATTGCGTCTGCCTGCCAGTGGTCAATTTTGCCTTGACGACACAAGTGCTGCCACGTGGGATGTCTCTGGCCCAACTTTGCTCATTCGAGGATCACCCTGTATCACCAATTTCAGTAGACGACAATTCAACCGATCCTCCTCTACCATCGCAGTCGGCAACTTGTACCATCGCCAACTTACAGAAAATGATTCCACCCGACATGAGGTCTGAGCACGCTCGTGCGCTCTACCACGTTCTGATTTCCCACCACGATATCTTTGACTTTAACGATCGTCCTTTGGCCCAAACAACAGCTGTTAAACATCGCATTAATACCGGCGATGCCCCTCCTATTCATCGCCGCCCGTATCGTGTATCACCGGCTGAGCGTCAAGTGATTCACACCGAAGTTCGCAAAATGCTTGCCAAGAACATTATTGAACCGTCATGTAGTCCATGGGCGTCTCCGGTTGTGCTGGTAAAAAAGAAGGATGGCTCATGGCGCTTTTGCGTGGATTATCGGCACCTTAACAGGGTTACCAAAAACGACGTGTATCCCCTACCTCGGATTGATGACGCCCTTGACTGCCTCCACGGTGCTGGCTATTTCTCCTCTATGGACCTTCGCTCCGGCTATTGGCAGATTGCCGTGGACGATCTCGACCGCTAGAAGACTGCCTTTGTAACACCCGACGGTCTTTATCAATTCAAGGTGATGCCGTTCGGCTTATGTAACGCTCCTGCCACTTTTGAACGCATGATGGACTCCCTTCTTCACGGTTTCAAATGGTCCACATGCCTGTGCTACTTGGACGACGTTATAGTATTCTCCCCAACATTCGCTACGCACCTCGCGTGCCTCTCAGCAGTCCTGGACGTTTTTCGGCGAGCCGGTCTGCAACTCAACGCATCGAAGTGCCAATTCGGCCGTCGCCAGATTACCGTCCTTGGACATCTCGTTGACGCGAACGGAGTGCAACCGGACCCAGGCAAGATCCATGCTGTTACGCACTTCCCTGTTCCGAAGTGTGTCAAGGATGTGCGCAGCTTCATCGGCCTTTGCTCGTACTTCCGCCGTTTCGTCAAAAATTTTGCGGCCATAGCACGACCACTAACCGAGCTTTTGAAAAAAGACGCCCCTTTCCAGAGGGGCGATAACGAGGCCTCTGCATTCTCGCTTCTCATCGATCTTCTCACAACGCCTCCCGTTCTGGCCCATTTCGATCCTTCCGCGCCTACCGAAGTCCGTACTGATGCCAGCGGTCACGGAATTGGCGCAGTACTGGCACCACGCCAGCGTGGCGACGACCGTGTTATCGCTTACGCCAGCAGGCTCCTCTCGCCCGTGGAGCGCAACTATTCCATCACTGAGCGTGAGTGTCTGGCCCTAGTTTGGGCGGTTGCGAAGTTCCGCCCATACTTATATGGCCGACCCTTTTCCGTTATCACAGATCATCACGCGCTTTGTTGGTTATGCTCATTGAAAGACCCTTCAGGAAGACTTGGTCGCTGGGCCTTACGCCTCCAAGAATATTCATTCTCTGTCACCTACAAATCT
Source organism: Dermacentor albipictus (assembly GCF_038994185.2). Taxonomy (NCBI): domain Eukaryota; kingdom Metazoa; phylum Arthropoda; class Arachnida; order Ixodida; family Ixodidae; genus Dermacentor; species Dermacentor albipictus. The sequence continues at coordinate 8,494,174 of NC_091828.1, read as the reverse complement.
GGCCGACTACACAAGGACGCTGACTGCCTGTCTCGCTACCCGGTACACGAGCCTGACGACGCCGACAGTAGTACCGCCGACGGCATTTTCTCTGTGTCTGCCTTCGCTAACATCGCCGATGAGCAGTACCGAGACCTATCGCTGCGAGTACTTATTGAGCTTCTGCGCTCTACACCTACCGACGCATCCGTTCGCCGATATGTCCTCCAGGGCGGCATTCTGTACCGAAGGAGCTTCCTCCCTGATGGCCCTGATCTTCTTCTTGTCGTGCCAAGACATCTACGACAGACTGTGCTCTTTCAGATGTATGACGCGCCCACTGCAGGACATCTTGGCGTAACCCGCACATACGACCGCGTCCGCCGCCGCTTCTATTGGCCTGGTCTTGCTCGCTCCGTCCGACGCTATGTTGCTGCCTGTGATCCCTGCCAGCGTCGGAAAACGCCGATCCGGTCATCTCCAGCCGATCCCCGTCCCTGTGGAACCGTTTTTTCGTGTTGGATTAGACCTCCTCGGTCCCTTTCCCACGTCATCCTCTGAGAACAATCGGGTAGCCGTCGAAACTGATTACGCCACCCGATACGCTATCACGTGGGCTCTACCTACCAGTTCGCCACTGACGTCGCGGACTTTCTCTTGCGTGACATTATCTTAGTGCATGGCGCCCCGCGACAGCTGCTTACTGACCGTGGTCGTAACTTCCTTTCGAAAGTTATCGCCCACATTGTGCGTTCCTGCTCTATTCAACACCAGCTGACTACCTCATACCATCCTCAAACCAATGGCCTGACAGAGCGCTTAAACCGTACTCTTACCGACATGCTGTCCAAGTACGTTTCGTAGGACCACCACGACTGGGACATTGCCCTTCCTTACGTCACCTTTGCTTACAATTCTTCCCGGCACGACACCGCCGGATTTTCTCCATTTTATCTACTCTACGGTCGCGAACCGACCTTGCCCCTTGACACGGTACTTCCTCCTGCTGCGACCTCAACAACCGAGTATGCGCGCGACGCCATCGCCCTCGCCGATCATGCACGCCAGCTTGTCCGTGCTCGACTGACGGACTCGCAAACCACGCAGCAGCGTCAGTACAACGCCCGCCACCGTGACGTACAGTTTTCGCCTGGTGCACTCGTGCTCCTGTGGTCGCCCTGTCGTCACGTTGGACTTTCCGAAAAGCTCCTTTCGCGATACACAGGGGCCCTACCGCGTGCTGCGCCAGGTGACGCCTGTGACTTATGAAATTTCTCCTGTGAGCTCAACCTCGTCATCTACTCTGGCGTCTAGTGATGTCGTGCACGTCAGTAGGCTCAAGAGCTACTACACTGCTTCAGAGTCCAGCCTTTAGTCGCTCCGGGACGGCGCTTTTGCCGCCGGGGGTAGTGCTACGGGGTAGTATTCCCAATTACGAAGAGCCGAGAAGGAAGAAGACGAAGACGACGTTTGGAAGCTAGCGCGGGCTGTTGCCTCTTGGTCAACTGCGGCGTATTGCCTTGTAAATATACTTGTAAATAGCTTTTCGTCGGTGTCTTCCTACGTAACAATATTACCGGCTTTGTCTCTTAGAGCATACATGTGATGCTTGCCCATTCCTAGTTTCTTCACTGCTTTTAGGCTTCCTCCATTCCTGCGAGAATCCTCAATTCAATGCACAATATAATTCCCTATGTCAGCTATCTAACGCTTGTTGATTAACTTCAAAATTTCTGCCAGTGCTATTTTAGCTGTAGGGTTAGAGGCTTTCATACATTGGCGTTCGCTAATCAGATACTTCGTCTCCTGCGATAGCTTACCGGTATCCTGTCTGACGAAGTTACCACCGACTTCTATTGCCCACTCCCTAATGATGCCCATAAGAATGTCGTTAACTGATTCAACACCAATGTCATCTTCCTTTAAAGCGGAGTACCTTTTCTGTAGCTTTATCCGGAATTCCTTTATTTTCTCTCTTACCGCTAACTCATCGATCGGCTTCTTATGCACAAGTTTCTTCCGTTTCCTCCTCAGGTCGAGGCTAATTCGAAATCTTCCCATCATATGGCCCTTGCAGCGCACGCTGCCGAGCACGTCCACACCTTGTGTGATGCCTGGGTGAGCACAGATTATGAAGGCTATGTCAATTCTAGTCTCGCCATTCGGGATGCTCCACGTCCACTTTCGATTATACCGCTTGCGGAAGAAGGTATATATTATCGCGAACTTATTCCGTTCTGCAAACTCTACTAATAACTCTCCCCTGCTCTTCCTATAACCTATGCCATATTCCTCCACTGTCTTGTCTCCAGCCTGCTTATTGCGTACCATGGAATTGAAGTCGTCCATCAGTATAGCGTATTTTGTTTTGACTTTACCCTTCGCCGATTCTACTTCTTCATAGAAGCTTTCGACTTGCTGTTCATCGTGACTGGATGTAGTCCTGTAGGCCTGTACGGCCTCAATTTGTACCTCTTAATTAGTTTGACAACAAGACCTGCCACACTCTCGTTATTGCGATACAATTTCTGTATATGTTGCCTTATTAATCAGGAATCCGACTCCTAGTTGTCTCTCCGCTGTTAAAGGGATCCTGAAACGATTTTGGCGATTTTCTACAAACGTACTGAGTCGTTAGAGTAGGTCCTTCTGATCATTAATTGACACATCTAAGTGCTCTGCGTAAAGCGTGTAATTTATTATAAGGTTTTAAAAATGCATATGGCTGTCGGTCGCAGCGCACTGCTCGGCGGAATTTTAAGCCGCCCCTACCCATATGATGCAAATAACCCATATGACGTCACATGGGCGAGCTATCCGATTGGCTGACCAGGATGCGTGGTCGATAATGTTTCCAACTTTATGGTGAACAAATCATGCTCGTAATAGTTGGAATGTTAGTTACTTTGTTTTTGTAAAAAGAAAATAAATTAAAGAGAATACACAAGAATAGTTTTTTAGTACACTTGAGCACTTCCGGCACACAGCAAGTGTCGTCTGCTTGTGTTACAACGTGCGCAGTCTTTGACGAGAGCTCTGCCGTCAGTGTCGATCAGTCTTTTCGTGAGCACGATGAATCACCCTTGTTGCGTTGTGGGCTGCAGACGTAGCGACTGGAAAGATGTGAAGTTGCGAAATCGTGTCTCTCTGCAAGGCAGCATACGAGCGAACTGCCTGCTGCGCATCGGACTGCGGCTATCCGATAGGCACCAGGATTTGCGCGTTTGTGGCCGTCACTTTACAGCGGAAGATTACTAACGCAATAGCGTTTCGCAAGTCTGGTATTAGGGCAAACACAAGCGCAAGGGGACAGGGTCTGGCCGCTTGACTGCGCCGGGATGAGCCATGAGATGAGCAGAAAGGTAAATGCGAATGGTCTGCACGGTGCAGCCACCTGGTGCCACAGAGCTCAACCATACACAGTAGCAGCAACGAAGTGCATTCTTCTTTGCTGCTGGTGTGTATTTTTCGCAGGAGTGTAATCATCAACACGTTGTTCTTATAAATGCTTAAAATGTTTTACACTTGGTTAGAGCAATATTAGCGCTTCGTTTGACTGGTTAAGCGCTGCGCCAGCAAGTGTCTGGACAGTGCAGACCGATCAGGCTGCTCACGTACGTCTACTCTGAAGTTCCTTCATCAGCTTGAGTTTATGCCTCCAGTCATTTGCCGAAATGACCAGCTTGCCTGTGGTTACCGGAATACCGGCCACCTTCGGCGCTACGACAGAATGCTCGCAACGCATGCTGCTTCGATCGCTCTCGGTCGACGACCAAGCGGCCAGCGGAGAGGTCTCGCGCGGGAGGTGGCGTGCTCCAACAAACGGAAGTGGACGATGTGACGTCGCATCGTGACGCAGGACCAGTGAAGGCGGAGCTTAGCGCCGTTCGCTCGGCGAGCGAGTTGAGGAGGAAAGGCATGGCTAGGGAGGAGGGTAACTTCTAATCGCTTGTAACTCCATTAATACGTAACGCTTCACTTAAACTGTGGTGCGAATGTTCTACATAAGCTGTACCCTATGCGCCTACAAAATTTGTCCGAACCGTTTCAGGGGCCCTTTAAGAATGGCGAGCTGCAAGGCGAGATTGCCACGCAGTTGCGACCGAGGAACAAGACACGCACCCCCCACTCTCCGTCGCTCCAGCTAGGATGCGTTCGATGAAGCGGGCTTTGTGCTTACACCGCCGCCATTCCTCCAGCCCCATCGCCGTTGTGACGAAACGAGTTCGGCGGGCGAACAGTTGTGCCCGAGCTCTCCAGCGCGGACCTGATCTGCTACGCGTGAACGAGCTGCCGCGGGAAAGCCGTTTTTTGTTGCTTCCCACGCCCCGACCGGGACGCAAGACAACGAGCTACCCACCATTGGCTCCGAGTTTGCCGGAACGGCGCCCCTCTGACGTCGGCGGCGCACATCGGAATGTGTGTGCCCATGTGTGCGTAAACTGATCTGCGGGGCGGCGGCAAGTTGACAATGAGTAAACGAACGTTCGCGTCACCTTGTATCGCGGGAGGACCGAGTGTATAAAAACTGCTGTGGTGCGAATGCTCGGGACACTTCTCTTGAGCAGTCTTGTTGGTCTGACACTTCTCTCGTGCAGTCATGTTGGACTGACACTCTTTTTCTCAAGCAGTCATGTTAGACTGATTTAAATACTGTCAATAAACCCGTATCCCTCATTCTCGATGAGAAGCAGTTCTTCCCTTCATCAACGTCCTCAGCGTGTATAAGTTGGACGACGGCATGTCCCAGCTACCTTCGAATTCATGGCGGACTCCAATCTTGGCAACGGATCACGGGCGATGGGATTGAGCCCCCAATCCTGACAACTGGCTGACAGCGGTGAGATGGACTTTGCGACATGGTGCTGTATCTGCGGTGAGTACTTGGCTCTTGCTTTGACTCTCTAGGTTTCATTTTGTGGTTGTTCTGTTTAGAACTGTAGGGAAGCTAGATTGTTGAGTGTTAGCTAGGTTGTGTTTTCCAAGCTCAATTTAGAGAGCAGAATCAAGGCAGTAAAGCAGCAATCATGGAGTTAAGGACACTGCTGAGAGACGAGTTGTTGATTGTTGGTGAGGAACTGGGCCGAGATGTACGCAAGGAAATGCTAAAATCGGAATTATTGCATAGCATTTCCGAACAGGCCAGTGAGGAAGAACTTGAAATGGGGTTTGAACGTCTGAAAAAGAGAGAAGAACGAGAGACAAAAGAAAGGGAAAAACGCGATAAAGATCGCGAGTTAAGAAAAATGCAACTGCAATTTAACACCATTGTTGCAAGCAGAAATTCGGGGAGCTAGAGACTGAGGCTGCAGTTTCCAAATTTCTGTCACTGCAGTATCCTTACATCTTTTCGAATCGTCCGAATCAGTTACTGCGTGACAAAGGGCTCAAACTGGGAGAGGGCATAGTACAGGCATTGACCCGAGGCCAAGCTCGTAAGATCGCGGCGCTTTCGGTTGAAAATGCTGAAGCTCCTCCAGCGGAAGCAGAAAAGGAGATAACTTCAGTACCCGAATCCGAGCTAGGCCCGAGGGACAAAAGAACAGTTGAGGAGAGCTTGCCAGCTGACCAGCTCAATGAGAGCGTAGCACTAGAGTGTCAAAGTTCTAGCCTGCAGGAAGAGCAAGCTGACGCACTCACAAGCGAGAGGGTCGTTATTATCACCGGTCTCAATGAACTTTGATCAGTTCTTACGTGTGGATAGAGAGTCACTGGCAGCTGAGGAAAAGAAGGATGAGAGCTTAGCTAAATTACATGACACAGCTAAAGAAGGCATTGCTAGGCGCAACGAGAGGAGGATTGTTGTATCGGCACTACAGAGATCGAAAGGGTAGGATTTTAGATCAGTTAGTCGTACCTACTAAGTATAGGGATGACCTTTTCAGTCTCTGTCATGGAAATGGGTGGTCCGGCCACCTAGGTATGAACAATTCAAAGGAAAGATTGCTTATGGAATACTACTGGCCTGGCTGTTCAAAGACGTAGAAAACTTGGTAAGATCATGCGACGTCTGCCAGCGTTCTGGTAAACCAGGAGAGACATGGAAAGCTCCACTGAAGGTAGTGCCTTTAATAACAGAGCCTTTCAGACGACTTGTAGCAGACACGGTAGGGCCTCTTCCAAAAACAAAATCGGGCTACAGGTACTTGTTTACCATGCTGTGTCCGGCTACCAAGTTTCCAGAAGCAATCCCTTTGAAAGAGCTCAGCTCTACCGAAGTAGTAGACAGTGTTTGCACGAGTTTGGTTCCAGCCGAAATTCAGGCATATGAAGGGTCAGTATTCACGAACGCACTGACTTCCACATTCTTGCAGAAGTGCGGGGTAAAGTTAATACACAGTTCTGTTTATCACCCTCAGTCAAACAGTGTAGAGAGTTCGCATTCGGTGCTTAAGCGAGTTTTGCGTGCGCTCTGTTACGAGCACAAGGAGGACTTGGAGAACTGTCTGCCGGCAACTTCGTTTGCTTTGCGAACGGTTCCACATGAAGGGACAGGGTTCTCACCAGCAGAACTAGTGTATGGGAGGACACTCCGTTCTCCACTGCGAATGTTAAAAGAGATGTGAGAGGAAAGAGGGGAGAGTCGAACAGTGGTTGAATACGTGGTAAATTTACTGGAAAGGCCACGCGCAACCCAAGAACTAGTCGGAAAGAACATGGCAATAACTCAAAAGAACGCCAAATTATATTACAACAAGAATGCGAGGCCTCGTACGTTTAACGCCGGAGACCAGGTAATGATCCTCAAACCTTGAAGAAAGAGCAAGCTTGAAGTTCACTGGGACGGGCCCGTTAAAGTGTTGCATAAACTTTCAGATACTAACTATGCTCTGAAAATGCCCGGTCGTAGGAAGCAGGTGAGGATATATCACTGTAATTTGATGAAGCCGTATATAGAGCGGAGCGGAGTCGTTAACTATACCATCAAATAGCAGGATGGCACTAGTACCAAGTTAAAAGAGTATAGGGCGACCTCGAACTCCGAAATCGGCCTAGAAGAAGTAGTAGAACACTCGGTAAGCTCGCACGCTCTAAGCCCCTGGCAGCTAGATGAGCTAAAAGAGGTGTTAGCGGAATATCTCGACAGATTCAGCAATCGGCCGGGTAGAACGGAACTGATAACGCGTGAAATTGAGCTAACATCAACCGAACCAGTGAGATCAAAGCCTTGCAGGGTGTCTCCAAGACAGAGAGAAATTATGGAGGCAGAGATACAGCGCGTGCTAGAGTTTGGAGTCATTGAGCACGCTGAGAGTGACCACACGTCACCGCTAATACTCGTAGAAACCCCTAACAAGTACCCTCGACCGTGTGTGACTACAGGAAGTTAAATGCCATCACTAGGGATCAGCTGTACCCAATACCCAACATTGAGGAACGAATTGAAAGAGTTAGCGCTGTTAAATACATTTGAACTATTTTTTGGCTGCAGCGGTGGAGCGCATCGTGCACGAGAGCCTGAACGGTCTTCTGTTTTACAGGTACTGCTGCAGACCACTTGGCAGGACGTCGTGGCCTGTGTTGTCGCAGCCCTAGAGGATTATCTTCGGTGTTTCTACCTTTGACGGACATTCCTGCCTTTCATCAACAGGGAAACCTGATGTTTGATCTGCGCGCCTCGAGACTACCTGGCTGCCTGTGCTGCCACCTTTCCTGAAAATCCGCTAAACGCGACCAGATAACACGGCCAGTTCAGCGGGGGGCGTCTCGCGTCATTTTGGCTGCAGCGGTGGAGCGCATCGTGCACGAGAGCCTGAACGGTCTTCTGTTTTACAGGTTGGTCTATCTCTGTAATTTGAACCTTCCTATTTTTGCGCTCCGCTGCTGCCGCTGCCAAACTGCTTGTCTGTGTCTGCTGCCAAACTGATTGTCTGCGTTGATTCTTATTGCGTTTTAGCCACTGTAGCTCCACCATTTCTTACATGTGCTGGTGATTGTGGTTTTACGTAAAAGCTGCCTACAATGTCCCGATGTTGCACGTGCCGTTTACTTATCGGCGAGCATGACTCGGTTCTGACGTGCTCCGACTGCGGATTTATTTTTCATATTGGTCAGTGTTCGGGCGTGAATGAGGCTAAACGAGGAGCCTTCAAGAAAAATTGGAAGTGTGAGACATGTCAAGGGAAGGGAAGCAAAAGTGTTGCGCCTGTACAGGGTCAGGTTAAAGATCCGGAAATCATGGTGAAGCTGGTAGAATTGGATAAGAAGCTTAATTTGCTTTTGGAGTTGCCAAGTAAAGTAAGTGGCATTGAGCAATCTATCCAAATGCTGTCTGACCAATTTGATGAAATTAAGAGACGTCTGGACTGTCACGAAAAAGACATCAACAATGTAAAGCGTAGGGTGGAAAAGATGGAAGGGGCTCGAGACCCTGAGGACCTTAGTAAACTTAAGGATGGCATTGACGCTCTTGAATGGCACAGCAGGCGCCTGAACCTTGAAATTCATGAAGTTCCTGAGACTGAGGGTGAGAACTTGTTATCCCTGGTGAACGAAATAGCACAACAACTTAACATCGAATGTCTATCGGAGCAGGACGTTGTGGCTACACACAGGCTGCCAGCTAGGTCGGGCAGGACCCGTGGCATAATTGTGCGCTTCGCGCGTCAGGAACTGCGAAATGCCTGGCTTGCTAAGAAACGATCACTTAGAGATAGTTCCATGAAAGTTTTTATTGCCGAGAACATGACAAGTCGATCTCGAAAGCTTCTGGCTGCCGCTAAGGAATGGGCAAAACATTCCGGGTATAAGTATGCATGGCACGCGAATGGGCATGTGCTTGTACGCAAAGAAAATGGTGCCCAGGCTGTAGTCATTAAGCACGAGGATGAGCTTTCGACTCTTATTTAGTATTCCTTGCTAATGTTCCTTGCTGTTGATCTTATTTCTTTTTCAGCACCATGAATCACTTAGGGTCGGTTTCTAAACAAGAATGGTTTGCCCACATAGAAGCTGAACAAAAGGGAATTAGTTGCGTTCATATTAACGCTCAATCCGTTTCTAGCAAAATAGAAGAACTGGAAAGCTTTTTTTGTGGGGATAGATAAGCTGTGTGACGTTGTTATGATAAGCGAAACCTGGTATACGAATGACAGTCACATTTTAGAACTTCCGCACATGAAAACATTTTACCTTAATAGGTTAACAAGACGCGGGGGTGGTGTGTGCCTATTGATGTCTGACCTTATACCTTGTGATATACTTCCTAATTTTTCGCGTACAACGAGTGATTACGAAGTGCTATGTGTTCATTCAGAGAAAGACCTTTTTGCTGTATGCTACCGCCCTCCTGATGGTGTTCTTGCCCATTTTCTTGAATTTTTTGATGATCTGTTATCTTTTGCTAATGAAAACCGCCTAAACATAATTATTGGAGGAGATTTTAATGTTAACATTGGCGCGGATACAGTACGCCGGTCCGATTTTGAAAGGGTATTCATTTCAAATGGTTGTTTAAATACAATTCACTCCAGCACTAGAGTAACAGAAAATACGGAAACTACGCTTGATTTGTTTATAACGAATTATTCACCTCAGTGTATCGTAAGTGCTGTTTTGAGTAGTGCTATAAGTGACCATATGCCTATTTGCATGTTTGTCAAAACTAGAACAGCTAGCACCTCGCACAGAGACACAAGCGGAACCTTCCAGAAAGTAACCGAGGATACCCTAACATCTTTTCAAACAGAGCTGAAGCAGATTAACTGGGATGATGTTTTGCAGGAACATGATGCTGAATCAGCATACAATATTTTTCTTAGCAGGTTTGTTACCGTGTATAAAAAGCATTTTGTTTACAAAGTTAACAGGAGAAAAAAATGCCTCAGAAAGCCATGATTAACGAATGCTCTTTGTAAAAGAATGAAGAAGCGTGACAAACTATATGCTAAATTCATCAAAACCCGAGAGCCTCTGGATTTAAAAACATTTAAAATGTTTCGTAACAAATTAAGCAAAGAGCTACGAAAAGCACGTGATGCTTATTTTCTGCAGATGTTTTCGTCTTGTATGAATGACTCAAAGAAACTATGGAATAGACTAAATGCTCTTATGAACAGAAATCAGAGGAGTGATCCAATTGAACAAATTAGTTTAAACGGTAGATTACTGGTAAAGGAGGATTTGGCAAACGCTTTCAATGATTATTTTGTACACAGAGACGTTGACCTCAATCATCCCATGCCGCACTATGTGCACATTACTCCGAATGCAAACACAATATTTTTTCAGCCACTCATGCCTTCGGATGTATGTTCTGTGTACCTAAGACTCAAGACATCTCGCAGCTGCGATGCCGATGGTCTTCAGATTCTACCTATAAAATTTGTTATATATGATATTGCCCCTATTTTGACACATATTTATAATTTGTGCATTTCCACTGGCGTATTTCCAGAAAATATGAAGGTTGCTAAGGTAGTAGTATTATTTAAAAAGGGTAATAAATTGGATATAAAAAATTATCGCCCGATCTCGATCCTCCCTGTTTTTTCAAAAGGTCTTGAAAAAATTATTCTAAGTCAGTTGTCTTCGTTCTGTGAAAAATACAAGATAATTTCAAATGCTCAATACGGTTTCCGTAAATACAGGTCGACGGAATTAGCTCTTCTCGATCAAAAGGAATTTATATTGCAGAATTTCGAACATAAGCTATTAACAATAGGCATATTTGTCGACTTTACACAGGCGTTTGATCATATTATTCACAACATTTTATTCTACAAACTAGAGAAATATGGGATTAGAGGCATTCCACTTCAATTATTAAAATCTTATCTTAATAACAGACGCCAGTTTGTTTCTGTAGGCCACAATACATCGGTAACCAAAGAAATACTTTGTGGCGTCCCACAGGGTAGCATTTTGGGCCCGTTGCTGTTTAACTTATATGCTAACGATATTACTTCCATCTACGAAAAGGCGAAATTTATCATTTACGCGGATGATACAAGTGTTTTCATCTCGTCCGGTTCTTGTACCAATTTAATTAGTATGGCAAATGAATTCTTGCGCAGCCTATCCTATTGGTCCACTGAGAACTGTCTAAAAGTAAATACGGCGAAAACAAAGGCCGTAATTTTTCATACCAAAGGCATGAGTCTTCTTCCGTCAGATCTAACATTAGCGTATAGATCCACAAATATAGAACTCACTCTTTCTGCAAAGGTGTTAGGGGTACACTTCACGAGTACCATGCAATGGGACGACCATGTAAGCTTTGTACTCCAAAAACTTAGCCGCATAACAGGTGTCTTAAATCGCTACAGATATACTTTACCCGTCTCTGTGAAATTATTAATTTATAATGCCTTATTCGTGTCTCACATACATTATGGGCATCTTGTATGGGGCACCACAACTGAATGTAACTTGAGTAAATTATTTCGTATGCAGAAGAAAATAATACGTGTCATCGCTAATGTACCGTTTGCCGCCCATACTGAAAACCTGTTCAAGAAATACAACATTGCGACAGCCCATAAAATCTATAACTGCAGACTATTACGCGAGTATTACTTTAATACCAAACGTAACAATACTTTACTTGTAGAACTTGCAAATCTATCCGTCAATTCATAACGTTATTCCATTCGTACACCTGAAGTCTGGAAGGTTCCGCGCTCTAGAACTAACTATGGTTGTCAAATGCTGTGTAATAACCTTCCAAGATTACTGAATTTATACGACAGAGCAGGCTTCAATTTACAGGATTTATCACTGTCAGAATTTAAAACTCTATTGCTTTCACTTCAGAGCACGTTTGTTAGTGATTAGTAATGTGTGTTATGTTCCTCTTTTTGTGTCTGTTACCAAGTGTATATCATTTATTTATTTCAATGCCGCAGTGTGTTTGGCATTGTTATTGTGGAAACATTTCACTGTTATTTCATATATTATATAATTGCAATGTTTTATGGCCACTAGATAAATGTAATTTATATGGCGCTTGATGTGTAACCCCATGCAGCCATAGTGTACCTAAGGGGGTGAGGTTACCTCAAGCCGCGTCTGTGCGGCTTTTTTCCCTCATCCATCTCCATTTACCACTCCTCTGTACATGTGTGTGTGTAAATGGAAATCAATAAATCAAATCAATCAAATCTCGTGCGGAGGTACTGGCAAGTTCCCCTTTCAGAAAGTGCAAGCCGCCATGCCGCGTTCATCTCATCTGTAGGCAATTTTCGCCCTCTCGCACTCAGCTTCGGGCTGAAAAACGCGCCGTTTAGCTTCTCTAAGTTGATGGATATTGTCCTAAAAGACTTGCAGGAGTGCGCCTTGCCCTATCTTGATGATGTAGCCATTTTTTTCGGACAGCTGGGAACAACACGTATCGCACCTCAAACAGGTGTCCACACGGTTGAGGGAAGCCGGCTTAACGATGAAAGCGGAAAAGTGTAGGTTTGGTTGTTCGCAGGTTACTTATCTAGGCCGTGTTGTCGGTCAGGGAATGAGACGGCTGGCTGAGCTGAAAATAGATACGATTGGAGAATTTTCTCAGCCGCGCACGAAAAGCGACCTTCGTTCATTTTTGGAACTTGTGGGGTACTATCAACGGTACATTCCGAATTACTCGCAATTGGCAAGTCCATTAACAGACGCACTCCGAAAGGGAGCACCGAGTTAAGTACACTGGGATAAGGACAAAGAGAACGCTTTCCAAAGTTTGAAAACGCTATTGGTTTCTCGTTCTGTGCTTCGCGTGCCAGACTACACAAAGGAATTCATAGTTCAATGCGACGCAAGCGACAGAGGTATGGGCGTGGTACTTAGTCAGGTTGGCGACGATAACGAGGAGCATCCTATCCTCTATGCCAGCCGTAAACTAAATGTAAGGGAGGAAGCCTACAGCGCTTCAGAGAAGGAATGTGCTTCTTTAGTTTGGGCCGCCCAGAAGTTGTGTTACTTGTACGGAGCGAAGTTCATCTCCGAGACCGACCACTGTCCTCTGACGCGGCTCAATCAAATGTTACACAAAAATGGCCGCTTGCTCCGATGGAGCCTCACTCTCCAAGAGTACAACTTCTCCGTTAAATATAACAAGGGAAAGTTGCATAGCAATGCGGATGGTTTGAGCAGGCTAATTTGAATTCTGCGTTTGAGGGTCCCGCCTAAATTTTAGGGTTACTAGTGTTAATTTTATTAGGCGAAGAAGATCCCCTCTCATTTAGCAGGATTCCCTCCATGAGTGCTGAATTTGTCAGCCGGAATTTGCTTCAGAAATTGGCATAGCGAAATGCAGAATTTTTTTTTGTTTCTGCACTTATGTTGTTGTTTTTTTTTAAGCCTAGCGTGTCTAAAGTGAGAGCCAATGCACGTCATCTTGGCGCAGAGCCGTGTTGTGGGGTTCATTTTGCAGTTGCCTCTCCTTGTTGAATGTTTTGGGGCGGTGACATCAATACACAAGTGGTCGCTGCGAGCCAAGAAATCAATCCCCCCATGACAACCAGCCGTTCTCTTCCTGCCTAGCGGTTGTCAGCGCTAGACAGTCGAGATTTTTCGGGCCATGAAGGCGCTGTTAAGAATGGCGAGCTGCTAGGCAAGATTGCCACCCAGTTACGACCGGGGAACAAGACACGCATCCCCCACTCTACGTCGCTTCAGCTAGGATGCGTTCGATGAAGCGGGCTTTGTGCTGACATCGCCGCCATTCCTCCAGCCCCATCGCCGTTGTGACGAAACGAGTTCAGCGGGCGAACTATTGTGCCCGAGCTCTCCAGCGCGGACCTGATCTGCTACGCGTGAAAAAGCTGCCGCGAGAAAGCCGTTTTTTTTTTTTTTTGCTTCTCACGCACCGACCGGGACGTAAGACAACGAGCTACCCACCATTGGCTCCGAGTTTCCCGGAACGGCGCCCATCTGACGTCGGCACCGGATATCGGAATGTGTGTGCCTTTGCGTGCGTAAACTGTTCTGCGGAACGGCGCCCCTCTGACGTCGGCGCCGGACATCGGAATGTGTGTGCCTATTTTTTTTTCTTTATTTCGTCGGTACAGAAATGCCATGCGAATACATTGTTAAAAAGAGAATCAGCTTAGCTCATTCTGACTCTATGAAATTAAAATCGCTTGAATTTAGCCAACTCATCGAACAGCGGCAACCAATCGGGCGGTTCTTTCTGGGCTTTGTACACTTCACGCATGTAGACGACACTTTCAATAAAGTTTTCTCGCACAGAATGGGCATTCACGTCAGCATGACATACCGACATTCTTGTGGACCATAAACTATGGAGGCTCAGGAGCATAATAAGGTCATATGTAATATCAGTATTGCCTGTGTCTGAGTATCTGATACCTCGTGGGGTTATTGGTAATGTTTTCTTTAATGTTCCTTGTAAGATGTCCCAATGAAGGAAGGGATCCCAATAATCAATGAAGACGTGATCGACAGTCTCTGGTTTTTTACACATTATACAATCGGTGGTCCACGGCACATATATTCCCCTGTCGGCCAGCCAAGTCTTTACAGGCAAGGTATTTGTGTGGAGTTTGAAGAAGAATGATTTTACCGATGGTTAGGTTAGCATACTATGGAGGTTCAGGCGATGATGTCCTCAAAAGGGTCAAAAGAATCCCTGTGGAATGTGTGTGCCTATGTGTGCGCAAACTGTTCTGCGGTGCGGCGGCAAGTTGACAATGAGTAAACGAACGTTCGCGTCACCTTGTATCGCGGGAGGACCGAGTGTATAAAAACTGGTGTGTTGCGAATGCTCGGGACACTTCTCTCGTGCAGTCATGTTGGACTGACACTCTTTTTCTCAAGCAGTCATGTTAGACTGATTTAAATACTGTAAATAAACCCATATTCCTCGTTCTCGATGAGAAGCAGTTCTTCCCTTCATGAACGTCCTCAGCGCGGATAAGGTGGACGACGGCATGGGCCAGCTACCTTCGAATTCATGCCGGACTCCAATCTTGGCAACGGATCTCGAGCGATGGGATTGAGCCCCCAATCCTGACAACGCTAAGCTCCGGTAGCACAGGAAGTGCCCGCTTTTTAGCAGTGTGTATGCTTCATATGTTCTCTTAATCTCACTGAGCCCTATTATACCACATTTAATGCCCTCTAATTCATCCAATGGCACTGCTAGACTCCCCTCACTAGATAACGTTCTAGCGTTAAACGTCGCCAGGTTCAGATTCCAATGGCGGCCTCTCCGTATCCACAGATTCTTGCACCCTCTGCTGCGTCACAGGTCGGACCGCCGCCGTGGTCAGTCGTTTGGTAGCTGTAAAGAACCCTAAGCAATAGAAATCTTAGAATCGCAACTAGAGATCATAAACGAGGGTGTTTTCAGCAATTCAGCAATCTCGCTGGGTTGAAAGAATTAAAATGGGAATAACATCGACAGTCATCGTGAGATGGGTATTGCCGGATTTTTTTTAAACAACGATTACGTCCTACCTAGTAAAGGTCATGGTACAAAAAATAATTACACAGTACAAAAAAGGATACCTTTATTAAAGAAAATATCTTTGTTGTTAACGAAAGATAGGCCGTTTGCCGAAGAAAAGGCATTTAGACCCTGTACTCGACCGTCATCCGCAAACTGACGGCAGTTTTACTTTTTCAATAAATTTTGGCTTATGCGACTACCTTTGAATGTGTATTGGTATCTTCCCTACGTGCGAGCCATCGACTCTTAGATAATTTCTTTCATATAACCTATTATTTGTCTTTCTGCCAGTGCGGAATAGTAAACCCATTCTGGACGTTGTCAAGTTCCGCCATTTGTGAAATTCTGTAAGATCGGCAGTTCGAGGCAATCGGAGAGACAGTAGAAACATTTTGGGCCAATCAGAGCAGAGAAGATCTAGATTTTGGCAGTACGGTGGGCTTGCGTTTTTCCAGATTGCACTTTCTTTGTAATACGAATGAAATACCAATTTCGAATGCGCGGGATGGTTGCGTTATCATAGAATTTATCGTCAGACAAAAATAAAAGGCAGAGCACCGTATCCGCTGATGAGACAATGGTGAGAAAATAAATAGGGAGTGCAGCCATAATATGTTACAATCGCAGTTCAAAGAACTGTAATGGAAAAAGGTTCCACGTAATCAGAAAGAGTTCGAAAAGCAACAAAATAAAATTTATAGGTATCAGAGACGCGAACTCCACCACGTTCTAGTAAAAGTAAAACTCATTGCGGAAGGACGGAACGACAAATGAGCTGTCAGGATATTTTTCTAAATATTCGTTCTGTGCTGCCAGCGTAACGAGGACATCGGGGCTTACCTTGCGAAGAGGTGCAATATCGCATACTCGTGCTTTCTGATCGCTGACTTAATGAGTTCCGTGTCTCGTAAACCCTCAGGAGGAAGAAAGGGGGGAGAGTTCCAGGGTAGATGTCACACAGGTGGCTTATAGCACAGTCACGTAATTCTGCCGAGGCAGCTTACGAACTGAACACGTCTTTTCGGAACCCCGCTTGGTGAAAAGTATCCTTTGTGCAATAAAGAACATTCAGGCCTCGCAGTCTTTTCCAAGCTGTGTGTTGGTTAAGGTCCATTTAGGTATAATTTATTTTTTTTTCAATTCCCCGTTTACGGAGTCGTTTACTGTTCATTACCGTACATAGGAGGGAAAATGGCGGATCATAATATTTATGTTCTCATTTTGTTTTATTAATGCGCAATATTTCCTCTCCTTGTTTCCATGTGAATGAAAGCAATGCACTCGCCATACAGAATTTTATTTGTGGCAAGGGAATCTGCAGCGTTTGACAACACTACGCCTATGCGAGCTGTGCATGTTGATTTATTTAGAAATACTGTCAACCCTCAGTTGAGTGTCATAACAGGGAGGGATGTTACATATACGTTCATGCAAGACAGCCAGATACAAAAGAAATATGCACATGCACTACAGTGTCCTACGGATACAACACAAGATACGATATACAGACCGTAAGACATGTATTCAAATGTTCAACCAGCTGCCGCACGCACACAAACAGAAAAAAAAGGAAAAAGAGAAAAAAAAGAAAAGAAAACACTTTAGTATATCCACATGGTACAGTTTTAGTAAAGAACCTTGATTGCATGTGTAAACAATGTAGTATCAGAACTGCGAACAATTTCTGCAGGCAGCTTGTTCCACAGCTCTATGACTCTGGGAAGAACGAACAACGAAAGGCATTGGTTCAGGACAAGTACGGTTGAATAGTTTCGCTATGATTTACGCGGGAGCTCAGTCTGCCTGGAGGTTTTAAATACAAATCTTTATGAATTTTTAGTTCGCCGTGAATTATTTGAAATAACGTTTTTGCTCTGTGCTTCTTGCACCGATCTTCCAATAATTCAAGACGCAAGACTTTAACTTCGCTGAAACTGAGTCTGTCCTATATTTCGAACAAATAATGCGCGCGACCCGGCGTTGCACCTTCTCTATTTTGGCCCACATTACCTTTTGACGGGGCTCCCTTGCTACTAACGCATATTCTAGGGATTGTCGAATAAGAGATCTGTAAGCCAGCAGTATAACATCTTTTGTTGCCCTACCCAGTTTTCCTCTTAAAAAACCCAATTTCTTCTGTGCCGCAGAGCACACTCTCTCTACTTGATTGTGCCATTTTAAATCATGCAAAATAGAGACACCAAGATATTTAAGATATTTGAAACAGGGAACATTAACTAGATTGTAGCCTTGAATATCGTACTGAAAAGTAAAAATATTCTTTTTTGCACTGATATGCGTGTATGTGGTCTTATCAAAATTAATTCGCATTTCCCACTTGTCACACCAACTCCCAAATGCCTGAAGGTTTCGGTTGAGCTTAATCTGATTCTCTAAACAAGGTACCGGCGCAAAAATCAAGCAGTCATCTGCAAAGAGATTTATCTTAGCAAAACTATCTAAAGCGGTTGCTACATGATTGATGTAAAGCAGAAAAAGAGTTGGCCCTAACACAGACCCCTGTGGTACTCCTCAGTATACATCTTCAAAACCAGACTCGGAACCATCAACGCGAACTGTATGCTTGCGGTTAGTTAAATAATCTTCCATGCAGTTTAGAACGTCGCTATTTATGCCTGCTTTGTATAGTTTAAAATGTAATTTACGATGGGGAGCCTTATCAAAGGCTTTGGCAAAATCAACGCATATGACATCCATTTGTTCACGGTTGTCCACAGCTTTGGAAAAATTGTATAATGTCTCAATAAGCTGTGTCACTGTGGAAAGTCCCCGTCAGAACCCATTCTGGCATGAGCAAAGGAGGCCATTTGATTCTAGGAAGATAATTATATGTTTTGTGATGACGTGTTCCATAACCTTGCAGCAAACTGACGTAAGGGATGCAGGATGGTAGTTATTCATTAGAGTACGATTGCCACTTTTAAATACGGGAATAACTACAGCACAACGCCAGCCCTGTGGCACGGAATGGGTGCTTAGTGATTTCTGAAAAATAATTACCAAATAAAATGACATCCACTCAGCATACTTTTTCAAAAAGCTAGTAGGTATTCCGTCTGGCCCAGAAGCCTTCTTGTCATCTAACTGTAGCAACTGCTGGAATACGCCCCTCTGAGTAAAGTTGATAGTGTTGTGCCATTACCACCAGCCCGGATTCCGAATCTGCAAGATGCAGAATTTATCCTGCGAGCGCCCAAATTCTCCCTTGAAAAGTCAAGATGCTGAGCCCTCAGGCAGCGGTGTCCTGCGGAGAAGCAACGGCAAGCAGCATGTTCTAAGTGTCACCAAGTGCCAGACAGCCCGGCGCCGCACCTCATTTTGCCTGGAGGTCACCGCGCGCGCGAACTTTGAACCGGGTGGCCGGCGCGGTCGCTGGTTGGACCTCTCGGACGACCGTCGAGTGCTGGTTTTGTATTGGGCCGTTTGAGTGACAATAGTTTTTGGGGATTATAAAGCTGCGAGGCGGCCGCCTCGAAAACCGGATCCGCCGACCCACCGGGAGCAGAGTGCCGCTCTCGACTGGGGTGAGATGTGTCACGCGTTTTCGCCGGACGTCGCCGTGCGAGAACAGTCGCGTTTGTTGTGAGCTTTCGGCACCAGTGCCGATCTGATCCTGTCCTGTATAATGACCTGTATATAGTGTATAAAGTCCCTTTCGTTATTCTCACCGACGCCTGACTCGGAGTCTTCGCTACCAACGCTCTGTCACGAAACGGGTGACGAGCGCTACGGGACCACCACAAAGTCGTAATAGTGGTGCAGCGGTGCAAAGTCGTAACAGTGGTGGCAGCGGTGGGATTGACCGGCATCAGCTACCTCGGCGCGGTGAGTGCCTGAAGTTTACCTCAAACACCAGACTTTCTCTGACACAGGTAGCTTAGGGAAGGATTTGGTGTTGCATTGTGTTAACCTTGTGTGTTTCAAGCCTAGTGAGAGTGTTTTGAAAACCAGGGGATGCTGAGGGGGTAAACGGGGCAGTGTGTGAAATACTTGCATATGTCTTACTAGTAGTGTTATAGTAGCGTACGGCAGGTATATTCAAAAAGGGTAAACAGCAGGAGGACAGTGTGAACGATGGAGAAGTACAAGATCAAGGAACTTCTCCAAATTTGTGAGGAGTTGGGCATTGAGTTGGGCACAATCAAAGAAAGAATGCGATCTTTGAGGTCATGAGGAGTGGTGACGTAACGGCTGAGGAAGCCGCAGAGGCCTGGGCGGATATCAATGAACGTCGGGAAAGGGAGGAAAGGAAAGAAAAGGAACGTCGCGAGGAGGAAAAGAGGGAGAAGGAACGTTGCGAGGAGGAAAGGAAAGAAAAGGAACGTCGCGAGGAGGAAAAGAGGGAGAAGGAACGTTGTGAGGAGGAAAGGAAAGAAAAGGAACGTCGGGAGTGGCAGGCAGAAAAGGAACGTCGCGAGGAGGGAAAGGAGGGAAGGAGAGAGAGGGAACGTCGCGAGCACGAGCTTAAAATGAAAGAGTTGGAGACCCGAAATAGGTCGCTGGCGCCTAGTCTCACTTCTAACGTTCCAAGAATACGCAATCAACGTCCACCCTTTGTCGTCGGAGAGGATATGGCCAAATACCTCGTGAAATGTGAGCACGTGTGCGAACGGAATAGCACTGAGCGATCCGTCTGGGCACAGAATCTGTTAGCCTTGCTTCCTGGGGAGGCATCAGACGTAATAACTTGCTTATCGAAAGAGGCGTGTGAGAGCTACAGTGATGTGAAGGAAGCGCTACTGCGGAAGTAAAAATTGTCGCCTGATGCTTTCCGGCAGAGGTTCCGGTATGCAAAAAAGGGCAAAAAGTCGAATGTTGACTTCGCCTTTCGTCTAAAAACTGACCTGGTGGAATGGCTGAAGGGCGAAGAGGTTTACGACGACCGCGACAAAATCGTCGAATGCATCGCGTTGGAGCAGTTCTACCGTTGCATTGATGAGGAGGTCAGGCTCTGGCTGCAAGATTGGCTAAAGGAGGTTAAGCTAAACAAGGCAGCAGAGTTAGCGGAAGAGTATTACAACCGCCTCAGCTTGCACAGCAATGCAGTGCGCGTAGAAAAGGCAGATAGGAGAGTTGGGTTTTCCGGAAAGCCCGAAAAACGGAAATGTTACAATTGCAAAAAGCAAGAGCACATCGCTGCGAACTGCCCAGAGAAAATTGCTTTTGCAACAAAACAGCGAAACGATACGACGCGTTCTTTTGAAAAACGGAAACCATTAACCTGCTGCAATTGCAAAAGGCAAGGGCACATCGCTGCAAACTGCGAAGAGAAAATTGATTTTGCAACAATACAGGAAACTCACAAAAACATACGATATTTGAGCCATATGTGCAGGAAATTAAGGTAAACGGTAAGAAGTGCCGCGCACTTCGGGACTCTGCAGCAACTATGGACGTTGTCCACCCGTCTTTCATCTCCTCGGGTGATCTTACGGGAGAGAGTGCTAGGATACGGCAAGTGGCCGAGGAGGAGAGTGTCTGTTTACCGATCGCAACAATTATCATTCAAGGAGAGTTTGGGAAACTTAACACCGAAGCCGCTGTGTCTGCCGCCCTCCCTGAGCGCTTTTCCTATCTCTTCTCAAATAGCTCGGAGCAGCTGCTGAGAGATCAGGGCAAATCATTCTTTACCGACGTGGCGTACATGGCCCTCACGCGATCCAAAGCGCGCCCGCTGTCGAGGGAACTTGACTTTGCTTCGGTGAGCGAACAGCGGTGCGGCACACGGACCGATCAAGGTAACTTAAGTGGCGAGCAGGCACGGGAGAGGCTGAGCTCGTTGGCCGGCCTGGGCGAGCGTGTCCTGGAAATGAGTGGGATGGGCACGTGCAGTGCTAGCCGCGATATGGACGCGACGCCGCAGTTAGGAGACGCGGGCTCCACACTCGCTCCGGTTTCCGCCATCTGGCAGGAGCAGGCGGCAGTTGAAAGAGAAACTCTGATTCGCGAGCAACAGGAAGGCTGTTCACTAGCCGATCTGAGGAAGAGCGTCAAACGGGGAGGGAAAAAAACAGAGGGTTTCATTTGGCAAGGAATCTGGCTTATTGTACCGCCGCTACACGGATACGCAGGGTTGCAAATATAAGCAGCTTCGGATTCCGCGAAAATATCGCCGGGAAAAATGAGTGAACTCATTTGCTTCCTCAGTAGTATGTTTTCGGTCCAAGTGATTTCAAGGGGACCATTCTATTTGTCATTTATATTGCTGATTATTAATTGTTCCTGATATTTTGGTGTGTTGTTAATTTGAAAACTGGTTGTTTGAGCCTTCTGTACCAGATCGTACACCTGCCTCCTTGTTGCAGCGGCAGCAAAAAGGGGGTTAGCAATTTAGTTAGGTTGATTTGGATTATGGCCTTGTCTGGTGTTTGACAAGAAACAGAGGGCACTTGTTCGTGTTAGGTGTTGCCTCTTGCCGGTCGGCTTTGCAAGCTGCAGAACGACCAACCGGGACCAGTGGCGAGAAGCAAGGTCTTAGGAACGACCCGAGCGGAGCTGGTCGAGGTGCCTTGGCAACAACGCGGTGAGCAGAGCTCCTGTCCTGGCGAGTCGGACCTGGGCACGTGAAATTACCTGGCGTCCCGACACTGGACGTGAACTTGGACGAGCCTGACGAACGTGGGCGCCTGGCATCCGAGCCACGTGGAGGCAGCTCGTCTTCCCGGCGCCTTATCTGAGGTCGGGTTTGCTGTTGTGCCATTACCACCAGCCCGGATTCCGAATCTGCAAGATGCAGAATTTATCCTGCGAGCGCCCAAATTCTCCCTTGACAAGTCAAGATGCTGAGCCGTCAGGCAGCGGTGTCCTGCGGAGAAGCATCGGTGGGCAACATGTTCTAACGTGTCACCAAGTGCCGGACAGCCCGGCTCCGCACCTCCTCTTGCCTGGAGGTCACCGCGCGCGCGAACTTTGAACCGGGTGGCCAGCGCGGTCGCTGGTTGGAGCTCTCGGACGACCGTCGAGTGCAGGTTTTGTATTGGGCCGTTTGAGAGACAATGGTTCTCGGGCATTATAAAGCTGCGAGGCGGCCGCCTCGAAAACCGGATCCGCCGACCCATCGAGAGCAGAGTGCCGCTCTCGACTGGGGTGAGATGTGTCACGCGTTTTCGCCGGACGTCGCCGTGTGAGAACAGTCGCGTTTGTTGTGAGCTCTCGGCCCCAGTGCCGATCCGATCCTGTCCTGTATAATGACCTGTATATGGTGTATAAAGTCCCTTTCGTTATTCTCACCGACGCCTGACTCGGAGTCTTAGCTACCAACGCTCTGTCACGAAGCGGGTGACGAGCGCTACGGGACCACCACAAAGTCGTAATAGTGATGCAGCGGTGCAAAGGCGTAACAATAGCGTCCACGGAACTTTCGCTGAAAGATGCCCCATCATCTACTGAAAATGGTCGATCACTGCGCGTGAATACTGATTGGAAATATTTATTTAATCCATCAGCGATAACACCTTTTTTTCTACGAGAACATTTCCTACCGTCATTTGCTTTTTTTTTCCTTTCGGCGGTCTAAATAACGCCAAAATGTTTCTAGGGAAGTCTTAAGAAAATCACTTAGAGTGCGATTAAAAAATGTTTGCTTCGAACTGAGTAAAAAAGCCTTTATTCTCTGACTTACTGCGTGTATTTTCCTAGGATCTGCTTTTCCTTTGTGCAGCCTTTTAAATTTCCGTTTCGCGTGAACAATATCCCTTGTTATCCATGGGTTACTCCGCTTCGTTTTCTTGAGTCGGGTCGGAACAAACTATCTGTGCAGACTTTAATAATAGCTTGAAAGCGCTGCCACAAATCTTCAACTGTTTCGACCTCGTAGACATTTTCAAATTCATTGAAACACTTTTCTAAATAATCTAGAATAGACGTATCATCGGCCTTAGCATGGTCTTTGATTTCAACACGTACAGTAGGTTTTGTAGGTTGTGGTGTACAAGTAAGCACATTCAGCAAAATGATTTTGTGATCAGGTATACCATCGGTGACTGCCATTTCATAATCGCCTACATTATGGGAAGGGAACACCAAGTCAAGCAATGACTGCGATTGGGACGTTATACGTGTGTTTTCCTTCACTATTTGCCTTAAGTTATGAAAAAATGTGATATCCAATAATTTGTCGGCACTAGGAATGTCTGTATTTTCTGGCGAAATAAGTTCCCAATCGATATGTGGCAAGTTAAAATCACCAGTCATTATTAGCCTGGTGTTCCTGTTTACATGTGAGCAAAGAAATGTATTTAACATATCTAGAAAATCTAGTGAAGTAGTTGGCGGCCTATAAACGACTCCTCTGAGGTGCGACATGCCGGAAAACATGATTTTACACCACACCGATTCCGACATGCCACACATAACCGTACAGGCTGTCAGCGATGATTTAACAATAATGGCCACACCAACACCACGAGAGTCCCGATCCCACCTGAACATTTTGTAGCCAGGTGGGATAATGCAGTCGCAAGAAATAGCACTGTTGAGCCATGTTTTTGTAATGCAAACGACGTGCGGTCGCTCAGATGGCAACAGACATTCTAATTCAGTAACCTTGTTAAGAATACTGCGGGCATTGAACGAAACGATTCCGAGCTATGGTGTATTTGAACTGCAGGAAGGCATGCCCTCGTTGTCGTCGCAAGCTTTCCCTGACACTTTGCGATTGCTATGGCGGCTCTTATCACGGCGTTCTTGGCAAAGAATGCGCTCGTTGCGACTGTGATCCCAGGCATATAGACGGTCGTCAATCTACTGTGCGCTACCCTTATATTTATATTTATTCGCGCCTTGTATGGTATACGTTTGTAAGTGCACACTTGGACATGTATTGAGAATTTAACGAAATTCTTTGCTTACACGTGATACTGCTACACTGGCTAATTTATCTGCTTACTTCATGCGGTGCTCTGCTTTTGGCAGCCATGAGAAGGGTGGGAACACAAAATTATTTGCACTTGTTCGCCACGAGGTAACACAACTATTATTCAGACGTAATGACATAAACTGTACTTCACCTAAATATCGCCTTAAGACCGCCACTGCGCACCATAATAGAGCTTGAGTACAGATTTTTCGCTATAGTAATTACCAAGTACAATGCTGGTAGCTGTTTACGTAAATTAGTAAGTGCTAAGACTGTCCGCGGACTCTCGGAGCTCTCAGCAGATTTGTGCTAGGACCAGCGCAATCATCCAGCAGACAATTGCAGTCTGGAAAACATGCGCGCGGTGTCTGCAGCCATGTTGGAAAAGCCGCAGTTTAATTCTTAGTACTTTGCGCGTTCCATATACGGCAAACATCGTGTATCCAACTTCCGCATCTGCTAAATCGGTGCATGGTATGCCGTCATGCCAGCTTTTCATGAGCTGCGGGATTGCTGGGGCATTAGTCTTGCTGTTTTTTTTCATAGACATGCACAACGATAGGGCGCAATACCTGCTTCTCTGGAGGTGCTTCGCAAAACTGTCATGCTCATCGTTGTGTTTAGATTTATCTTTTCTAGCGAGTGAAGCTTGCGTGTGTGGCTGTTTCTCGCCGGGATCTGGGGTAGTAGACAGTCGGACCTTCCCAATCGTTGTGCACGTGTGGAGTCCATCGTTGTAAAGTTCGAGTGTTTGGTTTTTGACATGTACAATTAGAACAGGGTAGCATTTTCCGATAAGACTCACGCGCGCTCTGCCCGGGACATGCATCACATCTAGTGCTGCCATCAGCACTATTACAGACGTGCCTCACCAGCTTAAGGGCCATGCACTACTTAAGAGCGGTTTCTTATCTGGGCTCTCGTTGTTTGTGCAAAGGGCAACACCTTACAATCGCGATTTTGTTTGTGTGCCTGTCGAAATCTCGCTTCAATTTCCAAGGCTGCGAGTTTGCTTACACTAATTATAAGTTGCTCGAAAATAGGGAGAGCGACGTGAATTGCGCTATAATTGTGCGTTTCGAACACGTTATTTGCGCTTAGGACGCCATATTCCACTATTCAAGCTTTCATTTAGTTCCATTTCATTTTACGACCTTAAAAACGCCCTAGGGCCATTGCATCTGGGGTGAGTGTACCTATACTCATTATACATTAGTTAAAGGTCACAGAACAGTAGTGAACATTTAAATGCTACACACGTGAATGAGATGGATACATAATACCATCACGTACATACATAGGCCGCGAAAATACCTATTATTACCTTGTGAAAGCATATGCCGTAGTTCTTATTCCGAAAGATGGCCGTTTATTTTTTGCTTTAACGTATGTGCACGGGCTATGGCGGAAATTTGGTGGGGAAGCTTGCTCCAATCTGCTGCTGCGCTAAAAAAAGAATGAGCCTGAAGTGGTACGAGTGCGAGGGTAGCCAAAATCTTACGTGCGCTGAGTGCGTTGCGATATTCGGACAGTGCGAATAATGTACGGTGGTTGATTATTCAAAGTTTGATCAAACTTACGAAAAAGAGAAAGCGCTGAGATGCGACAACGATTAGCAAGGGTAACCCAACCGGATTATTTTCTTCAAGAATGACACGCTGGCATCTTAGGAATATTCGACTGGATGAACCTCATGGCAGGGCACGGTTTTCTACTGATTGAAGCGCGTTCGTTATTTATACTTGATGATGACTCTATACCGCAGATGCGTATTCGAGTTTAGACCCCGTTATTGTTTGATAAGCTGACAATTTTAGATGCGTCTGGACCAGCTTTAGGTTTAGTTTTCAAAAACCGAGATTTATTGGGCCAAGAGATGACGTTAGTAATATGTGTTCGTCAAGACAAGTCATTAGTAAGGGTAACACCAAGGTACTTGGAAGGCTGAAGTTTCTACGTGTACACCATTTATTGTGTAAGGGCAAGCTAGGGGGTTACGTCAGCTGGAGAATACCACTACTTTGCATTTATTTGGGTTAAGCTTCATTAATAAGCAATCTCACCTATGTTGCAAGCGATTGTTATCTTCCAGAAGCTTGAATTGGTCATACACGTAATTGTTTGGTAAGCGACGCAGTCATGAAACCAGAGAAGTTACCGGTAGGAAATCATATGTGCTGTTGGCAATAAAAAGAAAGTGTGAGTGGCAACTAAGGAATGCTTCAAACCATCGCAAGATTTCGGGGTGCATATTCGCGAGATGATTTTATTAATAATCGTTGATGTGGTACCTTGTCGGGTGCTTTCGCCAAGTCTTGAAATACTGCGTTTGTGTGTTGGTTAATACCTTGATTGATGTGAATATCATAAAAAAACTGCCAATTGGGTTGCGCAAGAAACGGTTAAGCAAGTTCTATGCTGTGAACGATGGAAAAAGTTGCGTGTAAAAATTTATTGTCTCGCAATTATTTACAGAGAGTAAATCCTTTCATAGCCTATTCCAGGGCAGCAAACAGGAAACATTTTCCAAGGCAGCAAACAGCGTGCGATCATAACGAAAGTAAGCTTCCTACAGTGCCTACGCGCTGCATCTTTCTTTCTCGCAGGAGCTACAGCTTCGCTCAGTACCTTAATTTGAACTTTTCGCAGACGCTTCGAGCAACAAGCGCGCACAAATAAATGTAAATAAAAACGCGACATTTTTTTTCTTTACACATGTGCGTTACATCGCAATTACTCATCCAGTGCTACTACAGAAACTTTATTGCTCACATTTGAAAAATGCAGTCGAGAAGGCTCAGCACATTGCGAAGCGTGCTTGTTGTATCGGCGCAGAAAATACAAAATAACGAAAGTAGAAATGAGCTCGCGATACAACGATGCTCTAGAACAACATTTTGAATTCATAAACGAATCAAAATGTTTGGTTAAGGTGACCTGCCAAATCTCTCCGTTCCCCTTGTTGAGTCAAGCGGAGGCGGACGCCTGTTAAAAGGTGGACATATCGATGGCACATAAGTAGCATGGTTCGCGACGTTGTGTTTTCTGTTACCAACGCCGCGGCTTCAGATTCTTGAGTTTTCGCTTGGTTACCACGGTCATTCGTCAGGGCTACGCAACGCAATTACAGAAGAACAAAAGTGCCTCACTTTCTTATGCGAGCGGCTGTGTTGTGGGCAATGCAGGTAATCCAATTACCCAACAGGTTGAACGGCCCGTATCCAGCGCTCTCGCCTTTTCCCTTCATACTATCGCGATGGAAATCGGTAAAACTGGACGTTGTTATTCCGTCTTTCACGTTCATAGCAATTTACAACACAACAGTAGGGTCCATTGCGGCGTTTCTTCGTAGCGCGCGGAGCTATCGCGGTTGCTGTCGTTTCCGCCATCAGTCTGAAGAGTGAGCCAGCAAGCGCTTTATGGCAGTTCAGTGGCGCGTCCGACTAGCGTAGAAATTCATAGCTCTCTGTCTGGGTGTTAAATGCGCAAAACACTCGCAATATGGACCAAAATCTAGTTATATCGTTGTTTTGCAGTCACTAGCTGCATAGGCAACTTAGCAAAAGAGTCGGGCTTCGCACAACTCAATTACTGCCTCTTCGCAACGGCAGGTGGCGCTACGCGTCTGCAAAACTCGAGAGTCTGACGTCCATGGTGTTGGGCTGCTGAGCACGAGGTCGCGGGATCAAATCCCGGCCATGGCGGCCGCATTTCGATGGAGGCGAAATGCGAAAACACCCGTGTACTTGAATTTATGTGCACGTTAAAGAACCCGAGGTGGTCAAAATTTCCGGAGTCCTCCACTACGGCGTGCCTCATAATCAAAAAGTGGTTTTGGGACGTAAAACCCCATAATTTAATTAAATTTCTGTCCCGAATAGCTGATAAATATGCACGTGCCGCAGCGTAGTAATTATGCTAGGCGCGCGCGTGCGTCCTGCCCTTTGCTGCACGGTAGCAACATATATTTTTGTTTCTTTTTTTGTTTTCAAGTCTACCTAAATAATTTGTTAGCCAGGCCTTCTAAATCTTTTTCAAAACCTTATATTTCAGTTAAATTTTCTGATAAATCATTAATTTTCATTTGAACCATTGCAAATTTGTGTGGGTAGTGCGTTTATTAAAGGAGGCCTCGAGTGAAATAAAGAAGTCGTAGGATTATTGCATATAGACCCATAGTTGCCTTTGTTAAAAAAGTGTATTGTCTCTTTAAAGTATCTGGCGCGAAACTGGCGCATACTGCAAGGTAGAATCAATAACCTTATGGTCCGGAAGCGTTACGTCTGGGGCGAATTATTTGCACATGGTTCATTGCAGACATTTGCGCGCACAAACACAGGACGCCGAACGAAGAAGGCACGCACAATAGGGGCAAACTTCAACTGGATTTTATTGTGAAAGTGACATATGTATATACGTTTCCACAATCAGCAAAAAACAGGAAGGCAAAGAAACAAAAGAAGTGCGAAAACTGCATAGCCACTGGTGTCGGAGAAACCGAAACTTGTCACTGTCATATCGTTTCGCCATCCAGAAACCTCACTTCCTAATCACTGAATGCTACAATCGGGCCGCGCAAACCACTCTGATCATGCCAAATAATTTGTCTGGCCTCGGCTGTGTCCCTGAATTATTGATTTACGTGAGAAAGGATAACGTACATCTGCTAAAGGTAGCATACAAACCATTACATCGCTTACAGTGTACTGCCATGTGGCCTTCGATGCCTTGCTTTGCCTTGCGTCAGCTTGCCTCTCGTTCACACATCAGCTGGTTTGGCCGATATAACACTTGCAGCTCGACAAGAAAACCCGATATACTACCCATTCTTTGCTTGCACCGAACTTGTTTTGATGCTTTATCATGCATTTTGATTTTTAAAGCGAAGCTTTCTTTGCCTGTTCCTTCGACTTTCCCACTGCTGTTGCTGCTGCTGTTGCGGCTGCTGTGGGCTGCTGTCACGCACACCGACGAGTAGGGGGGTGGTTCAGAGCGTGTACATAGATGGCAGGCGCGAGTAAGAGAGGAAAGGCGACGGGACAAACTCGTTTTCTGTCCCCCGCGTCGAATGTGCACAATACCTCTTGCCCTTGCCGTCGCCACATTACCCGCTTGACAGCTGTAATTATCCGTGACTCCCATCAGAAGCCAGAAGCACTTCTGGAACTGCAGGGCTTTCCTTTCTACTAACGTCTCAGGCCACATGGGACGCAGATAGAACTGTAGAGCAGAGTACAGGGGAAGAAGGAAAGGGAGGAGAAGAGGCAGTTCCCATACTAGAGACGGGGGTGAGGTGATGTGAGAAGGCAAGGAAACCCCACTACTGCACGACAGCGGTTGCAGGTACACAGGATAAGCTTAATTTCAGGGTAGGATAGAGTACGTTGATGGTACTTCTGAAAAATAAACGTCATGCAAATATGTCAAGCGAGCAACTTACGCAGGGCGTGCTGAAGCAGGGCCGCATTACTAAAAGCGCGCCGCTGGGTCCAGGAAAAACTACGGAAGCGGTAAACCGTCAAATCAACACTTCTGTGCCCGCCGCGTTAGCTTAACAGCTTTCGCATTCCTAGAGGTCGTGTATTTGATCCCAATTGCGGCAGCCGCATTTCGACGGGGATGAAATAGAAAGCGCACGTGCACTTAGATTCCGGGACACGTTAAAGGACATCACGGTGTGCAAATTAATCCGGAGTTCTCCACTACGGCGTCCTTCATAATCCAATTCAAGTTTAATACTTCTGCCACAACGCGATGTGCCATGTATGGCAATGACAACCTCAACCCTCTCAGAGGCGTGGTGCACAACGTGGTGCGTGGTGCACAACAACGCTTCAAGCAAACACCTCTCGCTGTGTGTTATGTGTACTACGCACACAAACAGCAGTGGTGCACGCTAGGTAACGTTTAACATCAACTCCCCACTCTCGTGTTAGCCTAAACGTTGAAGAAATTAAGCGTTAAGCATCAACATCGCCACTGATTATCGTGAATCAAAGTACCCAGCACGGGAAGCTTCGCTTACATCGATTCGCACTGTGCGTGGGTTCTGCATAATTTTTCTTTCTTAATTGGGCCGCTTTTCCAGCATAGTCCAAGTTTTTTGGGGGCCGAGAAAACGAGCTTGACGTCAAAGCGAGATCCTAGCTTCTTTTGGTTTTTTCTGGAAGTATGGAATGACAACCATTTTTTTTTTCTTGTGGCTTCTGTTTTCTTTGCTATTGCCGCGGCGCGTTGTTCTGTTTTCTTCCTTGCCTAATTTTTTCTTTGTAGCACATGCTTCAAGCGACTGCTATAACAACCTGTTTTCGGAAACCTGCCTCACGCAACCGCAAAACTTGCGAGGGAAAACTTTTATGCATTAGGTGATATGGCGTCACTTTTCAAGCACTCTCGAGAAACATAAATGCGCAATATTTGCTTTAACTAATTTTGATTGCGCATATGAAAATGGGAGCAGAGGTTTTTTGTTCTATGTTCGTGTATCCATCATCTGGTGATTTGATTCAAATACAATTCGGATGTAAAGAAATTTGATGCTGCTGCGTTCAGGCATTTCATGAGTTATACTTCAAGGCTCTAGACACCTTTGGAAACATTTTAAAATTGTTCCAATTTGTCCTTTAATGTTCTTAAAAGTTCTGTCTAGAATACCTAAAAAATCATCCACGAAACGAAACACTTTTACAACACCGAGGTCTAATGAGCGGGTAGATATAACCCTGACACTCTGGGCTAAAAATAAGTCAATGAGTAGCTATACAGGAACCGATACAAATTCCCTGTATTTGCAGCCAAATACCATTGTCAAAAATTACAAACGTGGACGTTAAATACGCAGTGAATAATTCTAAAAAGGCGCCAGAGCCTATACCCGAGGCATTTTAGAAGGCTACTGCACCAAAACTATCTATACATTCTCCAACACATGAATGTAGTTCATCGTGTAGCAAAGAATAATAAAGATCTGTATGTCGACTGAAAATGCCTTCCGTCCTTTTCCCTAAGAGCATCGATGACAGAATTACATTCTTTTATCCTAAAAGGGTCGTCTACATTTAATCTTTTTAAATTTTCTTGCAAAAAAACTGCAACGGACCTTTGCCACGTGCCTTCTTCAGACACTCTCACGCGTAAAGGGCGTGCCAACTTATGCGTCCTAGCCGTGAAAAACGTATCTTAGCTGCCTTTTTTACATTTCTCTATGCTCTGTACCAGCCTGCTAATTTCAAGCTGTTTGCAAACCTTGGTTACTCTGTATTTTGCTTTCGGGATAGACGCACAGTTCACTCGGTTAAGCAGGTGAAAATTTTCGGTCAAAAGTAAAAATGTTTGCTTTTGACAAAAAAAAAAAACTGGCTGTGGCTAAAGACAGCGAAACCACGTACATTGCCAGAATTTAGTGAGTACAGACTCTGTGCTTTCGCGACATTTGCTATTTGCAGAATTGATACAACAGTTTTTGACTGCCTGCACCGCGCCAGCACATCTACACCTCATGACACGAGAGCTGAACTTGAGTTGACGTGAACACGCTTCGACACTTGCCTCACTACTGTCAGAATTTCAGTTGCATTCTTCCTAGGCTCCACGGCGTACTTTGGCCCGGAAAGGAGGGTACGACATACGTTGTCGGACAGGTTGATTCCTTCGGGGTTGTGACGCTTTCCTAAAGCGGGGTATCCCTTCCTTGGCTTGAAGCGCCTGAGATCCGATATTCTTTGCTGCAAGACAACTTGGATGGATCTATTAAGCAGGCGAGAATAGTGTGCCAGAAATCTGGCACACTATTTTTGAAAAGTGAGCCGTGAAGATCTCTGCATCGAGAGCGTCCCTGTAGATCCGAAACTGCCGTCTCTGTTCCGATCTGAAAATCTTGCAGATCCTTTTCGTATGACCAGTGCACTACATCTGCAAGCTTGGAGTGATGCCTGATAACGGCAAAAGAGGCTGAGAGCGAATGGGGTATACTAATCCAAGTAGAGCCAAATTAGGAAGGTTCACTAGGCTTCCACAAAGACACTCCCTCATTAGAACATGAACTGGACTTCCTGGTGCAGTACTCGGCCGCTATCTCCCTAGTGGTTCCTACAGTTAACCCACCGCCGTCAGTCCCCAGCAGCTGCGGAGCACCGGACCAAGTCGGTGGTGAGACATGTAACGTAGCAGAGAGTGCTCAGAATCTCTCGGCCCGGATAGGCTGCCAATGGAAACTGACCCCGTCAATCTTTCATTGCCGAACGCTGCCGAGTGAGGCTAGCTTAGCAGGACTCTTTGAGGAAATATCAGACATGGTCCGGGATATCATCGGCCTTAGTCAGATTAGAAGATCTGGTGAGGCTTATACAGTGCCGAATAACGGCCATGCCCTCTGCTATAGAGGTCTCGCAAATAAGATGCAATACGGGGTACGATTCCTAACTTATAAGGACATAGAGGGCAACATTGACGAATTATACAGCCTAATTGTGAGCGCAGAAGTAGTCGTCATCAAACCCAATAAGAGGTATAGAATTAAAGTAGTATAAGCTTACGATCCAACATCTGGTCCCGAGGATGATGAAGTAGGTGAGTTTTATGAATATGTTGAATTAGCGATGAGAAAACTGCAAATTATGTATACTGTAGTAATGGGCGACTTGAATGCAAAAGTGGGGAAAAAGCATGCTGGTGAATAAGCAATTGGCAACTACGGCGTGGATTCTAGGAACGCTAGAGGAGAGATTCTAGTAGAATTCGCAGAAAGGAATAAGCCGAGAATAGTCAACACCTTTTCCAGGAAGCATAGCAACAGAAAGTGGACCTGGATAAGCCCTAATCTTGAAACAGAAAATGATATTGATTTCATACATTCGGCCGACCCCAGCCGAGTGCAGGATGTAGAAGTGATACGTGAGGTAAAGTGCAATGATCATAGGGCAGTGAGGGTTAGGATTGACCTGAATTTGAAGAACGAAAGAGCTAAATTGGTAAAGAAGAAACAGGTCAACCTAGAGGCAGTGAGTGTGAATGCAGACAAATTCAGGCTACTACTTGCAAACATATATGAAGTATTAGAAGAAAGATAAAGATGACAAAGAGATAATGAATTAATCGACAACTCGGCTCGATTTAGTGGCAGCGATTCAAGTGGGAGGCAAAGCACCAAGGCAACCAGTAGGCAAGCGCTCCCAAGTGATTAAGGACTTAATAATGAAACGGCAAAGAATGAAGGTGTGCAACTCAAGAGATAAGATCAGATCAACGGTGCGAAAATATTTGATGATCGAAACTATAACGTTAGAAAGACTGAACAAGCCGTAAAAAGTGGACGGAGCCTGAAATCAGTGAGAAAAAAACTTGAATATAGGAAAACCAAGATGCATGCATTGAAAGATAAGCAGGGTAATATCATCAGCAAACTGGAAGATATAGAATTCTACACTGATGTGTACAGTACCCAGATGAGTGAGAATACCTCCATTAGAAACAGTAATGAACAGGATGATGAAGCTCTTCTTTCAACTAACGATGAGGTCAAAAGGGCCTTGCAAGACATGATGCGAGGAATAGCAGCAGGAGAAGATGGAATAGCAGTCGACGCAATCAAAGATGGAGGAGACATAATGCTTGTAAAACTGGCTGCTTTTTATACGAAGTGTCTATCGACTGCAAAGGTTCCAGAAAATTGTAAGAATGCAAACATTATACTAAAAAACAAGAAGAGATATGGTAAACAATTTGAAAACAATAGGCCCATTAGATTACTCCCAGTATTATATAAAATATTTAGCGAAATAATCCCCAATAGAATAAGGGCAACAGTGGACATTAGGCAACCAAGGGAACAGGCTGCTTTCAGGAAGCGATACTCTATAATAGCTCACATCCATATAATTGTTTAGGTTATCGACAACTCCGCAGAGTACAATAAGCCTCTCAATATGGATTTCATAGATTTCGAAAAAGCATTTGATTCAGTAGACATACCAGCAGTCATAGAGGCATTAAGTATACAAGGAATAGAAAACGCTTACCTAAATACCTTGGAAAATATTTACAAAGGTTCTACAGCTACCTTAATTCTACATAAGAAAATCTGGAAGATACATATTGACACGTGTTCTTACCTTTATCGGGCGACCACGTTTCGCCGCTTAACAAATGTAATCGCACAGCGCGGGACGCGCATGCATGTATCCGAATTTCTGGAATGTTACCCGGCTGTCTGTTGTCGCCGAACCTTGTGTTATCTGATTTCATCGCGTGATGCGAATGCTGTAGAACTTTGTGGAAGGCACGCGGGCCCGAACGATCAGTCTGGAACATTCGACGACTGCTGTATAAAAGCCGACGGCCTTGACCCGCTGATCAGATTTTCGATGATCGCCGAGCGTGTTCGCCGCTATCGTTGTGCTGTAAGTGTAGCCTGTTTTTGTGGGCACAGGTTCGCCCAATAAAAGTTAGTTTTGTCTTTCACAGTATTCGCTACTGTGTTCTTCAACGTCACCACCAAGTGACATCTGGTGGATGTGTTTTTCGTTCATGTACCGGACGCCCCCAACAAGCTGTGATCCAAGCCCGGACCCCAAAGAGAACACCAACGTAGTCCCGGAGCTTCGAGCAAGCCGCCGTCTTAAACAGCTGCCCCCGGAGCACGGTCTTCTACCTGAGAAGATCAAGAAGTTTGTGGCCAAGGCAACCCTAATGGCAGCCCCAGCGTCCCCCATCGTGCTGCAGCAGCCCAGGGAACCTCAGACGTTCCGCCGATCAACATTCGAGAACCCGGAAACCTGGCTTGAGACGTATGAGAGGGTCGCTACGTTTAATAGTTGGGACAGCGACGACAAGCTGCGGCATGTCTATTTCGCACTGGAAGACGGCGCCAGGACCTCGTTCGAGAATTGAGAAGCCACTGTAACGACGTGGGACCTGTTCCGAAGCGGCTTCTTGCAAACGTTTACAAGCGTTATGCGAAAAGAGCGAGCCCAAGCACTACTAGAAACCAGAGTGCAGCTGCCAAACGAGACGATCGCGATCTTCACGGAGGAGATGGCTCGTCTTTTCCGGCATGCCGACCCGGAAATGTCAGAGGAGAAAAAAGTCCGCTTCCTGATGCGGGGCGTCAAGCAAGAACTTTTCGCAGGACTTATTCGTAAGCCGCCGAAGACCGTAGCTGTGTTTTCTGCAGAGGCATCGACGATCGAGAAAACTCTGGAGATGCGCACCCGGCGATATAACCGCCAGGGGCTCACGCCGCAGTACGCCATCCAAGGACTGAATTCCTACGACCTTCAGGAGACCATCAGGGCCATTGTGCGCGAAGAACTGCGCAAGGTCCTGCCTTCGTCGCAGCCCCAAGTGGCTTCGATCGCCGACATAGTGAAAGAAGAGGTGCACCGATCGCTTGGAGTTAACGAGCTGCCACCAAAAATACCGCAGCCCCAGTCAGAAGCGATGACATATGCCGCCGTCGCACACCGTCAAGGTCCCCCTCCGCGACCACGCCAGGGCCCTGCAACGACGCGATTCCGTCGTCGGCCGCCGCCGCCGCCAGCACGCCCACCCGTCGCCCAGCGCACCTACTTAAGGAAGACGGACATTTGGCGAGCCCCCGATCACCACTCGCTCTATCGCTGCGGAGAAACCGGCCATGTGTACCGCCGATGTCCATACCGGGAGATGGGACTGCGAGGTTTCGCCGTCAACGCTTCGCGCCCGCACCAAGGTGAACGCCCTCGCGATATCGCCGACTACCTCGCCGCTACTCAGTGGAGCACTCGACGACCGTCGCGTTCGCCATCACCAGGCCGCTACCTCTCACCGCAGCGCCGACCATACAGTAGCCCAGCCCGGGGCCGGTCAGCGAGCCCATATCCGGAAAACTAAAAACAGCAACTGATGGAGGCGCGGTTGCTGTTCGTTGAACTGACGAAGATGCTCTGCCGCCAACGAAGACGACGAAGAAACCATCTCGGCGACTTAATGACGACACGCCGCCGTCTCGACGAAGTCAGGAAGCCAAGACTACACCGACGAAAGACGGCTTGAGGACGCGACGTTCCAGCTTCAGTTCAACGCGACGCAGCCGTGATCCGACGCCAAGACCCAACTGCAACACCAGACAAAGAACCACCGACCTCGACGTACTTCTCGACGGCCACGCAGTCACTGCCTTAGTCGACACAGCGTCCGATTACTCCGTAATGAGTGGACACATCGCCGCCCAGTTGAAGAAGGTTAGGACTGCATGGGAGGGTCCCCAAATTCGGACCGCTGGAGTACAGCTCATTACGCCAACTGGAATCTGCACGGCAAGAATTACCGTTCATAACCGGACTTACCCTTCCACCTTCGTTATTCTCCAACAATGTTCACGAGATGTCATTCTCGGCATGGACAAGCAAACACGGCGCAATCATAGACCTGAAGTCAAAATCGATAACGCTGTCGGAAGATCAAGCAATACCGCCGGAGAGCTTTCGTAGTCACCACGCCTTGAGTGTTCTCGAAGGTCAAGTGAGAATCCCGCCTAGCTAGAGCATTGTTATTTCGGTCGGCACCGAAACACCCGCTGACGTAGAAGGCGTCATCGAAGGCGACCAACGTCTACTGCTAGACCGTGAAATTTGCGTCGCAAGAGGAATCGCGCGACTGCATGGAGGGAAAACTGAAGTGTTGCTGACAAACTTCAGCCAAGAGTTCAAGCACATCAACAAGGGCACGACGATCGCGTAAATCGAGAAAATTCTGGAAACCAGTAATGCGTTTGTCCTCTCGGATTCCGCCACATCTACCCTGACGACGATGCTACCGAACCAGACTACGACATTATTCCAAGCCACCCCGTGATTAAGCAACAGCAGCTCAGAAGTCTGCACCGACAATACAAAGGCTGCTTTTCGACTTCATCGAGGATTCGACAAACACCAGTCGCCATGCATCGCATAATTGCCGAGGAGTGCGCTCGACCACTCCGCCAGAGCCCTTACCGAGTTTCGCCGCGAGAACGTGCAGCTATAAGAGAACAAGTCGACGAAATGCTCCGCGACGACATCATCCAGCCGTCGAAAAGCCCTTGGGCATCCCCTGTGGTCCTGGTAGACGGAACCCTACGTTTCTGCGTCGATTACCGCCGTCTGAACAAGATCACGAAGAAGGACGTATACCACTTTCCAGGAATAGACGACGCAATGGATCGACTCTGCAACGCTAAATACTTCAAGTCGATGGACCTGAAGACTGCCTATTGGCAAATAGAGGTCGACGAAAGAGATCGCGAGAAGAGGGCCTTCATCACCCCAGACGGCCTCTACGAGTTCAAGGTCATGCCATTCGGACTGTGCTCGGCGCCTGCAACGTTCCAGCGCGTCATGGACACGGTGTTAGCAGCATTGAAGTGGCAGACCTGTCTCGTTTATTTAGATGACGTCGTCCTCTTCGCCGGAAATTTCGACGATCACCTCTGGCGGCTTGCGACAGTACTAGAAGCCATCAAGTCGTCATGGCTTACTCTGAAGCCGGAAAAATGACGCTTCGCTTACGATGAGCTTCTGTTCCTAGGCCACGTAATCAGCAAATGTGGTGTCCGTCGAGACCGGCAAAAGACAGCTGTCATCGCACAGTTCCCGCAACCCATCAACAAGAAGGCAGTGCGTAGATTCCTTGGCATGTGTGCCTACTACAGGCGCTTTGTCAAGGACTTTTCACGCATCGCCGAGCCGTCGACACGTCTAACTAAATGTGATGTTGAGTTCAAGTGGGAAAAGCAGCAGGCCGACGCATTTGGAGAACCTAAACGACGCATGCAGTCGCCGCCGGTATTTGCGCACTTCGACGAGTACGCCGATACATAAATCCATACTGACGCCAGTAGCCTAGTCCTCGGTGCCGTTCTAGTCCAGAGAAGAAATGGAGTCGAACAGGTGATAGCTCACGCTAGCCGGTCGCTGTCAAAAGCGGAAGGCAACTATTCTACGGCCGAAAAGGAATGCCTCGCCATCGTTTGGGCTACAGCTAAATTTCGCCCTTATCTTTATGGCAGGCCATTCAAAGTCGTGAGTGACCATCACGCGTTGTGTTGGCTAGCCAATATAAAGGATCCTTTAGGACGACTGGCACGGTGTAGCCTCAGACTACAAGAACACGACATCACTGTAACCTACAAGTCCGGACGAAAACACTCCGATGCAGATCGCCTATCACGCGCACCCATTGACCCGCCGCCACAAGATGACGAGAATCACGACGCCTTCCTTGGAATGATAAGTGCGGAAGACTTCGCTGAACAGCAACGGGCAGACCCGGAGCTAAAAGGCCTCGTCGAATATTTGGAAGGGCACACCGACGTTGTCCCCAGGGCATTTAAGTGCGGATTATCTTCCTTCACGCTTGAAAACAATCTACTCGTGAAGAAGAACCTCTCACCAGTCAGCGCCAATTACCTTCTCGTTGTGCCGTCAGGACTTCGTGCAGAAGTATTGCACACCCTACATGACGGTCTGACCGCTGGACACTTCTGATTTTCCCGGACACTATCGAGGATACAAGAAACGTATTACTGGCCGCGCCTGACTGTCGACGTCGCCCGTTGTGTCAGAACATGCCGAGACGACGCAACGCAAGCCAGGCGGATTACTGCAGCCAATCGAGCCGCCTTGCCGACCATTCCAGCAGATCGGGATGGACTTGCTGGGACCCTTTCCGACGTCAGTAAGCGGAAATAAGTGGATCGTTGATCCGACGGACTACCTCACCCGCTTCGCTGAAACAAAAGCACTGTCGAAAGGTAGCGCAGGCGAAGTGGCGAAATTCTTTGTCGAAAACATCCTGCTGCGACATGGCGCCCCAGAAGTGCTCATCACCGACAGAGGGACGGCCTTTACAGCGGAGCTCACCCAAGCCATTTTGAAATACAGTCATACAAGGCACAGGAGGACAACGGCCTAACACCCGCAGATGAATGGTCTTACGGAGCGGCTGAATAAGACCCTCGCCGACATGCTAGCGATGTACGTCGACGTCGAACACAAGACCTAGGATGCCGTCCTGCCGTACGTAACATTCGCTTACAACACGGCGGTGCAAGAAACAACACAGATCACGCCGTTCAAGCTGGTCTACGGCAGGAACCCGATGACGACGCTCGACGCCATGCTGCCGCACGTCACTGACGAGGAGAACCTTGACGTCACTACCTACCTCCAGCGCGCCGAAGAAGCCCGACAACTTGCCCGCCTGCGTATCAAGAACCAGCAGAGGACCGACAGCCGACACTAGTACCTCCGACGACGCTTCGTCGAGTACCAGCCCGGCGACCGTGTTTTGGTATGGACCCCGATACGCCGACGAGGACTTAGTGAGAAACTACTGCCACGCTATTTCAGACCCTGCAAGGTCATCCAACGTATTGGTGCACTGAACTATGAGGTCGTGCCAGACGGCATTTCGCATTCACAGCGACGTCGCGCACGACATGAAGTCGTCCACGTAGTGCGTCTTAAACCGTTTTACGGACACTAACGAACGTTCCTTATTTTGCTTTTTTTCTTTGCTACGAGTGCTTATTTATCACTTTCGTTTGTTTGCAGCATCGGGTCGATGCTTTTTAAGAGGTGGGGTATTGACACGTGTACTTCTCTTTATCGGGCAACCATGTTTCGCCGCTTAACAAATGTAATCGCACAGCGCGGGACGCGCCTGCATGTATCCGAAGTTTCTGGAAAGTTATCGATGCTTCTACCCGGCTATCTGTTGTCGCCGAACCTTGTGTTATCTGATTTGATCGCGTGACGCGAATGGTACAGAACTTTGTGGAAGGCACGCGGGCCCGAACGATTATGCTGGAACATTAGACGACTGCTTTATAAAAGCCGAGGCGCTTGACCCGCTGATCAGATTTTCGACGATCACCGACCGTGTTCGCCGCTATCGTTGTGCTATAAGTGTAGCCTGTTTTTGTGGGCACAGGTTCGCCCAATAAAAGTTAGTTTTGTATTTCACAGTAGTTGCTACTGTGTTCTTCAACGTCACCACCACGTGACAATATAAATAAAGGGGTCAGACACGCAGCCACAATCTCTCCAGTGATATTCACGGCGTGCTTGGAAGAAGTATTCAAGCTATTAAACTGGGAAGGCTTAGATGTAAGGAGCGATGGTGAATATCTCAGCAACCTTCGGTTTGCCGATGACATTGTTATATTCAGAAACAATGCAGGCGAGTTAGAACAAATGATTGAGGACCATAACAGGGCGCTTGTAAGAGTAGAGTTGAAGATTAATAAGCAGATGACAAAGATAATGATGAATAGCGTTGCAAGAGAGCAAGAGTTGAGGTTCACCAGTCAGCATCTAGAGTCTATGAAGGAGTAGGTTTACCTAGGTTAATTATTAGCAGGGGACCCTTATCATAACAAGAACCCTTACAGAAAAATACAAATGAGCTAGAGCGCATATGGCACAGACTGTCAGTTCCAGACTGGAAGTTTACCATTATGAATGAAAAGAAAGGTGTAGAATTAGTGCATTTGCCGGTGCTGACATATGAGGCCTAAACTAGGAGACTGACGAAGAAGCTGCAGAATAATTTAATGGCCGCGCAAAGCGCGATCGAACGATCATTGCTATGCATAGCGTTAACAGACAGAAAGAGAGCAGTTTGGATCATAGAGCAAGCTTGTATAGACGATATTGTAATTGCCACGAAAAGAAAAACATGGAGCTGGGCAGGTCATGTAATGCGCTGGTTAGATAATCCTTGGACCATTATGGTTACAGAATGGGTACCAAGAGAATCGAAACGCAGTCGAGGGCGGCAGAAGACTAGGTGGAGCGATGAAATTAGGAAATTTGCTGGCGCTAGTTGGAATAGGCTGGCACAAGACAGGGGTAATTGTAGATTGCAGGGAGAGGCCTTCATACTGCAGTGGACATGCACTCTAAGACAAATTCCCCGGAAAATGGCAGTAACTGGGCCGTTATTCCCAAAAGGGGCGCTTTCATCCCAAAAGGGACTAACTGCATGGATGTGCGTGCCATGTGGAAATTTCGGAGTGTAAGTGTTCAGTACCTAGTCAGAAAGAGAGCAACGTGAGGACGAACGGCAGCAGTTACTCCCCACGATCTACAGTTTCTTCGTCTGTGTCGTGGAATGATGTGGCGTAAACGGTATTGTGTATAAATTGTGACTAGTTCGAAGTTAGTACACTGTCTTTGAACTGCACGCAAAGAAGCCCTTTGCCTCTTCGTGGAAAAACTGCGTGCAATTTATAAGCTGGAATGTGAGGAGCCACGCCTAGGCCATGCACTTCGTGCGCATTAGATATGTGAGCGATACGCATTAAACGCACACGTCATTGATAGACAACTAGATCTCCTTGGTGAATAGTACCGTTCTTGCCGGTCCAAGGAGATTGAAAAATTAATTGAAGCGATGTGTAGCTCAAACAGGACACGCTAAGCGACAGAGAAATTGGCCTTCTCTGTCGTCTTGAGCTCGCTGCACGTATACATCGCGTATTCCCTCAGTTTAAATCACCCAATGAATAACGGGCAGTATCCTTTTTTCAGTTGCTTATGGTTACAAGTACACTCAATATAAGACTCTCCCTGCATAGCACACACAAAATGCCGAGTCGCTTTTCGGAAGCTTAGCCTTGTCTCAGTATGCTGTCCTCCCAACAGAGAAAGAAGACGGCGTTCCGAACGGTGAGGAAGGGGGCCTGTAAACGACGCAAACGATAAAATTTTTGCGTTTGAATCCTACGCGCGTGCGCACTAACTCTAATGGTGACGCAACCTCAAATGCAGCAGTGGTAATTGAATCACGAACAACGATAAGTACACCGCAACAACACTGCACTTCCCGGTCATGTCGATGTGTAACTTTTCTGAAGCCATTTTGTATGAGGTTCAAATTATTATTTAAGATTATTGTATGTTTGACAAGCAATGATATGGTAAAGTGAGTGATTTCCAGCTAATAGAGGTCAATAAAATAGGGCGATAATTTACAGCTAAAAGATTACATCCTACGCGGGGATATGCTTAGGATTTTTTTAATTTCCGGGAAGCTGAGCAAAACAGAGACTGTCTGAAAAGATGGAATAATATTAGGAAGGGCAAGAAAATGACTTTTAGTATATTCGCTATAATGATATAAAAAGAACAAGAAGGCAATTTAAGGTTAATAATTAGTTTAGAGACATCCTCAATAATATTATATTTGAACATGGTGAAGGGATAATAAATTTCATGAGAAGTATGTAGAGTAGAATGATCTTTCCGAGGGAAGACAGATAAAAAAGTAATTGAATGCATTCGCGCACTGTTCTTTCAGA
Source organism: Dermacentor albipictus (assembly GCF_038994185.2). NCBI lineage: Eukaryota > Metazoa > Arthropoda > Arachnida > Ixodida > Ixodidae > Dermacentor > Dermacentor albipictus. Next base: position 8,451,601 of record NC_091828.1, on the reverse strand, counting down.
AGGTGTGTTTGACTATCAGGCGTTAAAACTATGTCAAGTTCAATGTGTAAAGGGGCTGGTTGGTTCATCTTTAGAATAAAAAACAGAAACAGCACCACTCAGGACGAGCGAGCAAAGAGCACAGGACAGAGCGCTGTGCTGTGCTCGTTACTCGCTCGTCCTGTGTCGCGCTCTTTCTGTTATATATTTATGTCAGGAAACAACTGAATGCGGTGAGATTTCCACGGAGACTTTCTTGGGTTAAATTCGAATGTTGGCGGCAAAAAATAATTGTCTGTAGCCAGGGCCATACCTAAATGTAAGTGTTCAGCAACTCATTATGTTGTCACGTGGTCGTGACGTCAAAGAACACAGTAGCAATACTGTGAAAGGCAAAAACTAGCTTTTATTGGGCGAACCTGTGCCCACAAAACACGCTATTCTTAAAGCACAACGACAGCGGCGAACACAGTCGGCGATCTTCGTAAATCTGATCAGCGGGTCAAGCACGTCTGCTTTTATACAGCAGTCGTCGAATGTTCCAGACTAATCGTTAGGATCCGCATGCCTTCTACAAAGTTCTACATCATTCGCGTCAAGCGATGATATCAGATAACACAAGGTTCGGTGACAACAGACAGCGGATAGAAGCATCGACAACTTTCCAGAAACTTCGGATAAATGCAGGCGCGTCCCGCGCTGTGTGATAACATTTGCTAGGCGGCAAAACGTGTCGCCCGATAGAGATAAGTACACGTGTCAATATACAGACAAAGCAGAGGGACTCAAAACATGCTTCGCATCCCTATGTAACCACTTCTTTCTATTTTCCATGAGACGTGGCTCTTTCCTTGCATGTGGCTGCACCAAAGTCCGCTTTTGCAGTCGTTTAAGCTGTCGTTTGCTCGTCCGCTTCAATTCTATGATAAGGTCCTGGGTCAGGAGAATCGTTCTTGGATCCCACTCGATCCTTTCTGAATACGTCATTATAGAGCGCATTACACTTATGCTTGACTCTTAAAAGGCTGGCACGCTCTCAAGTCATGCGTTTATTTTACCAAAGTCTCTCTGTAAATTCACATTTTAATTATTTTGTTTATTTATTTATTAGTACACCCTCAAGACCCCGAGGGCGTAACAGAGGGGGTAGGTACAGTGCTAATACAAAACAAAACAATAAAAGAAATTTACAGGAAAAAAACAACATTAGTTTGCAGCTACACTAGTAAGTGTTCAGTAACTGCAGACCTCAACAAAGCTTGATCCTCAGTGGGAGTGGCGGAGGGGGGAAGGTGATGCCACTCTCTACTTGTCTTTGGAAGAAAAGAATGTAAAAAGAAAAAAAGAGGTTAATGCGGCACAAAGGAACGGCCACCTTATGTTGGTGGTCAACACGTGATGAAAAAGTAGCAGGATCTGACATGAATTCCTATCGAAGCACTTGCTTATGAAAAAAAGCTTTATGAAAGAGCAAGAGACAGGAAATCGTTCTTCTCATTACCAGGTCTGGAAGGATAAGAATGGATTTCACCAAGGTGACACTGTGTGATTTGATAGCTCGCCAGCTTAGGCAGCGTCAGCAGTTACAGTGCCGTTGTGGCACTCGCCATGCGGTCCATAAAAGTCGCTACTTCCAGATCATAAAGATTCTTTGGTTGTTGCTCGTCGAAGGTGAAGGACGCACACTTTTTGCGTCTGTTCGCGACGTAAACATGGTGACAGAAGTGGCACCCGCCGGCCGGAGGCACCACGGCTCTCGGACGTCAGACTAGCCTTGCAACGAGGACGCCGAGGGCCCACTAAATAGTGCCAGACACCGGACACGCCGACAGGTACCTTATAAGAAAAGACGAAGTAAGATTGCTGTGTTTCAAATTGCTCCACCCGAGCCCTTCAGCTTCGGAACACCCAACCACAGGCCTCCCTGAAAACAGCTATTTCTTCGCTTCCGAACTGCGTCTGGACTAGACAGGAAGTCATAAAGAGTCGAGTAGATGCATTGGTGTATCTAATTGGATCTCAAGCCGAGGATATCTTCAAAACGTTCAAGCTTGAACATGGTGACCAGAAGTTTGAGATTGTAGTCCAAGTGTATGAGGTCTACTTTGTTCCTCGATGGAACATTATTTATGAAATGGCCAAGTTTAACACCCGAACGCAACAACACGGCAAATCTGTCGAGAATTTTGTTACTGCACTGCACGCGCTTGCTTCCACGTGCGACTACGGGGAGCTGCGGGAGGACTTATTTCGCGATCGTCTCTTGGTGGGTCTCCAAGACCGTGAGATCTCGAGAGCTCTGCAACTTGATCCGGACCTAAAACTACAGAAAACATTGTTGGGGGCACGATAGCACGAGACCGTCAACCAAGAGCAGGCAGAGATTCACCACGAGCGAGAACAGGAAGTTCACCAAATAAAGTCCCAGAGGAGTATGCGACAAGTGGGGAAGAAGGCGCTTGCGCCTGAAAGTAAACACAACGTTCCCAAACCATGAGGCTGGTGCAGAAGAAACAGGCACAGTCACGCGTCCTGTCCAGAGAAAGATGCAATCTGCAGAAAGTGCGACAAAAGAGGGCACTTCGAGGTGGTTTGCCGATCAATCAGAGCTGTCAGAGAAGAGAGAAATAAACTTTATTTTGAGACCAGGCTTCTTGAGCCCAAACGTGGGTGGCCTCCTCAGTCCAGGTAGCCATGGCTCGCTGCCGCCGCCCGAGCCCTGTTCACGAACCGTAGCTGGCTGTCAGGGTCTTGCGTCACCAGCAGAGCCTCCCACTGGTCTTCCAATTCTTCTTCCGAATCCGCCTCTTTCGGCATGTTATCGCCTGGTGGCGATGATGATGGTTGTGCTTCTCGATTATTCCTGCATCCAAGCACCATATGGCGCAAGGTGTTGGGCGTGTCCGGCGGGCAGAACTTGCAGTCTCGCCCGTAGATGCCCGGGTACATGGCGTGCAGCAGTGTTCCGTGTGGGTAGGTTCCAGCCTGTAGTCTTCTCCAGGTTACCGCTTGGTCCCTACTCATCGTCTTATGCGCGGGCGGGTAGCGACGCCTCTGCTTCCTGTAGTACGCCAAGATATCCGAGTACTTCTTGGATATGCGTTCTTCATCCTCGTCACAGTCGTTGGTACGCATTCTCTGCGCGTCAGAGATGGCTCGGCGTGCATGATCTCGAGCCGCGGCGTGCGCCGCCTGGTTCCCCGTGAGAGACTCGTGCCCCGGTGTCCAGAGGATTTGTGCTGCTTCTATCTTGGTGGTGTTCAAGACCTGAAGCGCTGCCTTTCCAATGCTTCTGTTCATATACCTTCGGCATGCTTCTTGCGAGTCCGTCACCACGGTAACCATGGCCTTCTTGCACGTAGCGATGGCCAGGGCTATGCCCACCTCTTCCGCTGTGCTCGCGTCCTTGGCGCGTATGGATGTGGCTGTAAGTTGTTCACCCTTCTCGTCGACCACGCTGATTGCGAATCGGTCGTTGGTACTGTACGCAGCTGCATCCGTATATCTAACGTTTTCTTCTTTGCTGTTGGTGCGTTCGAGTATGAGCTTGAGCGCCTGTATTCTCGCCTGTCTCCTTTCCTTGTCGTACTCGGGATGCATGTTTCTGGGAATGGTACTTATGTGTAGCTTGTCTCTGATCTCGTGTTGGATACGCTGAGGTAGGTGCCTTTCATCCTCGACTTGGTAGCCCAGATCTTGCAGCAGGGCTCTTCCCGTCTTTGTCAGCTTTAGTCTCTCCAGTTGGTTGACGTTGTGCGCCTCCACGAGCTCTTCCCACGTGTTGTGGACTCCCATTTTGAGTAATTTCGCTGTGGACGTGGAGGGGGACAGACCCAAGGCAATTTTGTATGATTTTCTGATGAGGGCGTTTACTTTGTCTCGTTGACTGTTCTTCATGTCAACGTATGGGGTCCCGTACGTGACGATGCTCGTGAGCAGCGCTTGTATCATTTTCGTGCAGTCTTCTTCCTTGAGTCCGTGGCTTTTGCTCGTCACTCTTTTGATAAGGTGGGTTATTTGTTGCACTGTTCTCTGAATTTTTTCCAACTCTGCTCCCCCGGCCCCGTCCTTTTGAATCAGGAGTCCGAGGATGCGGAGCGTCGTAACCTGCGGAATCATGATGCCTCCCACCTTTACTACCGGGTCTGGTATCTGCTGCGGTTGTCGGCCTCTTGTGCGCTTTCTTAGCACCAAGAGCTCCGATTTTTCAGGTGCGCACGTCAGTCCACACGCTTCCAGGTACTTTTCCGTAGTGTCAACCGCTTCTTGCAGAGCGTCTTGCTGTTGACCTGTCGACCCTCCCGTAGTCCAGATGGTGAGGTCGTCAGCATATATTGCGTGACCAATCCCTTCTATTTGCTTCAGTTGCTTGGGTAGTGAGCTCATCGCCAGATTGAATAGCATCGGCGAAATGACGGAGCCTTGTGGCGTTCCCTTTCGCGGTATGTCGAATTTCTCAGAGCGTAAGTTGCCTATCCCCACTGTGGCTGTACGTTCTTTCAGAAAAGCTTTGATGTAATTATATACTTTTTCACCGCAGTTATATAGGTTGAGGTGCTGCAGTATGGCTTCGTGTGACACATTGTCGAAAGCCCCTTTCACGTCAAGTGCGAGCTGTCAGGAACGTCAAAAACCGGACCCAGGAACCAGGCTTCCTCGAAGTCGCATTCCATTCATCCGCTTACAGGTGCGAAGTGGCCGTTCTTGTTGAATCCTCGAATGTGGTATTTAAATAAGCTACTGGCGCGGACGAACCGGTCATTCTGGCGGAGCTCTTCACTCGCATTTATCCCGCGATAAAACTTCAACCAGCAAGGCGCCGGCTTCAGGGATCTGATGGTAAATCCCTTGCCATATCTGGTATGGCTGCCATGAATATGACGTTTGCGGGAACGAGGAGCCGCGAGGACGTGTACGTACTTCAAGGCCCCCGAACCGCTCTTCTTGGGAAACCAGCGATAGAAAGGCTCTTTTTACTACCACAAAGCAACGTAGTGAAGAAACTGGACCCCGAATGTCACTTTCTACAAGTGTTCCAGAGACTGGGCTCCTTCAAAGGAGACTATGACCTCAAGTTGAACACGGAAGCAAAGCCTTTCATTCTGTCGTGCCCACGTAGAGTCGCCCTGCCGTTGTTCGAAAATACAAGACAAGAGCTCGAGCGGATGCAAGCACTAGACGTCATTTCTCCTGTCACCGAGCTTACTACATGGAGCGCACCTATGGTTGTCGTTCTTAAACCCTCGGATGCTGTTCGAATCTGTGTTTCACGGAACTCAACTCATTTCACGGAACTCAATATGATTCCACAGAACTCAACAGATACGCTCAACGAGAATGGTATCCTATCCCGGCCGTCGAGTACACCACGCGAAGTCTGGTTTTTGGCAGATGCAGCTGAGTGAAGTGAGCAAAGAATACACGACGTTTATCACGCCGTACGGAAGATTTTATTTCAACCTACTTCCGTTCGGAGTTTTGGCGGCTCCCGAACATTTTCGAAGACGAATAGGGCAGGGTCTTTCAGGACAGGAGGGAGTCGTCTGCCACATGGACGATGTGCTCACTTGGGGTGCCACTCAGGCACAGGGTGACCAGCGGCTTCGGGCTGTGATGGACCGCCTCCGCACATCGGGCATTACTTTGAACAGAGATACGCGCGAGTTCAGTCTCACCCAGATTTCACTTTTGGGACATACAATCGGGAACAACGCAGTGCGTCCCGATAAGCAAAAGCTTGCCGCGGTGACAGAAATGCCACATCCGACGTCGAAGAAAGAGTTACGACGTGTGATGGGTATGGCACATTATCTGGCCCGCTTTGTGCCCCGCATGGCAAAAGTCCTTCAGCCTCTTTCGTCCATGATGAGCTCAAGACAGGATTTTTTGTGGGGTCCCGCGCAGGAAGCCGCCTTCAAGAAGTGGAAGACTCTTCTTTCATCGGACTCTGTTCTGGGAATCTACGATTCAAACATAGAAATAGTGGTCACAGCAGACGCCTCATCATATGGTCTTGTTGATGTCCTGCGCCATAGGCAAAACGACGGACAATACAAAGTGATTTCTTATGGTTCCAGAACTCGTACAACCACCGAGCGGCGATATGCCCAAATTGAAAAAAGGACTTGCCCTCGTGTGGGCGAGTGAAAAGTTCCGTGATTATCTTTTAGGAAAGCGCTTTAGCCTCGAGACAAATCGCAAACCACTCGTATCTTTGTTTGGGTCAAAAGGAATGGACGAACTAACATTGAGGCTGCAAATAATGCGCATGCGTCTGATGCGCTACACGAATGACATTGTGCATGTTCCAGGCCGGGACTTGACGGTGGCGGACGCGCTTTCTCGGTCACCTCTTCCACAAACGGAATCTCTGGAACTGGAGCGCGGGATCCAAGCTCATCTGCGATTGGTGGCTTCGTCAGTCCCGGTAACAGCGCCGAGTTTACAGCTTATCGCCCAGGAGCAACAGCGAGACCCGGTATGTCAAGCCCTTATAAACCTGTGTACAAAAGGCTGGCCAAGCCGTTGAGGCGTTGGGTTTGACCTGAAGCCTTACTTGAATGAGAGGCAAAGTATTGCCTTTGTTAAAAACCTGTTCATGTGCGGGTCTCGGATAGTGATCCTGTCGGCACTACGACAGCCCGTCCTTAGAATAATTCATGAGGGGCACTTCGGCATTTAGAAGTGCCGGGCACTTTCTAAGAGCTGGGTTTGGTGGCGAAGTATCGACGCTGACATTGAACGACTTGTTAAGAACTGCCACAGCTGTCTCAAGCAGAGCACCAACCGAAAGATGCCTCTGCAACAGACTAAGTTTCCGGATAGGCCATGGCAGAGCGTTGCGAAGGATGTATCCTTTATTGAGGGAAAATGGTGGCTGATCATCACCGATTATTTTTCACGATACCCGGTGCTCGTACCGCTTAATAACCTGACATCATCAGTAGTATTAAACCACTGCAAATACATTTTCGCCAAACACGGGATTCCGGACGTAGTTGTTTCTGATAACGGGCCACAATTCTCAAGAGCCTTCGGCGCTGAATTTTCAAAGTGTGCATCAGAACACAACCTTTAGCACGTGTCGTCTAGCCCTCATTATTACCAGAACAACGGAATGGCAGAGTCCGCCATGAAAATTATGAAGGGCTCATTAAAGAAAACCGCTGACGCTTATGGAACTCTTCTGGCCTACAGGACAAGCCCACTGAGAAACGGATACAGCCACGCCGAGCTGTTCATGGGCAGGCGAATGCGCACGGCCCTGCCCACGTCCAGCGAAAGCCTCCAGCCTCGGACACCAGACTTCCGAGAACTGGCAGCTTTCGAGAGGTCGCAACGTCTGCGCCAGAAGAGAGACTATGACCGACGCCACGGAGAACGCGATCTCTCCGAAGGAACAGACGCATGGATCGTAGACCTACAAAGAGACGGAGTCTTTCGAGGAAGCACCGATGAGCCCAGGTCGTACGGGGTCGACTCCGGGGAAACTTCTCTACGCAGAAATCGCACTCATCTTGTCCCGCTGCCTCCGACTAGTTTGGAAGACAACCGAGGAACAATGCAAATGACAGCGGAATCACCGGAAATCTGCAGTGATGAAAAAAGTTGCGCGCAACAGTGTAGCGATCCCTGTCACAATCACACAAGAAGCGGAAGGTGTGTTGTTCCTCCAGAACGATTTCAAGCTTCGTAACAAAAGTGGCTTCATAAAAAAAAATATAAGAGAGGAAGATGTGTGATAAGATAGCTCGCCAGCTTAGGCAGCGTCAGCAGTTACAGCGCCACTGTTGCGCTCGCGATGTGGTCTATAAAAGCCGCTGCTTCTTGATAATAAAGGTTCTTTGGTTGTCACTTGTCGAAGGTGAAGGACGCACACTTCATTGCGTCTGTTCGCGACGCCGACACCGGCACTATGAGCAAAATTATTGAATAAAACAGAGGTAAACGGTTCTGGGCTGGTTCTAAGGTGCCAATTAGCGTTGATTGAGTTGGATACCATACGGCTGAAGCGTAGTCTAGCTTTGGACGAATTATTGTTTGATATAGCCGTAGTTTAGCGTGCTGGCGCTTCGCGAAAGTTTCGGCAAAGGTAACCAACAATTACCTTCGCCGAAACAAGCATCGTTAGTAACGTTCTTAATGTGAGAGCGCCATGATAAATCATTCGATATATAAACACCAAGGTATTTGTAAGTACTAACCTGTTCTAATTTAGTTTCATTCAAGGTGTAGGTAAAAGATTCAGAAGTGTTAGAAAAACGCGAGATTGCCATACTTTTACATTTATTTACCTTCAGCGTCTTTAGTCAAGTATTACACCAGTCAAAGATGCGATTACGATCAGCTTGAAGAAGGCAGTTTTCGTTGGGTATTTTACGGTACATGACACAGCAATGTAAGACAGTTTTATGGGCGACTTGATTTCGGTGTGACAAGATCTGAGGAGCTTTCACAAACTGGCATACCAATGCATTATACCCAGTACGACCAGGTAACACGAACGAACAAATCTTCTGCGAGAAATCACCCTGTTTTTCCGCAGGGGTAGGCCTACATTGAACAAATTTTTTAACCGATTTATAATTTTTTTTAATTAGAAGGTGACAAGGCTTTGCGAGGGGGCAAAATTTGGGCTAGTTGCAGTGGTTCGAGTGCTTCATGTGTTTTTGGCGTAATCGTTTCAATATGGGGCTAGGCTAGAGTCTGGTGTTCGTATCCTGCCGTCGGACAATTTTAATAATGCCTGTTTTATCATTTATAACATAGCACTTTCTTAAAAATGTTGACTTTGCGAGGCCACGGAGTCATTTAAGGCCATAAGGACGGAGTTTAGGCCCCACCATCTACTGTAACCATCATTCTCCCGCTCATGGAGCTGCCATTCCTTCAGCTCCCGTTGACCCTACCGGTAGTTCTCTGTAGTAATTGTTTGGTTCTGTCCGTTGTCTGTTGTTACGGAACCTTGTGTAGTCTGATTGTATGTGTGACGGCCATTGTGTAGTAATTTCTCGAAGGCCCACTGGCACGAGCGAATATGCTGGAGCTTTCGAGCAGTCATGCATAAAAGCCGACACGCTTAACTCGCAGATCAGATTTTGGACGATCGCTGACTTTGCTCGCCGCTATCATTGAGCTCTGATTGCTACTTGTTTTGCTGGGCACAGGTTCACCCAATAGACTGTTACCGTCTTAAGGTCACGCATTTGACAGGGTGTTGTTCTACACCGTCCCGACAGCGTGACAATATAGATGAACCCCGTAGAATTTTGCTGGTGCACACAGGGCAATTTTTCACACAGTCGGGATTTTTTTAGCAGTGTACAGGGTGTCCCAACTATCATACACCAAGATTTGAAAATATGGAAGTGCCACGTAGCTGGACATACCCAAGGTAGCGTTGTTTTCCGTCACTTGTGTATACTCAGGTTGTTTTGTGCATTGCGCTTAATCACATAATTACTCTTAATTTATGAATGACCTTGTGAAATATTGTAATTACATGAAAAATGCCAATGAGAAAAGTGCAGAGTAACATGAAAAGTTCCCGATGTAGCTTTTTCTTGCTACATAAAGGTGTTTTTTTGAGCGTGAAAGAATCCCGCGAATACACGGAAAGTGCCTCGATTGACTGGCCAATTGCGCGCCAATTTTGCGTGTATTCGCAGGCTTCTTTCACGCTCGGAAAAATACTTTTTTGTACCACGTATTAAGCAAGAGAATGCTATAACGAACGTTTTTCATGTTGCTCTACAAGTTTCTCTTGGACGCTTGACATTTATTTATAATATTTATAATTTGATTACTCAATTAAGACCTATTATGTAATTAGGCAGAATGCGAAAAATACATTCTCTACAAGCGATGTCAAGCAGACAACATTACGTTGCTTCTGTCCAGCTTAGTGGAATTTGCGTATTTTTAAATCTTGCTGCATGATAGTTATGACAGAGTGAACAGCAGATATTGGTTTGTAGCAATTTTCGCTTGATGTAGTAGAAATTCCACAACTGATTTAAGAAAGAAGACGGGAGCTGAGCAAGCCATGTAATGCGTAGGGCAGATAAGTGGTTCTCAATTACAGTATGAATGCCGGGGGTATGGAAGTGAAGCCTAGGACGACAACAAGTTGGGTGGTTTCATAAAATGAGATAGTTTGTGACACCCTTACAATCAAGTAACTCAAGAAAGGGGTATCTGGAGATCAGGCAGAGACGCCTTTTTTTCTGCAGCGGACATAAAACCAAGCTTTTCAAGATAAAAAGACCGCCAGCTCTCTGGTGGCCTCGCTCCAGGCAGGCAAACACAGATTCAGGCACTGAAGGCGCAATATAGACACCACCATGACGGCAAACAAAACGCAAATGGCGGGATGTTCCTGCGATATTCGGCTCCATGCCTTCCAAGTTGCCTTTCTAGAAGCTCAAACACGCCACTGTTTGCATACCGGGTTGCATATGAATAGGATTACCTTCGGAAGGCCGCCAGTGCAGCGAGATCCATTTTAAATATTGAACTTGAGCCCCTGCCGGTGTGCACATATCCCGCAAATTCCGTTCTGCGCGGAATGAAACACGAAAGCCTTCTCTTTGATTACATGTGTCCCTTATTCCTTTTCTGCGTCAAAAGCACGCAACCGAGAAATAACCTGTTGTTTTGTTTTTGTTTTATGCATATACTTAAGCAGCCACAAGAAAAACACTGCACAGAGCAAGTTCAAAAATCTCGGCGAAAAGCTGAATTTATGAACTTTGATCAATGAACATTGGCGTATGTGTGCATCAGTATTGCCCAGAAAGCACAGTGGTACAACTTTGTTAGAACTAACAATGAAATCACGTTTCTCATTGAACACATATATATAACTCCTTATCATGCGAAGTCCGTAAAAAAGCAGGAGAGTTCATCGTGTGCCATGTACATGTTCTAGAAACTGCAAGAAAAACAACATCGTGACTTTTGCGGCTAGTTGGTGTGGCTTCTTTAAAAGGAGTTTTTTTCAGCGGAAGTACATAAAGAAGTATACACAAAACAGAGCACTAACCATTCACAGCGATTTTACTCATGTAAACAGTCACACTTCTCCAACTATACCGGACATGCACGCTTGCATCACCTTCTAAGAAACTAAATCTCTTGAGTGATAAGGGATTACTTACATTACTAGGCCCAAGTCTTAGGACCGTATCGTCTTGAACAACTTAACTTGTACGTCATGTGTGGTCCTTACTTACTATGGTACATACACTAATGTAGTTGTTAGTACTTAATAAAACAGAACAAATGGTACGCCATGATCGCACAGCGAAGACAGGCACGTACCCCGGATTCTTTTACGGGAGGGGGGGGGGAGGGGTAGCCCACGGTAACCACTAGGCAAATGAGGGGGCGGGATACTTTACTAGTACAAATGTGAATAACGTGCACCATTCATCATAAAAACGCGTGACCCCCAAAAGTTAAATGAAATAAGGTGTATTTTAGAGGTACGCCTGTGGGATACACTTCACCTTTACTCTGCAAACAAGGAACTACGTCAAATGTACTTGCGCAGGGAAGAAGCGCAGGAAGAACACTGCCAAGAACAAGTAAAGAAGTCAAAGTGTAAAATAACAATTACTTTAGTAGAATACAACTTAAAAATAAACAGCAGTTGGCAAACAAGGCCGACAAACCGCGCGGAGTTGTGTTACTTCGCCAGCCAGTCAGAGAGGCAGACAAAGCTGTTGTCGGATTGCCTTTTCAAAATGGCGTCGTACTTGATACCTCCGGAGCATCTGCTGTTCTCGAACAGTCTTTTCATCGGCGGAAGCAATGAGGCGTGCATCAGATACGGTGTCTGGAGTCTGAGCATATGATTCTTGAAAAATCTGCGGTACTGTACATTTCACGGCTGAACTCGTTTCACTCATGAAACTTCACTGCCAACTGACGTCAAACTTGACAATAATATTTGCAGCAAAGCAAGCATGTTATTTCAGTTCAATACAGAACTAGGCTTTGGCCCTTCCACTATAATAGGCGAGGCAAAAGGTATAAAATTACGCGTTAATAGTTTTATTTCTGCTGTTACCGCCTTATTTGGGTAACAGGAAAGGTTTGAAGTACGAATTATTTGCAGCCTCGCGGAAGGAACAGTGGCTCGTGGTTATGAGGGCGTGGGCGGGGCTTCACTGCAGGCTTAATTTGTATCCTATTATAGTAGCGTTTTTTGAATTAGCTCTAGAAGAATTAGAGAGAAATATATATTTGGGGAACAATCACACTGGTTTTGGATCCCTTGTTTATGCTCTACGAAGTGAAATGCCACAACCGACTCGTATTGTTATTTGGGAAGTTACGTAACGATGCGTGGCTGCCAGTCCCGTACAGCCGCGTAGGGTGCAGGACAGTGCGATTCTAGACGTACTATGCCCACCGCGGAATGTTAGAAGAACACCTACATAAGCACAGCAGAGAAGTGGCTACGTTAGGCGGCTCGAATGATAACTGTAGAAGCGTCATTCATAACACACGGAACGCTTCTCGACTTCCATTTTTCGTTCTACTTCCTTTTTAAATAAAAAAGATGTTAATGCATAAGTATTTTTATAAACAACCGTTAAATTTGTAAATTTTCGCTTTCCCTTTCTGTTTGGCTGTTGCCTTGGTTGTCTCCCTTAATAGATCGCCTCATTTCTATAATGCTTGCGACTATTGCTTCCAGTTGGCAATTTTGCACGACAAGAGCTCGACAATTAGGGAAAAACCAGACGACTTAGCAGGTGGCACTTAAATTGCATTTGCGTTTATTGGTCATTGCAGGGTATGATGGTGGACGCTGTCTCGTATTACTTTATTTAACAGCTTATCTAACACGTATCCCGAGTATACGGTTCTGAGAATTTGTCAGGGTCGCGGCGATCCTTTACTCGAGGAAATAATGAAGCGAATTGGCGTTTTCTCTGGCCGCGATTCGTTCCACATGTATACAGACCAGCTGACCAAGTTTTCAAGCTTCAAGTTTATTGTCTTTCTGAATTTCATGTACAGAATTCAAACGTACATCACCACATCAGGAGCAAGGCTAAAAGCTGTGTAAGCGTGACGAGGCCTACCCTCCTGGTGGTGACAAACAGTGCATTTGAGACGACAGCAAGCTTTCTACTACGGTAGCATTAAAATCGCACAAAAAATGAACATCCTCAATTCTGCACAGTATATAAAGTTTTCGACATAGTAATTTTTGAAATTACAGCTGCGAACCGAATCTCTTTCCTGGTCCCTGGATAAGCCTAAGGCAAGAAGGTTAAACTAAGGAAGCAACAGCAATGCGCGTGACTGTCGAAAAGACGTTGACAACTGAATGCATCTCGAGTTAATCGCATGGGCACCGAATCGATGAAGAAGCTGGCCTGCACACGCCTGCAGAGGCCAATAACTACCGCCATACAAAAGGAGTGAAAAAGGCACCGAAGTGTTCACTGCCGCATATCTAAGTTTCAACACTGATTTGGCGGTGCTTTTGGAATGTGTGGGAGAAGGGGTGGCGTGGTCTGGGAGGGGGGTGGGGGGTGGGGGGAGGGGCATGGGCTTTAATTACGGGGTGGGGAGGCCGGGGCCTCTCCTTGGGTACGCGCCTGAGCGGAAACCACAGACGGACGAACACAGAAAGGACAGCACATGGCGATGTGTCCCGTCCTTTGTAATTACCGCTTTGTTTGGTTAGCGCTGAACTGAGCATAATGCTGTCATGCGTAGTCACAAAATGAATGTAACGCATTTACCGTAAATAAAATCACTGCTAGATATTAACGCTCTGCCTCCTGTATCGTTACGGGTGTCGGAACTTGGGCTGAACAATCATGCTTTTCTGAGGGGATGGCATAGAGCAAAGTTCACTAGCACTTTCGCTACAGCAGAACAGTGCTAGCACAAGCCATACCTGTATTGACTAGTTTCTGTGAAAATACTTAACTATATTTCTTTACCTATGTTTTGAAAATCGGGAGCAGAGATTTCTATGTGAAGTCTTATTTACAGCATTGAAATTTTCCTTTTAAAATTCTAGGCAGCAGGAGCTTGATGTGGGTGTGTTGGTGTAACATACTTGAAGATAAACAGCGCTACAAAGACGCGCATTAAAAGAAGAGAGGGTGTAGCGCCAGTTCGTCGTACACGTTTTTTGTTTGGTACGCGTCTTTGTACCGCCGTTTTTTTTTCTTCAAAAAGTTCTAGGCGCTACCTGTGTAACCTATACGGTCACACTTATATGCTCTTCAGGCAAAAAATATCTGTATCTCACACAATATGCCATTGGCAGTTTGTGAACCATTCGCAATTACTGCAGCAGAGCTATGTGTATCCGTTTTAAATTACCTTGCTACGCATACGTTTTCAGATGTCTGCTTGTGCCTTCGTCCCGTCCCAAGCTGATGTCGACGAAAGGGCGGCACGTGGTCAAAGAGCGTATTGAAGCATCGTTTCAAGCAGCGTGCCCCATATTTTCTACCACGTAAGAAGCGGCAGCGCATACGTCAAGCTGCATGCCAAAGATGGCGGCCCATAAATGTTGCGTGATATTTTATGCGTTGCATATTGCAATCACATAGTTCAGCCCTTGGGCGCGGCCGGGCAGCCACCATTGAGGGTCTGAGGCATTGTTAATTGCTGCGCGTCTCATATGTGGGTCTATTCTCTTTTAAGTTTGCTATATTTGTTATTAAGGTGCTTCTATTATGCGAAGCATACTAGCCGCACAACCACGCTCTTCCTTGCTGCGCCGCGCGCGGCCGCGTAGCTACCATATGACGTCATAACAGCTGCAAAAGCGGAGGCTCAACTCGTGCGCTCTCTTGTGGTCGCACAGATAGTACTGCGGCCTAACTCCCGCTCCTCCCGCTAGGGCACTGACGTCACAACAGCTGCAAGGTGGGCTCAACTCTTGCAAGATGGGCTGGGTGGGAATCGAACCAGGGTCTCCGGAGTGTGAGACGGAGACGCTACCACTGAGCCACAAGTACGATGCTTCAAAGTGCTACAAAAGCGCCTCTAGTGAATGCAGTGTTGCGGTGTTGAATGCGGTGTTGCCGAAATGTGTTGCGCACATTTCGTTGCCGCGCCGAACGCTGCGTTGCTCGACGCTCACCGCGTCCAATGCGGGGCACGTAGTCGCTGCGCCGTAGCCCATTGTCTTACACCCCTTGGCGGGTCGACGGGAACGCTATTGCGTTCCACTCTTGAAGGCGAAGCAGAGTAACGCATGAGTTGTTTCATCGTCTAGCCGAACCAAATATAGCCAAGCAACAGCAGATCACCAGGCTAAACAGTGGTTCAACAACTAAAATAAAGGCTAGTATATGCTTCGCATCCTGGGCTTAACCTTAGCTAAGCCCCAGCCATTTTTTTATGCGTTGCATTTTGCAATCACTCAGTTCAGCCCTTGGGCGCGGCCGGGCAGCCACCATTGACCTTTAGCGCAACCACGTGACGTGACGTCACGACAGCCGGAGGAAAAGCTTGGCCCCAACTCGCGCAATATGCAACGCATTCTTGGCTTAACCAAGCTAAGACTGGACATTTTTTTCGCATTTTGTGTTTAGGGTGTTCGAGTAATGCCATGTTGTTTTAGAGCAAGATAAATAAATATAACGAGACTTTACAGAGTTTGCAAGCATTTACTTTACGAAAATACGGGCCGATACAAAGGGCAGTGAGGACCAACATAACATTTCAAAGCTGTTACGCCATCTGTTACGCCAGCTGTTATGCCATTGGACCACCACCACCACCACCATCATCATCATCATCATCATCATCATCAACATGATTGCTCATGATATTACCCTGCTTACCTTTTCGTGGATACATCTTAGATCGTACTACGCCAAGTTTCCTTCTTACTGATTTCAGGAGGCGACCATTTTATACGGCGTCCTCAGTCGTTCTTAAGTTATGACTTCGAATATCAATTATTTTCGCCTTGTATATTAGCTTTGACAGTTCCGCGAATTCTATCTTAACTCTTGAGTTTGACACAATCGTTCTTTGTCGCTTCTTTAATAGGTTCTTGGTTATTTGGGAGAGCTTGCCTACTGCTTGCCTTGGTGCCTTGCCTCCCACTTCAGTTTCTGCCTCTGAAGCCATTATCGTTACGGTTTTATTCATTAGCTCTACATCATTATCATCATCTCTCTGTTCTAATGCTGCAAATTTGTTTGGCATTACTAGCCTAAATTTCTCTGCTTTTACCCTTACTGCATCTAAGTTGACCTGTTTTTCATTGACCAATTTTACGATTTCTCTCTTCAAATTGAGGTGAATCCTAGCCCTCACCAACCTATGATCACTGCACTTTACCCTGCCGATTTCTTCTAAGTCCTGCATTATGCTGGGATCGACAGAAAGTATGAAATTAATTTCAATCTTTCTTTCAACATTAGGGCTTTTCGAGGTCCACATTCTGTTGCTACGCTTCCTGAAAAAGGTGTCATTTTTCCCAGATTATTCCTTTCTGCGAATTCTACCAGCACCTCTCCTCTAGCGTTTCTCGAATCGGCGCCGTAGTTGCCAATTGCCTGTTCACCCGCCTGCTTTTTCCACACTTTTGCATTGAAGTCACCGATTACTACTGTATACCGAGTTTGCACTTTTCTCGTCGCTAATTCAACAACTTCATAAAACTGCTCTACTTTCTCATCGTCGTGGCCAATCGTTGTAGCGTAGGCATGTACTACCTTTCATCTATACTTTTATTAAGTTTGATTACGACTACGGCTGTCCTCTCATTAATGTTGTAGAATTCGTCAATGCTGCCCGCTATGTCCGTCTGGATTAAGAATCCTGCTCCGTATTGCTTCTTATCAGGGAGACCTCTACAGCAGAGGACATGGCTTTTGTTCAGCAACGTAAAAGCCTCACCTGTTATTCTAAACTCACTAAGGCCAATGATGTCGCAAACAATGTCTGACGTTTCCTCGAACAGTACTGCTAAGCTAGCCTCACTCTACAGAGTTCGGCAGTTAAAGGTTGACAGGGTCCGTTTCCATTGCCGGCCTGTCCGGACCAAGCGATTCTTAGCACCCTCTGCTGCGTTAGAGGTCTGGCCACCGCCTTGTTGAGGTGCTCCGCAGCTTCTGGGGACTGAGGGCCATGAGATATGTGTAGATATCTTTGGGAAAGGTGTGGCCGAATACTGCGCCAGTGAGGCCAATTCCTATTCTGGTGATTGAGTTCCTTTTTTAAAGCTTAGTGGACTTCCTAATTTAGTTGTACCTAGAATAGTATAGCCCCACTCGCTGGCGGCATCTTTCACCGGTGCTAGGCGCCACTCCAAGCCTGCAGAAGTAGTGCACTGGAGGATGTCATACGCAGATACAACATCGTAGATTTAAAAACAAAAAAAGGAGGGGGGAGGGATTCGAGATTCCCACTACCGCAACCAAGTATAAGACAAGATAGCTCAGTAAGATAATCACGCAGGCGGCTAGGCTTCCTTTTTGCCCAAAAATGCGGCCCAAAGGGCCCTGCGTGCCTAAGGGGTACGCTGATTTCTCCGCCCTTTGTGGGTTTGGCACAATATAGCATCAGTTCTTCCTGGTCCTTGCATTTTGTTTCCCGAATCCTAAGCACACACACGGTCTTGAACGCGCCTAGGTACACGATATATTTTCACTGAAATTGAAGAGCACTTAACACTTGCGTGTAAAAATAAAAAAGGAGAAGCTTTTAGCGCTTACTGGGGGGCCCCGGGCCGCGCATCATTCGTTCGTCGCGTGTGCGTGTCTTTTGGCGTCCGAAAGCTAGCGCTCCCTGGTATCCAGAATGGTGAGTCCTGTCGCTGTATCGATACCGCTCTGAGCCACGCGCAAAGGGAGCGACCTTGAAAGCTTCCAATGGTGTCTCCTCCCTTTCGTCAGCTTTGGACAGCGCTTATAATAGAGCTAATGAGAAGGAGGAAATCGGGGGCGGCGGGTAACTGACCCCGTAGTTTTTCTGGGAACGCTGCGGCCCTAAACGCTAGAAAGTTGGGAATTCTATGCCTCCTTTAAACTCATAGGGGTGTTTTCTTGTATGTCTAACTCGCCGCCTTAAACTCAGCGAAACTAGGGTTGGAGAGAACTAATGCACCCATTTCAATAGATAAATTTTAGAAAGGCGCCTTTTCGCGCAATGTGTGTTTTGCAGAAATGCCCACGACATTTTCTTTTCCAGCGATCTCTTTTGATATATCGCTACTTTATACTTTCGGATTCCTGCTGAAATAATGTCCAAGTATTTTCCGAGACTTTTACAGAATGTACAAAAAATTTCGCGTTGCACTTCAAGATCTTTTCCGTGCGGACATTGTGGGCGAGCGTAGTTCGAATTATCCGTGAGGGAACCTTCCCGCGTTCGAATTAACGGACTTTTTTATACATACACTTCTGTGGAGCTTGGCCGGACTAACTCGTACAGTTCGAATTATCCATAAATTCGAATTATTGAAGTTCGAATTAACGAGCTTTCACTGTATATATTTCCTTTTTCCTGGTGGACGTTCAACTCATTTGAGCAATTTACTGTTGTTTGTTGCTTGAGAAATATACACGGCGAATCTGTTTGGCGAACTTACACAAGCTCTTCGGCCAATTTAGTTTTTTTGTGAAATATGCCATTTCGACCATGCGGCTGCAGCTACAAAGAAGCTTAAGCGTCACTGGTTAATAGTACGGGAGATATTGAAGATATCGGAATTCCCCGGTGCAGGCTCGAAAATCAAGTAAAATTATGTAAGGTTTGTGGTGTCTTCCTTATTAAGTTTTGCGAGGTTCTCTTTCACGTACTGATAAAATGAATAGTTATACGTTTCTTTAATTAAACAACGCTGCATCAACACATGGTGAGGTAGAAGGTGCTTGAATTTTGCTTTTATAGGCAGCCTATAAGCTGCGTTGTAGTACCTCAAGTACGCTCTAGGCATTACGAATGGCGCTCTAAAAACTGCCTCATGGTTTCAATTCGAACTTGTAGTGAACGAATGGGTTTCGCAAGCTATCCGTCCCTCGCCGTAACGACAGTCGGTTGCTTCCGTTGGGTTATGGAGCTACTGAGGGCTACCATGAAACATGTTACGACATGCCATTGATTGGCTCTCAGTCTTAACCACGCAACTTTACTTTCAGGTTATTGCTTGCGATATTTTTGGTATGGTACTTGTGAATAACCTATGTAAATACTCTATACGACGCACAGTCGTGTTAGCAATTCGTTTTATGGAGGCCTGTTTCAGAGAGCAGTGAAAGTAGTTGCAAAGCGATTTTTTATTCAAAATGCGTGCCTAGCTCGATCTTTTACGCATAATTATGTGCCCATATTTGAATAAAACAAGTCACCAGACTAATAAGAATCATAATGACAGCTTCGCTGGGCAGTGTCTGTCTAACACGGACAACATGTTGACACCAAATACGAAGATTTTTCTTCCATGTAAAATGCAATGTCTCTCACAGCTAAACACTCAGAGAACGTTAAGTGTTTAATGGAGCATCATACAGAACTTCGCGTATTTAAATCTGAAAGACAGGAAGAAGACACGAGAACAAAATACTTGCGTCTATCGATGACCAGACAGGCGCCCGCCATCTCGGCAATAATATACTCTGTTATTATCGGTACTAGATTCTTCGAACTCTACCTGCGAATTATTATTCCACATTACTGTGCATAAGTGTCCCACATTTTACTGCACATAATACTGCACCGGTGCTGATGCTACACCAAAAAGAATAGGCTCCTCAAAACAACGATAGGCTGAAACTTGGCCGCTCATCCATAAAATACCATCCACCTTATAGGATTAAAACGATACCAGTGTAAGGATGAACAGGAAATTAAAGAAAAAGCACGGCCTCTGCAATTAAGATATGGGGACACTAAATACGGGAATAGCAGGAGGAAATACATAGCATACTGTGGTCATACGATGTGCTCTAACAACGACTAGGCGCAGACCGCAAATAAATAAACCTGT
Source organism: Dermacentor albipictus (assembly GCF_038994185.2). Lineage (NCBI taxonomy): Eukaryota > Metazoa > Arthropoda > Arachnida > Ixodida > Ixodidae > Dermacentor > Dermacentor albipictus. The sequence goes on along the minus strand of NC_091828.1, from coordinate 8,431,632 downwards.
ATTGCTTGTTACTTGCGTGAGACGTTAATGTGCCCGAGCACCGTTACATTCTGTTAGGTTTGTTCATCGCAAAAAGTACCCTTGTAGCACCCTGAAAAAGCGTAAATGTGCACTGAAGGAGATCTACTGACCAGTACACACCTCTTGAAAATTTTCTGTAAAAGTAATTGTCCGAAAGGGTGTTCCGACACACAATACAAGCTCTAGAGCACTATTTTGCTTTTTGTGTAAGTTTCTGTACCGCTTGGATATCACAATATTTACTACGTCCTGTCAGTAATTGTACAGACATCCTATTAATTACCAACATGATTCGGCTCAGTTTTTTGTCATCGAGAACAACTAGCAAGCCACCCTCCGTTTGGAAGCCTGTGAGTGCCTTGGCGTCACCGGACGCAAGATTCAAGGCGTCACCGAAAGGCTGACGAAAGAGGCGACCCAATATTTCACTCGGTTGTTTCACGGAAACGGGTGCCTTTAGCCGAAATACAAAGTTGTTCTTCCCGATGAAGCTGTGGCCTTCATGCTATAAACGCATTGAGTGCCTGTGTCCCTGCAACGGCCATTCCACCACAAGTTGGACAAGGTGGAACATGGAGGCATTATCAACGAAGTGTTAAAATACCAATTAGGTATTGAGAAAATAATCCTCAAAATGAATGCAGGAGGAAAAGAATATGTTTGGCTAGGTTTGCGCCTTGAAATGCCCCTCAGAAGAACTCTGGTCTCCTGGCGAATTGCTTCAAGAAAGACAGCTGCGCACACCTCTCGATAACTTCAGTTCCATCCAGTCACTTGAGGGAAGAAGCACTACTAAGACCAGCTAAAGCCACCGGCTGCTGCCATGTCTACACCGCTAAGATGTCTAGTCATCGGAATGACAATCGCGGTAACAAAAACGGAGGGTCAGTGGACCGGCGGTTCCACCATCCTTCATCCTTCACACAGAAAACATAAGGACGTGTGGTGAAATAAGCGTCACGTTCTGGCTATGAAGGAAAGGCTAAGTTCAGATCCGTCCCTCAGCGACACCAACGACGAGCAACACGCAACACCACTTTGCTGGTCAATGTCACCAGGAGCCGCGGCCACTGAAGCGGCCATCCCACAAAACCCGCCAATCTCAGCACCAACACCGAGAACATCCCAACGGCAATCGAGACCACTCGAGCACCTGATATGCGACATTAACCTTTAACCTTACGCAGGTTCACTAACGTTGGCCACTTTCAGCAACTTCCCTCGAGGAAGGAAGTTCTGTTGTGCCTACGTATAACCATGCATACGCTAGCTCTGAGGAATAGTAGTGACAACCAAGCCATTTTCTTTATCAAACCGTCCCTCTTTTCATGGTGTCCCAGCGTTTCAATTCAGCAACGCCCAGTGCCGATGCGAGAACCAATATTATAAGCAAACTCTGCTAAGGAACTTACAGCTTAAATTTATCTTTAGGTTGTCTTTGTTTAGCTCGAACTTTTCGAACATGTTTTCAAATGAGTCGTCACATATCAATTACTTACTAATTAATTACTGCGGTACCGGAGAGATTCGGTTTATTTAGTTACGGTGCCCATTCACTTACGCTGCGTAAAGAGGACCCCCACGCAGAGAGGATGCTAGGCACGTAGTGCACCTTGCCAATTGAGGCTCTAGCTGCTTGTCAAAGGACAAAGGCATAGTGGAGCAAATATTTTCTACAAAAGGCCTGTAACGAATGTCGAGTGAGATACGTTGATGTTTACCAGTGCGTGCATGTCACCAGGCTTATTAATAATTTAGCAAACGAATCTTTACAAGTTTATACGGCCACTAAAACTGCTAACGATACTTCGCAAATAGTATTTAAAAATTCACTATCGCAATCCATGCTTTGCGAAGGAGGCTAAACTGCGGCATGTTATTGCGATAGCAACGGTATTGTTAAGTGCGGAAAAACACAGACAAAGGAGACTATTTACATTGTATCTACAAGAGTGGCGCAGTCAGAGACCAAGATGGTAACCAGCTCGTGTCAAGCCCAGGTGCCCGTCTTCGTCTTCCTTTGTGCCATGTCTCATAAGCGCTTGTCGTATCGAAACAATATAAACACACAAAGTGAATTTTCCCCGCCATCATCGCCGTGGAATTCGGTGTTTCCGTTACGCTCTGCATATGTTTAGGTAGGTGTATGCAATATGTCATGCCTTTCTATAGGTTTTGTTGTATGTGCCGCTTACATTGCTACACTATTCTGTCACTAATGTTGCTCATATTGGGTCTTAAATTTGTGACTAAATTGTTTCTCACAATTTTGAGAACGCCGTCACAGGGCATGGCGTTTATGTTAAGTATGCTCAGACAATAAAATGGCAAAATAATATCAGAGCTCAAAGTTGTATTTATGCGGCTCATTACACAGCAGTGTAACCTGCACAACTTCATTACAGGCCCTGCATGTAGTGGTGAAACTTTTAAGCGCGCCATAAATTTTGGCGCATCTAAGTAGATTGCGTCCCCGTAGGTTGGACCCGCGTATTGTAAGAACAACGTCAGAGAAGCTAAAGCGCAGCGCTACACCATGCTATTGCAGGAAGTGCTTCGCCGTTCGAGTGAAACTGCCATTTTTGTTTGTTTTACGTTATGGCTAGTCACACATGGATCGCTTTTTTAGGATCTGTTTCTTACATTTCACTTCATTGCAGTAGTCTGATAGCATTTGTTGGAAGCAACAGCTTTCCTGTTTCATTCGCAGAAACCTTGAGATGTTCCACCATGTACCATTTGTTTTTAAGCTCATGTTACGGAATTGGTTAAACACATATTGTGACAATATTTATATGATCACGTCTTGGGAATTTTTGCCGTCGTTGTTGGAGTCGGCTTGGGCGTCTGCTTTGGTCTGGTTCTGTATGGGGTTTTTCAATATTTTGGGTAGACGATACATTATAGAAGCTAGAAATTCGCTCTGACCACATTTTATGGTCTCGACTGATTTATTATTCAGAATTTCGACAATTGCAGAGCACGATGAACTGTCATAAACGCTTTATTTCGCAGTGTACCCTTTTCTGATCCACGTCGTTTTCATGTTGGAGCAGCCACTGCTTAATGTTGCCCGCCTCCCCTATGTTGACGCAGTCACGATCTGCGCAGGGAATCTTGAAAACAATGCCAGAAAAAGCTTCCTGAGGCAGCATGCCCTTCCCACCAACGCGTGTGTGCCTTAGTTTGCGCGCAGAAACGTAGCCAACCTCAACGTCATATTTACGCTGCAGGCGTGATAAGGTCTCGTTTATCGCGAGAACGTGAGCAGTGGAAGCTTCTTTCTTCAACTAGGTGCAATATTGACTGGACGAAGTCTAGTCTAATCGATCAGGAAAGAAACGCGAAGCCAAGTGTGTGCCTGTGGTCCCTCGAGATACAACCAACAAGACGCACGCTCAATAAGCCGGAATGGTTTTGATAAGGAAAGTGATAACTAGTGGTTGATGCATCATGGAATGAGCGTGCTGATCCTTTCCTGTGGAGTGCATTTGGTGGCGTTGCTTTTTTAGGATTGCTTTGTCATTGTTGTCATGTTATCGTGCTCGTACCGTCTTTGTCATTCCAGTGATGCAATTCGTTCTACTATTTGATTTCCGTCACTCCGTCGTCGCCATAGAGTGATCATCATGCCTATGGGCGACATTGGCAAACAAGTGTCATAGCCGAGTGGGGCGATACCGGATACAGCGTATATCACATTATCCGAAGCTCTGATGACAACTGCAGACTTGAAATAAAAATTATTCAGCAACCAGATTTGTCGCTACATTGCATGAATGCTAATCGTAATTCCACCAAGAGTAATCGTAAGATAGGTGCTGCCAAATTTTTTCACAGCTGAAGAACGGGACATATCAAGTGACTCAAGTTGGTGCCAAAAACATTTATTGAGGAGTGGTACACTCACAGTGGGTCATATCCGGGTGACCCAAGTTTGCAATGAAGATGGTGACTTAAGAGGAAGCTTTAGCTCGGGTGCTCCTTCTTTAAATTATGGGGTTTTACGTGCCAAAACCACTTTCTGATTATGAGGCACGCCGTAGTGGAGGACTCCGGAAATTTCGACCACCTGGGGTTCTTTAACGTGCGTCTAAAGCTAAGTACACGGGTGTTTTCGCCCCCATCGAAATGCGGCCGCCGTGGCCGGGATTCGATCACGCGACCTCGTGCTCAGCAGCCCAACACCATAACCACTGAGCAACCACGGCGGGTTCGGGTGCTCCTATCTAAATACTTGTAAAAAGAGAATTCGTTTTTCTCGGCAACCACTGCACCAAATTTGACGAAGTTTGTTGCATTTAAAAGAAAAAAACTTAAAATCTGGTGACTGCTGGTTCCGAGTTATTGAGCTATGTCGTCAATTTGTTGTTAAAAATTGGCAAATATCGATAATTTTGAAAAATGCCCAACTATCAAGTTTACAACTCTAACTCAGCAACAAAAAAATGATAATACAATTCTGAAATGTGGATCTAATAGTACATTAAAGCGGACATAATTGATTTGTTACATATGAATATCAAAAAATTCAGTAGTGTGGAAATACAGCTTTTGCAGAACCCTTGTAACCAACGTAACAAATTCACGTAAGATGTAAAAAGTCAAAGAGAATTTGTCCGCTTTGAATGATCTAATGGATGCCGTTTACAGAACCGCGATATCTGTTTTTGACGCAATTCGTGCTTCGTGCTTCTATTTTTCTTTCAAACTGTCACATATTTGAAATTTGTTTTACCAAATTTTAAGGCCGAAATCGATATTGCGCTTCCGACAGTCACTATAATTCAACTTACTCTCTGAAATGCAACAAAGTTCATTAAAATCGGTCTAGGAGTTACGTCAGAAAAACGTTTTTGCGTTTGAGATTATTTGAATAGGCCGCGTCGAGTTGGGCCCGAGCTAGAGCTTCTTCTTAAGAGCGGCACATAACATGTGACATGGACCGATTGAACCAAGTTGGCGTCAAACAAACCTGTTGAAGATCCGTACAACGGCTGCTGCACATACCCACACACCCAAGATAAGTTCAAAATTTTAGTTCAATTTCGGATCATACCCAGTTGCACATTTTTGTCAATTGCCATTAAACAGATTCATTCAATAGCGGTAGATAACCAGTGCTATAGACCCAGTGACCAAATTAGTTTCAATGGGTGGTTGCGTGCGCTGTTCCCGCAACACAACTACCCCATGTTCTACGCAGTAGACTATGGATTATCCAATAATCCATGTTGGCGGGAAAATGGTTAGACGCGTGGCCGATGTGCCTGTGCGCCGAGAATGACGAAGTGCGTCGAGATCACGCGAACCGAGCAAGTGCCGTTGGCGGGCAGTACAAAATTAGTTGTCTGTGTAATTGCCGCGCCAACGACTACGCACATATATATCAAACGCAAGGACGGTTTGTGTGTCGGATGTATATGCATGCCGTTGTTTCGGCGTCTATTGCATAGATATAAAAAGCGAACATGCCCAAACTCATCCCAAAGTTAGTCTATTCCTGCATATCGACCTGGCAGCACCTCTTCTTTTTTTTCTATAGTGGGGGACACCAAATCACGGAACAGCATGTGCAGAAGATTTGACTGGGCCGCTGCGAAACACCGACTCTACCTTGACCCTGCTCATTCGTTACGCAGTACTATACTACTACCTTTCGGACCTGACCATCCCCACATGTGGTTTATGCGAGGACAGGCTCGTTTCCCAGTCTCCACTATGACTGAGAAGCAGGCAAAGTTCAGCCATTTACTCGGCGCTCTGCCGAATGAACTTATCGTGGATGTGTCCGACACCTTAACGGCACCACGTGGCCAGACATCGTACGACACGCTGAAGAAGACAATCCCTGAGCACACGGAGGTATCCAAATGGAAGCATCTGCAAGAACGCTTCTCGTGCGGTCACCACTCTGGTGGAGAAAGAGGAGCAACGCTACCATGTCGATACCCTGATTCGAAATAAATTTATTCCACCTGATCGTACGCTACGTTGCTTGCGCTGTCATGGCGAACTTCGCCGTCGTCGGCGCGTCGGCGCCACTTCAGGCAGGCAGACAGAGCGAGCGACCGACCGACCGCTTTAGGCGAAAACTGACAGAAAGGGCCACTAAAACATACCGGGGACAGGCCACAAATTGAGAGACATCCTAAAGCTTAGAGACAACGGGCGTGTACGTATGTGGAGAAGGCAACGTGACCAGCATCAACTAAGAGCTCAAAGCCTGCATACCCGCATGTTCCCGCAGAGCCCGCATGTTCACCGAACGCACGATACCACTGCGCAAACGCTCCGTCACGTGGCTGTCTCATATTTCGCGGGCTTTCATTGCAATCCGAAAAAAAAGGACTACGTGAGACGTATCGTACAGGGAAACAACCCGACCGGTGGTTTCTTAAGGTGCTCTACAAAACTGCGTATCATACTTGGGGTCCTCAGCCAATAATTAAAGAGCTAAGTAATTAAATTTGATTAATAGTGATTTATGGGGAAAACAAAAAAAAACACATTTTTGACTTAATACAGGCTATTGTAAATAGTAGGCGTTCGTTTCAATTCCCTTCCGACTCGCCTTTCATTTTTAAATTTTTGGCTCAGGTTATGTGGGACACCCTGTATATAAACGCAATTTTATCGTTTATAGTCCGATGTTATCGGCGTGCAGGTGAGTGTCGCTCGACGCCGGACGCATTTGAGACGGATAGGTAACCCATGAGAATTCCCGTTCTACACGGCTCGATAGACGCTCGCAACATATTCCAGAATTTCGCAATATACAGCTTCGCTGTAAAAAGTAATTATGGTTATTTTTTGCGCCAAAACACAATATCATTATGAGACACGCCGGAGTGGAGGACTCCAGAATAATTTCAGCACCTGTTTTTTTTTTCTTGCGCCCAATGCACAATACGCGGGCGTTTTAGCATTTCGCCCTCATCAAACTGCGGCTGCTGTGGCCGGAATTTCATCGTGTGCCATCTGGCTTAGCTACGCAACGCCAAAGGCACTACATCACGACTCGGCTAGACGAAGTTGGTAAACTAATTGGACTGCCCATACGAAAGGACCCTTTCCAAGAAAGCTTCACGCGAAAGTAATAGACTTCTGACTGCATGATGACGGCAATCGAAAGAATGGCTTTTGAATGTGACTGAATGGTTCCAGCATATTCACCGCCTCTTTACGCGCACAACGCGCAGCGAGAGAGGCAAAAAGAATCAACTAAATCGCATGCCCCTCGTCATGTATCGCTATCCTTACGATGAAAAGCCTCTACAACAAAGGCCTTTACAGTGAGACTACTTGTATAATGAAGGCCTGATTACGCCCCTGACTAAATCCTATTTTGTACATGCATTATGAACGCCTCTACGGCGAAGACCAGTGAAACAAATTTTCCTTTACAACGAAGGAATTTAGGCACCCCCGATGACTGATTTGTTCTTTTAAAATGAATTCCATCTTGGACGTCTCCAAACGTATCACCATGAAAACTCTCCGGAACCATAGGATTCTGTAGGGTTACTTGCGATGGAGCTGCGGTGGCCATGTTATTTATGGGACGCAAACGATTTCCTGAAGTTTCCTGCAGGGGACTGGACTCGGGCGCAAAGCCTAGACGCGATGACTGAACCGGTGAACAAGTGTTTCGATGCACGGTGGTGATTCTGGGCTCGTTCGTCGGCTCCGTGAAGGGGTGCCAAGCATGAATACCCCCTCCCCCTTCCACTAGTGTAACGACGTTGGATAGACAAGTATGCGGAGCAGCACCACCAAGAAATACACTTTATCAGTCGTGCAAGCAAACAAACGTCTTCTTCGTTTCCCCGCTTCACGTAAAAACCCGCACTACTTCAGCGTCGCATACTGGCGCATACCAGCGGCAATATGGTTTTTTCATATGTATATTTATTTATTTATTTTATTATTACCTCAAAGGCCCCAATGTGGGGTTTTACATGAGGGATGGGTGACCACTTCAGTGGAACATAGACTCAATGGCAGCCTTGAAATGATGTGGATTGGAGTGGTGCACGGCGTCGGCGGGAAGGTCATTCCAGTCCCGGGCAGTCTTCACAAAGAAAGAATGTAGGTGCGCAGTGGCCCGGGCCGGCGGAGGATACACAGATTTTTCATGACATAATCGGCAAGACTGACGGTGTGCTGGAATGATGGCTGAAGCACCAGGAGGAGAATGATAAAATTTGTGATGAAGACACCGTCTGAAAACATGACGCTTTATATCTAGATTGGAAATTCCTGCTTTTAATTTTAGCGGAGAGACACTAGTGTGGTAAGAATAATCAGAATAAATATAGCGAGCTGCACGATTCTGAACTGCTTCTAGAGTGTTAGAAAGGGTGGTTTGGTGGGGGTCCCAAACAGAGCATGCGTATTCTTGCTTAGGTCTGACAAAAGTTAGATAAGTTAGTATCTTTAAGGATGGTGGTACGAAGCGCAAGTTGCGGCGGAAGTAACCAAGCATGCGATTGGCTTCGTTAGTGATGTTCGAAATATGAGAGGACCAAGAAAGTTTATTTTAGAGAGTAAGGCCAAGGTACTTGCATGACTCCACTTATGATATATCCGAGTTGCAGAGAACGTACTTAGGAGTATGGTGAAGCTTCCGTCGATTAAAAGTTAGTAGTAAAGTCTTTGTAGTGTTCAGGGACATTAGCCACATGCTGCGCCAAAAGGTAACTTTATCTAGATCATCTTGCAATGCGTGGTTGTCGGTATCAGCTAGGAGTGGGTGATAAATGACACAATCGTCAGCAAAAAGGCGAATGTTAGATGAAAGATAGCCGGTCAATCATTAATATATATAAGGAATAGGAAGGGCCCGAGAACTGTGCCTTGGGGTACACCGGAGAGAACAGGGCTCTTAGAGGAGGAGTGGTTGTTAGCATATACAAACTGTTGTCTGTTAGTTAAGAAATTTCGGATCCAGTTCAAAACAAGGGGATTAAGGTGCAAGCGAGAAAGTTTTAGGAGAAGTCGTTGATGCGGAACTTTGTGAAAGGCCTTTTCGAAATGTAAAAAGAGGGCATCAATTGGGATATATTGATCAAGGTTAGAGCTTATGTCATTTATAAAGAGTTCTAATTGGCTATCACAAGATAAACCTTTACGGAAGCCATACTGGTTAGGGTGGAAGAAACTGACAGATGTTAGGAATGTAGCTATGTGGGAGTAAATCACATGTTCCATTAATTTAGAACAAACGCTAGTCAGAGAAATTGGGCGGTAGCTACTACATGATGATGAAGCACCTTTCTTTGGGACTGGGATAACCTTACCCACTTTCCAGTCATCCGGCACCACTCCTGATAATAAAGATTGCTGAAAAAATGTGACATAACATCTCGCTTGTAACATATTTAATATTTTTTAAGACTTTAGAATTAATACAATCGATGCCACGTGAAGACGACAGCTTTAAGGAATCAATGCATTTCCTGATTCCATCAGAACTGAAGGTGATTGCGGGCATTGTATGGTGACTGAAAAATGGGAATTCAGGAAGTTCACCTTTAGGCTCATTCGTAAACACGGAAGAGAATGCATGATTAAGCGCTTCGGCGGTTTCGTGATCAGGAATAGGCTTATTTTTCTCGTCGCACAGAGCAAGTGGTTGCGAACGCTCTGGATTTATTATATTTCTACCATGCGCACTCAGAGTTGGAATGCCTAGCAGCGCGGTAAAGCCTTTTGTTAATATATTTGTTATGATGAAGACTGTAGGTTCAGTAGTTGTCTGAATTTATCATTGCTCATTTGAGCGACAGTGCTATTAGGAAGCGAATTCTATAACCGAATTGCTCGTGGTAAAACCGAGAAGTTAAATGCGTTAGTGTTGCCATAAATGCGAGTGAGGCTTAAATCATTTTAAAGTCGTCGTGATGTGCAAGACGCGCGTTCCAGTGGCAAGTTTGGTGGCTTGATTTGGTGAACATATCTATGGAGCAAGGACAGGAGTGCTATGTCACCTCGCCTACTCAGTGATTGAAGGGAAAGGTCGAGTTTTATTTGAGTAATGCTTGACTGGTAGCTGTAATTTTGGGAAATAAATCAACTAGCTCGGTTTTGGATGGCTTCTAACATGTGGATTAGGTATTCATGGTAGGGAGACCATATAGCGGGCGCGAACTCGAGCTGAGGGTGTACAAATGATACGAATGCTAATTTACGGATGTTAGACGGGCAATTACGCCAGTTGCGGCGAATATACCCAAGCGATTTCGAAGCGTTTGCGCATATGGTTGCAATGTGAAAGGCCCAGGAAAGGCTTGGTGTACGATTTACGCCTAGATAATTATATGCTGACGCCTGAGATATTATATTTGAGTTCATATAGTAGGAAAACCTATGAGTTAATGACTTTCGCGTGAATGTCATTAGTTGGCATTTAGATGAGTTAAGTTTCATTTGCCAGTCTTCACACCATTTAGTAACGAGATGAAGGTCCACTTGAAGAATGCGATGGTCATCAAGGCTGCGAATTGGTCGATATAATATACAATCATCGGCGAAAACATGCATGCAGGATGAGATGTTATTGGGCAGATCACTGATGTAAATAAGAAAAAGCAAAAGCCCTAGTACGCTACCCTGCGGTACACCGGAACTGACATATGCAAGGGGTGACGTAAAATTATTAACGACTGTAAATTGGTGACGATTTGTTAGGAAGTTACGAATCCAGGAGAGCGTTAAGCAGTTTAATTTGAGAACGAATAACTTGGAAATTAAACGGCAGTGAGCCACAGGGTCGAAGGCTTTGGAGAAGTCGAGAAAAAAGCAATCTGTTTTAAGATTATGGTCCATGTTAAAATGCAAGTTTGTAGTGAATTCTAGTAACTGCGTCTCACATGCTGTGTCTTTTTCATGAATTATACTTTAACTTTCCTGCACTGCGCGAGAACTTATTATATGCTCCGATGCGCTCATCGCAGCGTTTGTTTAACTCCCTTAGTATACAGCGTTTGCATGGTTCTTCCAACGCCTTCAACAAATCCTTGCTCCCCATCGCCATAAAAGAATGGAACAATCTTCCCGAAGCCGTAGTTTTAGAGCCAAATCCCTCCAAATTTAGACAGTTACTATCAGACCATTTCAACCCAAAATAGCCACTTTTCCTCGCGTTTCCTCTCCCAGCAATCCATCTTGCTTGTGTCATCGCCTATTTTTCCTTTTGTTATTTCTTGCCACTTATGTTTAGCTTTCCTCATTTACGTTTACACTTTTTTTTATTTATTGCTACTCAGTTTGAGATATTTTCATTGTTCTGTTTATACCTGATGTTTTCTACAGTTTATTATTTATTTTTCTGTTGCCTTTTTTTGCATTTTTTTCTTTTGAGCTGATGTATGCCAATTTCACATCGATGTCCCCCCCCCCCCCTTATGTAATGTCCCCGAAGGGACCCTTAAGGGAATAATAAATGATGATGATGATGACAAACCTTTCCTAAACCAATGTTGGTTAATAAAGAACAAACCATTTGATTCCAGATGATGATATATGTGAGATGCAATGATACGTTCAAGCATTTTTGCAGCAAATACTTGTCAAAGATATCGGCCGATAGTTTTCTGGGGAATTCTTGCTACCATTTTCGTGGATTGGTATCACATTTGCAATTTTCCAGTCTAAGGGAAGCTGGCCTGATGACAGCGACTGGCGGAAAATATAGCATAAAAATTTGCTAGATAACGTGACTATATTCTTTAAAATTTTTGAGTTAATGTTATCGACACCCGAAGAAGTAGTGAACTTAAGGTTATTTATGAGACCTGTGATACCATCCTCTGTTACATCGATGAACTGCATGTACTGGTGATCGAGATCAGTGACTTCCGGCAGATTAGAATGGCCTTCTATTGTGAATATGGATGAAAAAAATTCATTAAAGACGACTGGGCATTCCTTGTCACTGATTGGAGCTTGATTGCCATCACTTAGTGAAATGTGATGTGAGCCACTATTGGGTGAATTGGGTGCCACTATTGGGTGCCAGAATTTTCGGGGGTTGTTTTTAAGTAGTGAAGGTAGATCTTGAGAGTAGTATTTTTCTTTAGCCTCTCTTAAAGATGAACAGTAAACTTTCAAAAAAAGAGCTATATTTATCCCATACCACGGGTGAGTTTGTACGCTTTGCAGTTGCGTATAGCCTTTTCTCCTTGTTTCTGAGCCGTCGAAGGTGCTTGGTGAACCAAGGGTTCTGTCTATCGCCTGTTATTCCTATTTGGGGGATATAAGTTTCCACTAAAGCACACAGCTTTTCTTTAAAGAGAAGCCAGTTTTCGTTGACTGACCGAGCAGAAAACGAAGCTAGAAAGGTGCCAGAAAGAAAAGTCTCAAGTTCTTTGTTAATATTGCCATAGTCTCCCCTGTTGTAATCACGGATGGTTTAGTTTGAGACGCCTGTATATTTCAAGGGAATGCTAAGAGTAAGTTGTAGTAGCTTGTGATCACTGAAACCGTCTAAGCAAACAATTTCACCAATTGTTTCAGGGGTGTTAGTCAAAACTAAATCTTAAATGTTAGTGCCATGGGTGGGCTGGGTAAATATTTGGAATAAATTGAAATGTCACATTAAAGAAATGAACTCCATTGATGTATGACAAGAGGATGATAGGTTATTCCAGTCGATCAAAGGAAAATTAAAGTCGCCAAAAACATAGACGATATCAGCCTGACAGAGCTCAAGGGCTTTAGAAATACTATTGCGCAGTTCGACAAGAAAGTACTGGTTTGCATCGGGAGGAAGATAACAACATCCTATCAGTAGCTTGTTTCTGTAGGATTGACATTCAGCCCATACTATCTCAATACTGGAATCTACATTAATACCTTGTGAGGTAACTGCTCTTTTGATACCAAGGAGTACGCCACTACCTCTCGTTTCGGTCCGATCACACCTTAAAATGCTACGTGTGCTATCATGTGGAAATATTTCATTATCTGTTATTTCAGAGTGTTCCTATGTTTCAGTAAGAGCAAGAATATCTGAACTGCAGTCATCAAGAAGTGAGGCAATATCGTCGCGTTTAGGCAACATACTTCGGATATTTGTGAAAGATATTGATAATGATGGTGCGATAACAGGTGGCTTTGACTTCCTGCAGTTCACATCATGCAGTGTGGTTGCTCCTATTTAACACAAGGAACAACTGTATTCCGAGTGCTATCAAAAAAATAAATGGCGTCCCCAATTCGTAGTCGATCGGTTGACAACGTAAATGGCTTTGCTTCAGTTTTCGCAAAAGCAATTAGGTGCTTTCTTGCCTGCCGGGTAGCTGGCGAAAAATCCTCACGAATTGAAAAACCAGACCCCTTCAGTTTGCGTGCAGAAGACAAGATACGGCCTTTGTCTTTGAAAAACGGCATTTTCGCAATAATAGGCCTCACCCTGCCTTCCGCAAACTTCCCTAATCGGTGCACCCTCTCAAACTGCGCAGTCGTGAATTCCGTACCCAATTTTTCGGAGCAAGATTGTATCACTTTTTTTTCTGAAGCTGCCCAGTTTTCCTTAGCCTCATCTGGTATTCCAAAGAAGAGCAGGTTGGATCGTCGCATACGGTTTTCTGCATTTTCACATCTAGAAGATATTTTATACAGCTGATTGGAAACGTCACGCGATGTTTCCAAACACGTTCCAGAATCCCCAGCTGGTTCAGATGGCACAGATGATTCCAACGCTACTAGCTTCGTATTTAGCATTTTAATTTCGTTTACGGCGGCAGCGCGTTCTTCGTTCGCTCGTATCAACTCACTGCGCAAAGCCTTCTCATTTTTTGCATGTTTGCGTGCAGTTTCCAAAGCAGCTGCCTGTCCCTTTTGGAAATTTTTACAATCGGCTTGCATAGCAGCCACGGCGTCTTCAAGCTTATTTATTCGTTCCAAGGCAGCAGCGAAGGCATCTGCCTCAACCTTCGACATTGGGCCGGGATTCTGCCCGACGTCACCCGCGAGGACAAGTAACAGCTCAAACAAAGTAAAGTACATTTTTGCAAACAAAGTAACCAACCGCTTAAACGCGTAAGTTCACTTTGTCGGGCACGACATCGATATGATACAATAATCGCTAGATTTAACCGAAGCAGCACCCGCCAGGTAACTAACCTGCAACAATGGCATTGGTGAGGAACGCATACTTGGGCCGAATCTTATAACGGTTCGGTTCGGGAACCGTTCCTTTGGCCTCACCTGATTGGCCAAAATTTTGATTACGTCACAGGTCGTCAGAGGCAGCGGGGCGGTATCGCAATTTTTGAATACGTCACGCATCTGTCAATCATCTTCAAAGCGAACTGGTCGTAGGAACCGGCGAAGGGGTAGTCCGCTTTGGGTTCCGTTGCTGTGGCTTGGCTGTTGGCTTGTGACCCTGGCGGCGCGCGCCGGTCGCGCATCCCCGGAGACACGCGGGCGTCGCGCGCGTGTGCGTTGGTTGCTTCGGAAGCTATTACTTGCCTTCGTCGTCTGCTTGGCGTTGCTCTTTCGGTGTCAGATGCGATACGCTTTCGAAGAAGTGACGAATAATGAGTTGCACCGCCCTTGCTGGCTTTCTAAGTAGACCCTTTGCAGGCTACGCTATCAAATGGAAGAGACTCGGGTGCAAGCGTACGAGTGGCCATTCCACGCAGAGGGAGGAATATTGCGCGCTGGGGTTCATTGCGACCGGCCTGCAGCTCCCAGAGCTCAGTCGGACGCGAAGCATTCGTCGGAATTGCCTAGATCTCTGCTGCCGACATTGTCCACAAAGTTGCTCTCGCAATTACTGTGTTGGCCGGTTGAAGGGCTGGGTCAGCTTTCCCGTGACCTCAGCTTCAAAGTCGGTGCCAAGGAGATATTTGCATGGTGAGATCGAATTCCCAGTGCTATCGCCAGTGTGAATAGCTCGCAGATCGCCGTTCAGCAGTCAGAAGGGTTCAACCTAGGCTGGTTCAGCGCTTGTTTCGTTCGTCTGATAAAACTATACAGACAGGACGGGAAGGTATTGTGGAGCTCTCTTATTTGGCTGCCCTTTTTTCTCTAGCTCGGGAGTGCCATACTTTGTTTCTCAATTTCACGGCACAGCGCGCACCGTCAGCACCACACTCTTCGATTTGACTTCGCGCAGGCAATGCAGGGCCCGTGTATCGTAATGTTCGATTTAAGTTCCATTGCTTCTATCACGCGACGCGCCGTGGGGCAGATCGCAGCGATAGCGGCAGCGCGGCGGCGAGCAAGTCATGTCTGAGCCGATGACGAAGGGCGAAAAAAGAAGGAAAATTGATATAGTCGGCTAGTAAAGGTGTCCCTAAGAACCAGTTCACGGCTTTGTAGCGCTAGCTACTTGAGAAGTGCTGGGAGTGCGTTCCTGTTGCATGCATCGTGCGAGCTCCTGGTAGCAGACGACATAGCGCTACGCTCTGCCAACTCATTTACGCTTACGATACCACCTGTGGGCTGAGAATGAAAAAGAATGACATTAATAAATTACTTCTGCATTGCGTAAACGCCCGGCACCATAAGTTTATACTTCAAAACTTGGCGTATAATATTTAATTTATATTTTACATTTATTTAGCAAGCAGAAACATTCTGCAATTCCTCGATTAGCTCGTCATATAATGACGTACACTTCAGAGGTGGCACCCTCTCATCTATTGGTCGCGTCCTCCCCTTCTTCCACCGCCGGCTTGGGAGTGGCACATCTAGTGACGTAAGCGGCGAAGTGAACGGTTCGTATTCCGAACCGTTATAAGATTCGGCCCCTTGATGTGATGTCGTGCCAGAAGCGGACGATGGCTGGCTGGCTTTTAAATCCCCCGTTGGCTGTGACGAATGTAGTATCAGTTCCAGGTTGCCAGACGAGTAGTCGAGCACGATCCACATTAGGCCTTGCGTGCGCAGCCAGATCACAGGTTGGGAGCGATCCAGTTTCGCCTTCTTGGTTGGCTCCGAAGATGATGTAGCAATAGGCCCATTTCGTGGCAATCTGCAACGATGGCATTGATGACGAAGGCACACTTGAAGCGATGTCGTGCCCCTGAAGCGATGTCGTGCCCAAATACAATTTCTAAGGGCGTTGTTGCTGTTATTTCAGCACACTGAAGACTTTCGTGTGCGCATATCAGTATGCCTCCGCCCCTCTTGTGGGATCTGTCGCGTCGAAATATAGAAAAATTTGAAAAATGTGAAAGAATGTCTGAATTATTAATGGACGGATTAAGCCAAGTTTCAGTAAGAAGGACTATGTTCGATGTCGTTGTACTGAGCAGGCTTTGGAGGGCATCAAGTTTGGGAAGAATACTGCGAATATTGGCGTAAAGAAATGAAAGCGAGTTATAGGGATGGATATTGGGGCGGTTGTTGCGACGGTCGGATGCTAGGAACCCGGTGATCGAGCGACTACCTTATCGGAACTATGGTCGTATGTGTAAGTTGTATTTCCCATTAGTAATTTGTCGTGGCGTAGTTTGAAGGGTCATTTTTGTGTGCTTTGGCAAACTGAACTAGGTGTCTTCGAGCAGTTAGCGTGTTAGAATAGTAGTCTTCCGAGATCGGATATTCAGTTCCTTTTAGTTTTTTCGCGCATGACAACACGCGTTCTTTTACTTTAAAATGCGCGAATTGGACAATTATAGGCCTATTTCTGTTACTGTCAAAGGGACCTAATCTGTGTGCTCTTTCTGTGTCTAAATGTTCAACGGTGGTGTTTAGTTGTGTACTGCAGTGTTGAATCACTAGGGCTTCGGACGCAGCCCATGTTTCATTCTCAGTGTCTTTCAAACCAAAAAATACTAGATTTCATCTTCGCGCTCTATCTTCCGAGTCATTATGTTTAGCCTGAATAGACACAATCTTATTTGCGTTCTGTTCGGCGAGCGTCCTGAGCTCATAGACCTCTTTTTTTACCGCGATAAGTGTTGAGCAGTCTTCTTCTATCTTAGATAGTCGTTTTTTTATCTCATCAAAAGATTTGTCGCTCTGGGACAACTTTTGCTTGATCGACTTCATATCGTTTAATAATGAAGTTTGGCCAGTGCGGATTTTGATAAGTGCTTCCAATATATCACTAGGTTCTTCATTGCCGCGGGTGGTAGGTCCGGGGTTAAGCTCAATGTCACCGGATAAAATTGTCGAAAAGTTGCCGAAGAACATGAAAACAGTCGAAAGGAATAGCAAAACATCAACTTGGGCTTCGCAGCACCAATAAAGCAGCATAGCGAGTACGTCGAGACGCGGATAAAGGAATAGTGATAGTTTAGCTGCGTGACAAAGCGTCGAAAGTTAGCGTTTGTCGCAATGGCTGTGGTGCTGCCAAACCCATGAAAGGCCGCGCTGGTTCCGAGTGGCTTTATATGGCAGAGGTGCGGAGACGGTGAAGATGTCTCCCGATGAAATGTCGCCGGTATCACAAGGGCATGCGCGGTCCATGGCGGAGGCAGGTTGAGCGCAGCCGTGCACTGTATTTGTTTCGGTTTCCCGAGGGCGCTGGAAGGCGTGTGATGTGGCTGTACAAGCGGTGTTGCAGCAGGAATGGTCGATTGGACATGGGGTTGAAGTTTCTCGGAACGTCAACGGCATACGCACCGCTTGGTTCTCGCGGTGGCAATGCTCGGCAGGAACCCAGCCGGGTTGAGGGCATCGTGCTAAACGGTGGACGGCATGGTCAGCCGGCGAAGAGTACTTCGGCGGTGGGGTTCCAGGACGTGGGGCCGGCAGTTCCATCGGTGACACCAAGAATTTCCACACTGTGATGTTGGCGGTAAGACAGCAGGAACATCTGCGTGACAAATAAGCGTCGAAGGTTAGCGTTGGTCGCCATGGCTGTGGTGCAGCCAAACCCATATGTATATATATATATATATATATATATATATATCATCATCAGCCTGCTTATGTCCACTCCAGGGCAAAGGCCTCTCCAAGTTCTCCCTGCAAACCTATTAATCTCATCCGCCCACCCAACTTTCTGCGGCCCTCTGCTACGCTTCCCTTCCCTTGGAATCCATTCCGTAACTCTTAATGACCATCGGTTATCTTCCCTCCTCATTATGTGTCCTGCCCACGCCCATTTCTTTTTCTTGATTTCAACTAAGATATCATTAACTCGCGTTTGTTCCCTCACCCAATCAGCTCTTTTCTTATCCCTTTTTTCTCTTATCTTATCCCTCATCTTATCCCTTATCTTATCTTTTCTCTTATCTTATTCCTTTTAACTCTTTTCGTAAACACCTAGGTTTCTGCCCTGTATGTGAGTACTGGTAAGAGACAGCTGTTATAAACTTTTCTCTTGAGGGATAATGGCAACCTGCTGTTAATGATCTGAGAATGCCTGCCAAACGCACCGCAGCCAATTCTTATCCTTCTGGTTATTTCAGTGTCATGATCCGAATCCGCAGTCACTACCTGTCCAAAGCAGATGTATTCCCTTACCACTTCCAGTGCCTCACAACCTATCGTAAACTGCTGTTCTCTTCCGAGACTGTTAAACATTACTTTAGTTTTCTGCAGATAATTTTTAGACCTACCCTCCGGCTTTGCCTCTGTAGGTCAGTGAGCATGCTTTGGAATTGGTCCCCTGAGTTACTAAGGAAGGCAATATCATCAACGAATCGCCAGTTAATAAGGTATTCTCCAGTAATTCTTATCACCAATTCTTCCCAATCCAGGTCTCTGAATACCTCCTGTAAACACGCTGTGAATAGGATTGGAGAGATCGTATCTCCCTGCCTGCCGCCTTTACTTATTGGGATTTTGTTGCTTTCTTTATGGAGGACTACGGTGGCCGTGGAGCTGCTATAGATATCTTTCAGTATTTTTACATACGGCTCGTCTACACCCTGGTTCCACAATGCCTCCATGACTGCTGAGGTTTCGACTGAACCAAACTATTTCTCGTAATGAGTGAAAGCTATATATGAAGGTTGGGTATATTCCGCACATTTTTCTATCACCTGATTGATAGTGTGAATACGGTCAATTGTTGAGTAGCCTTTACGGAATCCTGCCTGGTACTTTGGTTGACGGAAGTGTAAGGTGTTGCTGATTCTATTTGCAATTACCTTAGTAAATACTTTGTAGGCAATGGACAGTAAGCTGATCGGTCTATAATTTTTCAAGTTTTTGGCGTCCCCTTGCCTATGGATTAGGATTTTGTTAGCATTTTTCTCAGAGTCCGGTATGCTCGAAGTCATGAGGCATTGCGTATACACGGTGGCCAGTTTCTCTAGAACAATCTGCACTCCATTCATACATATACATATACACATATGTATATATATATATATATATATATATATATATATATATATATATATATATATATATATATATATATATATATGTATATATATATTCTTTGATTGTATTTGTGATGGTTTCTTTTGTTTGCCCTGTTATTGCCCCTCGGATACCCTTGTGGCCCCCTGGCAGTTTCTCACCCTGGGATGTCCTGATGCTGTACATAGTATGTGCGCCCAGCAATCCATAAACTTCAAAGTCCTCTACCTATCTTGGGCCGGTACCTATGCCCGTAAGAGATGCTGTCGTATCAAGGCCTTTCCTGCTTTTTTCCACCAATACTCAAACATCTGTTACTTATCTGGTGTGCTGACCGGTTGATGCTTCTTTCCCGTTTTGATGCACGCTATTCTTGAACACGCAAATTACCTACAAATTGCACTGGGGGAACCTCTTTGCTTTACATTAGAACGTGCTGGGTGCTCGCCAGATTCTTGCTGCCGTATACAGATGCCTCATCATGTCGCGAATATTCGCCCTGCTAGGTTCTTGTCCTTAGACAACCAGCTCAAGCATCAAATACCTCAAATAGTTTTCACTTCTAATTTCTTTGCCATTCATGTGAATATGCACGTTCTTTCTTTTCTTTGTTTGCAGCCAATTCGCTGTCTCAATTTCACTTTCTTTCTGACGAATCCTTGTCTGTCTACACTTTCAGTTGCCTTGTATTTGGTTGACATGTTTCTCGACCTCTTCCTACATTCTGTGTCCACGCTTTTCAGGAACGGTTACCTGTGCACTTTAGCCACCAATTCACTTTGATCCATGTTCCTGAGTACTTCTTCAAAACTGATTTTGTGATGCGCTCCTGTGGCTTCAAAAGGAGCCGAACCCATGCCCATGTCAAATTGCACGGCGTCATTTGTTGTTTTATTGTTGGCTCCCAAAGTCAACTGGCCTACCGCTATTAGGTGAACTTCCAACCCCGACAAGAGATCTAATTTTCCGCACAGAGTGGCATTTGCGAGCGTTAGTGCTGGTATCATTACTCCTTTTCTGATTCCGCGCGCCACCTATTTATGCTGACCCCAAAAGTGCTCTCTATGTCATTATTTCTGTATTCCGCATCGTTATATTTTACAATTAATTTGATGCTTACTCGAGTAAGTCTTTCCTTCGTTCATGTGTACGCCGAGGTAATTATATTGCTTGGCTATGGGTGTGACTTGCTGTTGAATAAAAACCATGTAATTACTCGTCTCTTCGTTAAAGATCATAATTAATGATTTTGCTGTGCCTAGATTTGTCTCTGCGTCGTCACACGTAACCACAAATGTCTGTAAAGCTCTTGCATTCTCTGCTACTAGCAATATGTCACCAGTATACATCAGTACGTTGACCTTCTGGTGTGCCATTTGTCCATTGCGTAATTCCAATAAATTATACCGTAACTCGCTACGGCTGTTTCTTTTCTAACTCGCTGCTTTGCAGTCGTCTTTCTATGCCCTTAGTATAAAGCGTGAAAACCAATAGAGACAGACCACATGTTTGCTTCAGGCCTAAGTGAATTTCTATCACGTCATTGCGTTTTCGGCCTTGCCATACGCTTTGTACACGGTTGCCTCAATATTGTCACGTGGTGGTGACGTGGAATAACACAGTAGCAATACTGTGAACAAGAAAACTAACTTTTATTGGGCGAACCTGTGCCCAGAAAACAGGCTACACTTATAGCGCAACGATAGCGGCGAACACGCTCGGCGATCGTCGAAAATCTCATCAGCTGGTCAAGCGCGTCGGCTTTTATAGAGAAGTCGTCGAATGTTCCAGACTAATCGTTTGGACCCGCGTGCTTTCCACAAAGTTCTACACCATTCGCGTTACGCGATGAAATCAGATAACACAAGGTTCGTCGACAACAGACAGCCGGGTAGAAGCATCGATAACTTTCCAGAAACGTCGGATGCGTCCCTCGCTGTGTGATTACAGTTGTTAAGCGGCGAAACGTGGTCGCCGGATAAAGATAAGTACACGTGTCAATACCCCCCTCTTAAAAAGCATCGACCCGATGCTACATGCAAGCGAAATAAAAACACCCGTAGCAAAGAAAACAACAACAAAAAATAACGAATTTCGTCAGCGTCCGTGAAAGGGTTTAAGGCGCACCACGTGGACCACTTCAGATCGTGCGCGGCGCCGCTGTGAATGCGAAATGCCGTCTGGCACGACCTCATAGTCCAGAGCGTCAATACGTCGGATGACCTTGTAGGGTCCGAAATAGCGTCGGAGTAGTTTCTCACTGAGTCCTCGTCGGCGTATCGGTGTCCAAACCCAAACACGGTCGCCGGGCTGGTACTCAACAAAGCGTCGTCGGAGGTTGTATTGTCGGCTGTCGGTCCTCTGTTGGTTCTTGATCCGTAGGCGGGCGAGCTGTCGGGCTTCTTCGGCGCGCTGGAGATAGCTAGCGACGTCAACATGACGTAGTGACGTAGGGCAGCATGGCGTCGAGCGTCGTCGTCGGGTTCCTGCCGTAAACCAGCTTAAACGGCGTGATCTGTGTTGTTTCTTGCACCGCCATGTTTGAAGAGAATGTTACGTACGGTAGGACGGCATCCCAGGTCTTGTATTCGACGTCGACGTACATCGCTAGCATGTCGGCGAGGGTCTTATTCAGCCGCTCCGTAAGACCATTCGTCTGTGGGTGGTAGGCCGTGGTCCTCCTGTGCCTTGTCTGACTGTATTTAAGAATGGCTTGGGTGAGCTCCGCAGTAAAGGCCGTTCCTCTGTCGGTGATGCGGACTTCTGGGGCGCCATGTCGGAGCAGGATGTTTTCGCCAAAAAATTTCGCCACCTCGGCTGCGCTACCTTTCGGCAGTGCTTTAGTTTCAGCGAAGCGGGTGAGGTAGTCTGTCGCCACGACGATCCACTTATTTCCGCTTGTTGACGTTGGAAAGGGTCCCAGCAAGTCCATGCCGATCTGCTGGAATGGTCGGCAAGGAGGCTCGATTGACTGTAGTAATCCGGCTGGCCTTGTCGGCGGTGTCTTGCGTCGCTGACAGTCTCGGCATGTTCTGACATATTGGGCGACGTCGGCGGTCAGGCGCAGCCAATAATACTTTTCTTGTATCCTCGATAGTGTCCGGGAAAAACCGAGGTGTCCAGCGGTCGGATCGTCATGTAGGGCGTGCAATACTTCTGGACGAAGTCCTGACGGGACAACAAGAAGGTAGTTGGCGCGGTCTGGTGAAAAGTTCTTCTTCACGAGGAGATTGTTTTGAAGCGTGAAGGAAGATAATCGGCGCTTAAATGCCCTGGGGACAACGTCGGTGTGCCCTTTCAAATATTGCACCAGGCTTTTTAGCTCCGGGTCTGCCCGTTGCTGTTCAGCGAAATCTTCCGCGCTTATCATGCCAAGGAAGGCGTCGTCATCTTCGTCATCTTGCGGCGGTGGGTCAATGGGGGAGCGTGATAAGCAATCGGCATCGGAGTGTTTTCGTCCGGACTTGTAGGTTACAGTGATGTCGTATTCTTGTAATCTGAGGCTCCACCGCGCCAGTCGTCCTGAAGGATCCTTTATACTCGCTAGCCAACACAACGCGTGATGGTCACTGACGACTTTGAATGGCCTGCCATAAAGATAAGGGCGAAATTTAGCTGTAGCCCAAACGATGGCGAGGCATTCCTTTTCGGTCGTAGAATAGTTGTCTTCCGCTTTTGACAGCGACCGGCTAGCGTAAGATATCACCTGTTCGACTCCGTTTTTCTTCTGGACTAGAACGGCACCGAGGCCTAGGCTACTGGCGTCAGTATGGATTTCTGTATCGGCGTACTCGTCGAAGTGCGCAAGTACCGGCGGCGACTGCATGCGTCGTTTGAGTTCAAATGCGTCGGCCTGCGGCGTTTCCCACTTGAACTCAACATCACATTTACTTAGACGTGTCAACGGCTCGGCGATGCGTGAAAAGTCCTTGACAAAGCACCTGTAGTAGGCACACATGCCAAGGAATCTACGCACTGCCTTCTTGTCGGTGGGCTGCGGGAACTTTGCGATGGCAGCTGTTTTCTGGGGGTCGGGGCGTACTCCGGATTGACTGATGACGTGGCCTAGGAACAGAAGCTCATCGTAAGCGAAGCTGCATTTTTCTGGCTTCAGAGTGAGCCCTGATGAGTTGATGGCCTCTAGTACTGTGGCAAGCCGCCTAAGGTGATCGTCGAAATGTCCGGCGAATACAACGGCGTCATCCAAGTAAACGAGACAGGTCTGCCATTTCAATCCCGCTAAAACCCTGTCCATCAGGCGCTGGAACGTTGCAGGCGCCGAGCACAGTCCAACTGGCATGACCTTGAATTCGTAGAGGCCGTCTGGGGTGATGAAGGCGGTCTTTTCGCGATCTCTTTCGTCGACTTCTATTTGCCAATAGCCAGACTTGAGGTGCACCGAGGAGAAGTACTTAGCGTTGCAGAGCCGATGCAATGCGTCGTCTATCTGTGGAAGGGGGTATACGTCCTTCTTCGTGATCTTGTTCAGACGACCATAATCAACGCAGAAACGTAGGGTTCCGTCCTTTTTCTTCACCAGGACAACAGTGGATGCCCACGGGCTTTTCGGCGGCTGGATGATGTCGTCGCACAGCATTTCGTTGACTTGTTGCCTAATAGCTTCACGTTCTCGCGTCTAAACTCGGCAAGGGCTCTGGCGGAGTGGTCGAGCGCTCTCTTCGGTTATTATGCGATGCCTGGCGACTGGTGTTTGTCCAATCCTCGATGACGTCGAAAAGCAGCCTTTGTATCGTCGGAGCAGACTTCTGAGCTGCTGTTGCTTAATCACGGGGAGACTTGGATTAATGTCGTAGTCTGGTTCGGGAACCATGACCGTCAGGGTAGATGCGGCGGAATCCGAGAGGACAAACGCATTACTGGTTTCCACAATTTCCTCGATGTACGCGATGGTTGTGCCCTTGTTGATTTGCTTGAACTCCGGGGTGAAGTTTGTCAGCAACACTTCAGTTTTCCCTCCATGCAGTCGAGCGATCCCTCTTGCGACGCAAATTTCACGGTCTAGCAGGAGACGTTGGTCGCCTTCGATGACACTTTCTACGTCAGCGGGTATTTCGGTGCCGACCGAAATAACAATACTGGAGCGGGGCGGGATTCTCACTTGGTCTTCGACTACACTCAAGGCGTGGTGACTACGAGGGCTCTCCGGCGGTATCGCTTTATCTTCCAAAAGCGTTATTGACTTCGACTTCAGGTCGATGACTGCGCCGTGTTGGTTCAGGAAGTCCATACCGAGAATGACGTCTCGAGAACACTGTTGGAGGATAACGAAGGTGGCAGGGTAAGTCCGGTCATGAATGGTTATCCTTGCCGTGCAGATTCCAGTCGGCGTAATCAGGTGTCCTCTAGCGGTGCGAATTTGAGGGCCTTCCCATGCAGTCTTAACCTTATTCAACTGGGCGGCGATGTGTCCACTCATGACGGAGTAATCAGCCCCTGTGTCCACTAAGGCGGTAACTGCGTGGCCGTCGAGAAGCACATCGAGGTCGGTGGTTCTTTGTCTGGCGTTGCAGTTAGGTCTTGGCGTCGGATCACGGCTGCGTCGTGTTGAAGTGAAGCTGGAACGTCGCGTCAAGTCGTCTTTCGTCGGTGTAGTCTTGGCTTCCTGACTTCGTCGGGACGGCGGCGTGTCGTTATTATGTCGTCGAGATGGTCTCTTCGTCGTCTTCGTCGGCGGCGGAGGATCGATCGTCAGTTCCACGAACAGCAACCGCACCTCCATCGGTTGCTGCTTTTAGTTTTCCGGATATGGGCTCGCAGAGCGGCCCCGGGCTGGGCCAGTGTATGGTCAGCGCTGCGGTGACAGGTAGCGGCCTGGTGACGGCGAACGGGAAGGTCGTCGAGGGCTCCATTGAGTGGCGGCGAGGTAGTCGGTTATATCGCGAGGTCGTTCGCCAATCTGTGGCCGCGGCGCGCTAACGGCGAAACCTCGCAGCCCCATCTCTCGGTATGGGCATCGGCGGTACACATGGCCGGCTTCTCCGCAGTGGTAGCAGAGTGGGCGGTGGTCGGGGGCACGCCAAACGTCAGTCTTCCTTGGAATGCCGCGTGGCTTGACGGGTTGGCGTGCTGGCGGTGGGGGTGGTGGTGGACGACGGAACTGTGTCGTCACTGGGCCCAGCCGTGGGTGCGGAGGGGGAAAGTGACGGCGGTCTACAGCGGCGTATGTCATCGCTTGCGGCTGAGGTTGCGGCGATTCAGGGGCTACTCCAAGTTGTTATTGGAGCTACTCACGCACGGCGTCGGCAATCGAAGTCACTTGAGGCTGTGATGAAGGGAACAGCTTCTGTAGCTCCTCCCGCACGACCGCTCGGATAGTCTCGCGCAGGTCGTCGGTGGCCAGTGACTGAATTCCTGCGTAGTTTGTAGAGCTCGTGCGGCGGTTGAATTGCCTGTTCCGCATTTCGAGTGTCTTCTCGATGCTGGTGGCATCGCGAAGGAATTCTTCTACGGTCGTCGGTGGGGTTCGTATCATTGCGCCGAAAAGTTCTTCCTTCACACCACGCATAAGTAGCCGGACTTTCTTCTCTCGGGCATATTCGGATCGGCGTGGCGGAAGAGACGGCTCATTTCTTCCGTAAAGATGGCGACGTTCTCGTTAGGTAGCTGTACTCGGGCGTCCAGCATAGCTTCGGCCCTTTCCTTGCGCACGACGCTTGTAAAGGTGCGTAGGAAGCCGGTACGGAACAGGTCCCATGTTGTCAATGTCGACTCCCCGTTCTCGAACCACGTTCTGGCGACGCCTTCTGGGGTGAAGTATACATGCCGCAACTTGTTATCGCAGTCCCAGTTGTTGAAAGTCGCGATTCGCTCGTACGTCTCCAGCCAGGATTCCGGGTCTTCAGTTGCTGCTCCATGGAAGGTTGGTGGGTCCCGAGGTTGCTGTAGGATAACGGGGGACACTGGGGCAGCCATTTGGGTTGTCTTGACCACTATCTTCTTTGTCGTTTCAGGCAGAAGTCCGTGCTCTGGGGGCAGTCTTTGCAGTCTGTGGCTAGCACGCTGGTCTTGGACGATGTCGGTTTTTTCCTCGGGCTTCGGGCTTGGATCGCGGCTTCGCGGGGGCGTTCGGTACTTGAACGCAGAAGCACCTCCACCAGATGTCACGTGGTAGTGACGTTGAATAACACAGTAGCAATACTGTGAACAAGAAAACTAACTTTTATTGGGCGAACCTGTGCCCACAAAACAGGCTACACTTATAGCGCAACGATAGCGGCGAACACGCTCGGCGATCGTCGAAAATCTTATCAGCGGGACAAGCGCGTCGGCTTTTATAGAGCAGTCGTCGAATGTTCCAAACTAATTGTTTGGACCCGCGTGCTTTCCACAAAGTTCTACACCATTCGCGTTACGCGATGAAATCAGATAACACAAGGTTCGGCGACAACAGACAGCCGGGTAGAAGCATCGATAACTTTCCAGAAACGTCGGATGCGTCCCTCGCTGTGCGATTACAGTTGTTAAGCGGCGAAACGTGGTCGCCCGATAAAGATAAGTACACGTGTCAATATACCTTCCTCAGCTGCTCCTCGAAATCGTCATCTATAACTTCGTGCTTCAGAATATTTCACAGAAGTTCCCTCCCTACCTTGTAGTAGCCTCATCAATATTTAGAAATGCTAACCATATATAGAGGTCTATTCTGAGCTACTGAAATCTTTATGCACTTCGTTAGCACAGAGAATACCATAACCCATTCTGTAGTTGCCCCAGTACAACAACTTTATCCACCCACTTGAATGGTTCTTATTTTATGGCTTGCATTTCCATTCTGCACGTCACCGACGTTATACTGTGACAGGCCTGAACGAGCTTCTGTTATCAGTATCACATTTGTCTTTGTAGAGCAGGTTGATGTTGCTTGAATTGTGGAGTTTTCTTCATTCTAATCACTCGCTCTATAACAATTATCCGTAGTGGCTTCCTTTTCGGACCGACGTTTTTGATTAGCATTAATGGCATTTCGTCGGGTGCTGCGGCCGTGTGTTAAGAACATTTGTTCTAATTTTTCCAACCAAAGCTTTCTACGCTAAGTTTTGATCTCTCAGGCTTCTCGGTTGATGGTGGACCAGTTTGACCTCTGAGCTACGTTTTTTTTTCGTACCGAAGTTATTCCCAATAAAATCTTTAACTTATCGCAGTGTATTGTCTGCTTTGAAGACATTACCTTCTTAATGCCTTATAGCCATTTGCGAATTTTTAGTAGAATACGAGGAATTAGTTCCACAGAAATCCTTTTTTTTCTGTTAAACATAGATGTGCTTTTTTTGTTCTAGCTTTGTGCTCCTCATATAGACAGACATACAAAGAGCTTTAATTACAAGGTCCTGAGAAGCTTTGCATTAGGGCAGAGCTGCGGGCCGCTCACATGTGGGGACTGGTAGGCCGAGCCTCACCGCCGCATCGTGGGCTCTCTGGACAGCCCAGGTTTGACGCGAAAGTCGTGAGCTCTGGATGGCAGAGCTCCATTCATCTTCTGTGATGCGATTGGGTCCCTGGAACGAGGGGAATCTCAAGAGCATGTGTGCGAGATTGCTTACAGCACCACAGTCGGGGCAAGTAGAGCTAAAAGCGTCCGGAGTGACCGTGTGGAAAGGGCCAGGTTCGGGTAGCACTTAGTCTGAAGCTTGCGTAAAATGGATGCCAGAGGTCTAGCCAGTTTGCTGTGAGGTGGAGGATAAGTCCTCCTACCCATGTCATAGTGCGTAGTAATTTCGCTGCAAGTAGTGAGAGTGTCCCGAAACTCGAGAACCCCGGAGTCTGAGCTCGATCCTGCTCCCGCGCGGTGGGTTAGTACGCGCGCTTGGGAGTGGGCGATGTCATTGAGATTGGGAAACGAGTCAAGCTGGGGGTCGATATGGGCCGGAAACCACATGATGGTGTGCGGAGAGATTATCGTCTTCTTGAGAGTCTTGTGAGCCTCCTCAGCGATGGATCCTGAAACGAAAGCCCTGACCGCCGATCTCGAATCAGTGAAGATTTGTGATCTGCTGTTGCCTAGGAGTGCTATAGTAACTGCGACCTGCTCCGCTCTGGTTGGTGTTGAGCACTTCAGAGAAGCCGCATTCAATATCTGCCCGTTGTGATCAACGAGGGCAATGGCGAAGTTAGACGACGGTCCATATTGGGCTGCGTTGGCAAAGCATGCCGATTAGGGATCGTCCTTGGTACGCTTAAGGTGGACGAGGGCTCTTGCCCTGCGTCTGTCTACGCTGTGGTGAGGACTAACATTACGGGGAAACGGTGCAACTCGCATGTTGTTCCTTTGATCTTCTGAAATTTCATTTTTCCGCTCTTCCGTGACGATAGGGTTGATCCCAAGAACCGCCAGGAACTTCTTTCCAGCCGGGGTACAGGATAGACGGGCCAGTTGGGCTGACCCTGGGCCTCGATTATCTTGTCCAATGTGTTGTGCACTCCAAGTTGCATAAGGAGACCCGTGCTTTCCCGTAATGGAATGCCTTGTATTTTTTTGATACTTTTTCTTTTGAGTGTGTTTAATCGTTTCTTCTCGGAGTTATACCAGTTGTGCATGGCTGCCACATAAACTATGTGACTCATGAGGAAGGCGTGGAACAACCTGAGGAGGTTGTCTTCCTTTAAGCTCCATGCCTATTCGAGACTCTGTTGATAAGTCTGATCATGTTCTCAGTCTTGGCTGTGAGCTTGTTGAGCGTCGTATTGTTACTGCCATTGGATTCGATGAACGTGCCAAAGACCCGAATGGTGTCTACTCTGGGGATTGTACAGCCGCTTTTAATGTGGAGTTTGATGTTTATTACTGACAACGGTTTCCAGCCTTTAGGTTTGTTACCTCTCCTGACTGGCCTGCAGAGAAGGAGCGCAGACTTGCTCGGGGACCATCTAAGCCCCGTTTTTTTCCAGGCAAATCTCTGTTTGATCTACAGCTTCCTATAAGCCTAATTGAACAGGTTCTTCGCTTCTTCCCGTGCACCAGATAGGGAGGACATCAGCTAGAGCGTATGATTGATCCCTTCTATGTTGGAAAGCCTTTGCGATAGTTTCTTCATGGCGATGTTAAAAATCAGTGGTGAGACTACCGCTCCTTGTGGCGTGCCTCTGGGGCCCAAACTGAAATTGTCGGACTTGAGGTCACCGATTTTGAGCGTGGCCTTGCGATCCCGTAGGAACGAGCTTATGTATCCGTGAAAGGCGTCACCCAAATTGAGCTCCGAGATGGACTTCAGAATGTGACCATGGGACACATTGTCAAAGGCCTTCTCCAGGTCGAAGCCTAGATGCCTCTTATGTCTCTTGTAGTGTTGTCAATGATTTGGCACTTGGTGAGTTTCATCACGTCTTGCATTGACAGGGCGAGACGAAAGCCGATCATGTTGTACGGAAACAATCCTTGTTTCTAGATGTGCTTGGAAATTCGATTGTGTATAACGTGTTCCGCTACTTTCCCCACACAGGACGTGAGGGGAATGGGTCTGAGGTTTGACAGACTCGGGGGCCTTCCAGGCTTTGGAATCAGGGTGACTGCGGCCATTTTCCAGGACTTCGGGACAACTCCTCGTTCCCATATTCCATTAAGCTCCTCTGTCAACCATTCTATAGAGCAGTTGTCCAAGTTTCTGAGGGCCCGGTTGGGGATGCCATCAGCACCAGGGGCCGACCTGCAATTTAGATTCTGGAGACTTTCCCTTACTTCGCATGCCTTGAAGGAGTTATCTAACTCGGGCAAGATGAGCCTTTGTACGGCGGATAGCCTTCGTCACTCGAGTCGCCCAGTGGCAGGTACTTGCGAGCGTCCTTCGAGTAAGGTCTTTACTGTCTCTGATTGTGATGTCTGGTTTACAACCTTCGCTATCACTTGTGTTTGGTTTGAGTTGGTAGTGGTATCGTCGAGCAGATGCTTGAGTACGTTCCATTTACCTTCAACTCCCATATGGCCATCCAGGTAAATGCAGAGCTCATCCCACTGTTGTCTGCTGAATGTTTGGCAGTGATCTTTTATAGTTTTGTTGAGCTCCGCGATCTTTTTCCAGAGCCTTCGGTTGAGTTTCTGCCCTTTCCATCTGTTCAACAGTGACGTTTTAGCTTCTAGAAAATGAGCGACGTGGCTATCCATCCTCTCCACCTCCAGTTCAGTCTGGACTATTTTTGTCGCTGCACTGACGTCCTCTTTTAACTGTTTAGCCCACAGCTCTAGGCTGAGTGCCGAGTCATGTGTTTGTGCTCGCTCTTCCCTAATCTTGAGAAAGTAATCCCAATCTGTAATAGTTAACTCTTTGAGGTCCCCGCTTCTCATTTTGACGAAGGTGGCCAGGATATTGTGATCACTGCCATTGTCCACTTGGAGGCAGGACCAAGAGGCCAACTCTACATTCCGCATGAAAAAGAGGTCAGGTGTGGTATCCCTAGAGCAGGAGTTGCCGATCGTGGTCGGAAAAGTCGGATCTGTTATAAGCGTGAGGCTATTATTGACTGTAGTTTGCCATAGGTCAACGCCCTTGCGGTTAGCTTGTTCGTACCCCCATACTTGATGCGGAGCGTTGAAGTCTCCGGCCACAAAGAGTGGGAATGCCTTGGCCTTTCTTGTAGCCCTGTTGATAATTGCCGCAAATCTTTGCCTGAGGTCTTTGGGGGTACTGTATATGTTACGTATAAATATACTTGTCTTGAACTGTCCGCTGGGGATGATTTAAACGAGCGAGTGTTCAACCTTATTGGATTCAAGATTCAGATCGTGGGCTATGAATGCACATTTGTTTGTGACTAATGTGCTGATTCCCGTCTTCCAATCATCATATTGGGTATGCGATTTATAGGCTGGTAGGGTGGCCATATCCGTGAGTGTTTCTTGTAATAGGATTACATGCGGCTATTCCGGGTGGGTCCGAAAGAACTGTTGGAGGAAATTTCTTTTACTATGGAATCCCCTGCAGTTCCACTGCCAGATATTATTTACCCTGTGATTTGCCGCCATGGTGGGACGTAGCAGATAGCTTGTAATATAAAATGCTGCGGAGCGCAGCCACCGCCGACCTTTTCGTGTCGGTGTTATTTACTTTGTCCAACGATGTAATTGTAGCCATTGTAGAAACGTGGCGCTTCAGATTGTCGCATCTGATTGCTAGTGCTCTGACCGTTTCCGCGAGTTTGCCAATAACAATTTGAACTTTTTCGAGGGATTCATCAATTTTATCTATTGTTTTTTCCCATTTACGAATACTGGCGCTCTTATCTGAGGCATTAACTGCCAGCGCCCTCTTTTACGGTAGACCGTTGGCAGTCGGTTCCGCTTCGGGGATCTCCATGGGCGTTTATACTGCAGGCTCCTGAGTGGGTTGAACTCTCACATGCTGGCTTTTTTGAGTTCTGCAATTTCCGCTGTAAGCGGTTCCACTACGGGGATCTCCAAGGGCGTTTCTACTGCAGGGGCCTGAGTTGGTGGAACTGTCTCTCGCTTGCTGGCTTTTTTGAGTTCTGCAATTCCTGCTGTGAGCTGCTCCATTGTGTGTTTTAACGAAGTGTTTTCTCTTTTCAATTGTGCAATCTTGTTCTGCTCTGGCAATTGACCCCCGTTACCTTTTTCGGGTATTCTTTGACCCGGTCAGCCCATGTGGTACCACGATCAGCAGGCTCTTGGATATGAACTGTAGGTCCCCTGGAACGATAGTGGCCCCTGGAGTGGGAGTGGGTCCTGGGGGCCTTGCGGTCCGTGGAAGATGAGCGTTCCGTCGAGCGACCCCTAACAGGGGCACGGTGCTGGTAGCCGCCCTCCTCGCCGGTGGGGTCTCGGGGTCGGCTCTTGGATCTGTGCAAGCTGCTGCAGGCCGGCTTGAGAGGGGTTGGCGACCCAGGTGGTTGCTTGGATTGTTCGTGGTTGCGCCGTTCTCTTCTCCGTTGTCTAACTACAAACTAAATTTGGAACCTATGCTTGCAGGTTCTGTCAGCCGTGGGATGAGGGCCACCGCAGAGGGTGCACTTCGGTGTACATTCGTGCTTATCGTCCGGGTTGCTCGCACCCCAGCCGCGGCAGATTGCATTTTTAGGGTCTGGGCAAACGTCACCTCTGTGGCCAAGCTTTCCACATGCATAGGAAACGTCAGTTTGTCTGCCATAGAAAGAGCATTTGACAAAACTGGGACCGCATTTTACGTACTCCGGGACATTTATACCATCAAACAGGATGACTACCATATTTGTGTTCTTGACTCGCCTCACCTCGAGGGCGCTTTGATTTTTGGGTTGAATGATGATGCGTTTGAGCTCCTGTCGATCGATGGTGAGATCAATGTCACTCCCTTGCATGAGTTTTCGGGGGCTGCGATATATGCACTACCTTCGTAGCTTGCTTGCCCAATATGTATAGCTTTCACATCAGCGTAGGCCATGGCGTTGCGCTTTGAGGGTATGCTTGCCACCGATATGTTTTGCACTATGTTCGGACATATGTAGCAATATCCCCCACCTGATCCACCTCCGTAAGTCTAGTAATGGTAGTGAGGGCTTGGGCAACTCTGAAGTGGCCCATCTTCTTGATGTACAGTCCTTCACGTGGACGGATTATGATTCGAACATGCTCTTTCGGTAGTCGAGGCAATCTCGAAGCAGCCGTTAGCCGTGTCTTGACACATGCCGGAGCCTGGCTTTTATTCCCGCCACGTCGCGTGTCAGTGACTCAGCCGCCCTGACCGAGCGGCTCCTGGATGATGGGTTTTCGCTTGTGTAATGCCGTGGTCCACCCAGCGCTATCCCTGACTTCGTCGGGAGAGATATCCTCACCCTCAGCGGTGATTTGCATAGCTGTAGACATCGTGGCTGGAGCGTGTAGAACCGCGCTGAGCTCGCCCGCTGAGCTTCTGCCAGGCAGATGTCGCACAGAACAGTCTTCATATAAATAAATTTTAAAAAGCTACCTGGTTGTAGAAGTAACAGTACGACAAACAAGAAATAACAAACAATAAGACACATTGTTAAATACTGTTTCGGTAATGGGAAGCTACTCATACGATGAATAAATAATGTGATCGAAACAAATTTACTGGCTGAAATGTTGCGCTTCAGCCGTTTAGTCCTTTGCTTTGTCCGCGTGTTTCATTTCATGCGCTAACGAAAATATGAATTTGCCGAGAGCGATTTGGGTTTGGTACGTGACAACAAAGTTACAGCGCAAAAACAACAAAAGAGCAGAGGAGGCGAGACCAGTAGGCACCAGAATGGGGAATAGCTTGGTGTTTATCATCATTCCTTGCTGGTGAAGCAGCGCACTGACACGGACACAGTGAAGACACACAAGAAAAGACGACACTCGCTGGGTTGGGTTACTGCGCCCGTGTCAATGCGCTGCTTCACCAGCAAGGTATGATGATTACTCACCAACTAGCCCAACGTTCCACTTTACTGAGCTTGGAGTTTCACGTCTATAGCATGAACCCTGGCTGATCAAATACTTGATTGACTTGACATGTTTTACTCACACACCCTGAGTGAGGCAAAGCCGCCCACACAACACATTTGTACCTCGAGTCCTCTCTACACGCTTTGTTTTCGCGCTATTACTTTACCGCGACGTAATCTGTTGCTTTCTATATGCTTTTTCGTCTTCGTCACACAGGCCATGACGCGTTCGTAGGTTACACTGGTTTGTGCATATTTCCATCGCATGGCAATCCATTTTTGTTTGAATTCAGTCTTTGATCCGTGTGCTTTTGTCGTTGTTCAGACCTGTGCTGGTATACTATAAGTATGGATTACCGACACACTTAACCGTATATTCTGGAAACTATCGCCATTACAAAAAAAAGACATACATCAGGACCTAAACTTTGCTTTGCCCTGCCACTCTAATTACAGACATTACTAAGCTATTCATACTGAATTGCACGACGCAGGAATCAACTACGCCGTAGAAAAGACGGCATCACAAAACCTGTTCATTAGTGTGCTTCAAAAGCCAGCCGCCACCTCCTCCCGCGCTTCTTCCCTGCGTCTCTAATTAGCAAGTTATGCCGTGTGGCTTTGAGAGGCAATAAAAGTTCCAAAAAAGGATGTGAGATAATTAAGAATAGCTCTTTTTCATGCTTGGATGAGGGAGCTTTTCGCTGCGGTTACCACTGGCAGTAAAAGGAAGTTATTAGGGGTTCAAATTCTTGCAACCATTAAGGACTCTCCAGTAAAGTCATCTGTGAGGCAATATTCAAAGCACCTTCTAAATATGGCAGATCGATTGAGCCGCAATTGACAACTTGGAGAAAGCTATGGCATATAAATAAATGGACGAATGAACGGAATACGGCGTTTGTTGTTACAAAGCTGACGTATGACTTGAGTATGAAAATGGTGTTATAATTTGAATCAACTATAAATAGCAGTGAGCTACAAAGAAAACCCTCATATGTTTCGCAGAAGAAACACTTTCTGCGGAACTGCTTGTTGTTTACCTACTGTCCATGTGCTTAGCTACGAGAAATAATATGTCAGGCTCCGAGATCTAAGAACCACTCTGGAGACGCGTTGGTCGGTGTGATGTTGTTAGGACCGTCAGGTTGCAAAGCGTGGGACATGAGGAAGATGGAGGAGACGGTGCATGATGAGCAAACACACGACAATTATATTGGACGGCACGTAAACACGAAGAATATCTGAAAATAGCCCCACACATACAAGGTTGTTTGTAACAAGAAAAATGTAGTCTGACGAGCTTGCGGTAAAGTCCGGCGTGTGGTGAGGCGTAGAGTCCTTGAGGTGGAACACTCGCTCGTAGAGTGATGACCGGCGTGGAAGAGCAAACGCAGCAGCACGGGGCAGGAAAAGGTGGATGGCCCACAGCTCCGTAGACGCGAACAGGCCACTCCGAAGTCTCGAGCAAGAAGACGGCCCTAGGCGCTCGTTTCGATGACGGACGCCGGGTCACCCGAACCTCGCGCGTAGAAGCGGGTTCCAAGATGTCAGTAGGCCGACCTGGGACCTCGAGCAAGGCGAATACCCGAAGCGCTCCTCGTCTCGATGACGGACGCTCGCTCTCTCGAACCTCGTGCGTAGATGCGGGTTGGAGACTGCAGCAGGCCGCTCCGAGGTCTCGTGCCATACAACGACCCGAGCCGTTCCTTGTGCCGAAAACAGACGCCCGGTCAAGTGAACCTCACCGGTAGATGTGCGTTCCGTAGGCACGGCGGCCCTAGTCATGCCGGCGTTCCAACTATCTCCGTTGCGCGAACCCCTTTTCATGCGCTGCACGAGCTTCCCTCGTCTTTATTTTCCTCTTGTTGAGGCCGGCCGCAATGTCGTCTGCTCTTGCGCTCGGTACTTTGTGAATACTTCTTCACAGTCGGGCATGAGGTCCCCTTACGAGAACGAATTTCGGAATTAGCTCTAGGGTGCTATGACGTGTAACTATCTAAAACTTTCCTATCCCATTTCTGCAATCAGCCCTCCCCATTTGGTCAGGTTTATTTCAGGTCACCGCCACTTTGCTTGTCTATCACGCGTCGTCAGTAAAACCACCAAAACTTCTTATCTGATATCACGTATACACTCTGATCGTGCGTGATAATCCTGAACAAATGAAAAGTAATTCTTTCCCGTTCTACGCCTTTTAAGCACCAGCCCTCTACAAATGGTAAAAAGAATTCGGACTGCGCCCACCTTATCTTCGTCTCACATGACGTCACAAAACCTCAAGAACTCACAGCTCCGAAGTGATGTGTGAACAGTAAGGATGCATTATTACGCTGCACTAAAGTGAAATATTTTAGGTATTTCTGGAGACTGCCCCATTCCGAAATTAATAGAAGATGGTTTCCCGCCCATCAATCTGGCACAGGCTACTCTCAGTGCGATCAAGCGATGGTCGGAAAAAATATGGTTCATTAAGGGAGGAACATATTAGAGCAAGGTGGATTAAGGTTGAATAAGCGGATTAGGCTAGAGTTGTAAAGGACATGTGGCAAGGTATGCCTCCACCTGTCATGGACGTCACCAAATAACTAGAGAAGTCAAAATGCTTTCGCATTCAAATCACGTTAGGATAGTTCCCTGAAAGTCAATAGATTGGTTCACTTTGCAGCTTTGTGGTGATCCTAAGGAGCTGCAAGCAAAACATTAACGCGGCTTTCGTCCCCACAATCGTCGCTGTCTACCAAGGTTCCTGTCCATCCACACGTACATCGTTTTCGCATGTACCATACACTCGTGTGGCTTCCCACTCGTGATAGCCGCCTTCTAGTGCATATGTCTCGCGTTACTCTTGCCGCACGGGCGTCCAAAAATAAAACAATCAATCACAGTGGTACCCATTGGCTGAAATGTGATGGATTGTTTGCTTTCTTTTAACATTGGGAACCACATTCAAAGGAGTTGCGGCACAGGAAGCATTGACATACAAGTGGGATCAATAGTGGGGGAGAGGTTGAGGAGGATTATTGAGCACGAATGTGAAATATACGAGCAATTCATTTCCTCACATGCTTATAAAACGGGCGAATTGCTGGCTTACGCAGTCATCTTGATCAAGACAAAGGAATAATGACGGATTTCGTGAATTTCTGGCGAGTTCAATAAAATTGCCGGCTTGAACAATGGTTTCAGAAAGTAACAGGTGCTAGTCGACAACATCCATTTTCAGAGAGTGAGTAACCATGCATCCTTACCACAAACGCTTGCTACGTTTCTCTAAAAACTGAGTGCCCTTCCTCTCTGTGAAGAAGAATGACCAGCGAAGCTATGTATATGAGGCCCTTAATGGCGAACTGCATCACCGCCGCGGGTTGGCCCGGCATGGCACTAACTTCGGTATCGGCCCACGTAGGGAGAGTGCTTAACGCCTGCATGCCCTCCGCTGTGGGTCGGCTCGGCATTGCACAATCTTCGGGACCAGCCCACGTGTGGGGTGTGCTTAACGCCGGCTTAAACTCCGGCGCGGGTCAGCCCGGCATTGTACAATCTTCGGTATCGGCCCACGTATGGGGCTCGCTTAACGCCTGCTTCAACTCCGGCGCGGGTCAACCCGGTATTGCACTATCTTCGGGATCTGCCCACGTATGGGTTTTGTGCCTGCACACGGGCAAGATCGTAGGGCAACCATCCCTTAAGATCTTTGCTGTCAAATTAGTTACGTCATTTTGTTCCTTAATTTATTAAATAATGATGACGAGCGCGGGAATACTGGTACGAGCACGTTCTCGTGGTACCGCGAGGGGCGCCAACGAGTAAGCTGTGGAAGAAGACGACGACAGAGGCAATCCGATGATTATGATAGTGTGGCCCTAACACACGGACACAGTCCTATGCGAACTAGCCCTTAACAGCTTCGGTGTAAAACAATTACGGGAACTATGCGTTCAGCTTCATTGGGAAATATTGTAATTTATAGATACAGAAAATACCCGTGTAACGGCACCTGCCATTACGCTACGCACGTAGCTGTAGCTTGTAATCATCTGATATTTTATAAGGCTCACAACCATCTGTGTGTTGAATGATTTTTTTATTTATACATACTGTAGGCCGCAGCCGGGCCCAAGCAGGAGTGAAGAACAAGAAAGGACGTAATACATGAACGGCATGTAAGGCGTATAAAGCTGTGTCACAGGGAAAAGGAACACGTAAATGCAAATTGTGAGTCGGGAAGTCTTGCATAATGAGCATGTTACTTACTGAAGTCGATGTGTGCAATATTATTAACAATGGATTCTACCAAAGTAGAGGAAACAGCTACCTCTGGTTGTTTATTCCAGCAGGCAATGGTGGGTGGAAACACAGAATATTTGTGCGAGTTTGCATCGCTCGTTGTTTGTTTGACAATTTTGCTGCGACCCGTGCGAAGTGAACGTCTCGTGACTTCAGGTAGGTAGGCTGAATCACTGATATTTAAGTGGCCATGATACAGCTCATACATAAATTATAACCTCGATAGGACTCTCCGATGGGCTAGTGACTATGGATTAGTTCCCAAAATTACCTGCCTAACACTGGTCCATTCTGAATAATTCGAGAAGGCAAAGCGACCCGCTAACCATTGTATCCGTTCCAGTTTGTCAACTCAATATTTCTGAGGCGGCTTCCAAGCTGTATCTGCATACTTTAAGGTAGATATTACTATACTTTTGTAAGCTTTCAATTTGACAGGCACTGTTGCTGCGCGAAGTTTCTTTTTCAATAGTAACAATTTATTCTGGGCTTTGCAACAAACCTCGTTAATCTCGGTTTCCCAACTTGCGTTTTTTGTCATAGTTACCCCAGATATTTTTTGCACGAAGTTCTGGTTAGTCAGGTATTGTCCAATGTGTATGTAAAGTAAAGCGGGTGTTTTCTGTTAGTAAACGAGATGTTTTTTATTTTAGCAGTGCTTAGTCTCATACCCCATATCTTGCATCACTGATATATAGAATGCAAAGGGTCATTTAACGTAAGTTAAGAACAGCTAAGCACAGAATTATATATGATGCAGTCGGGTGTGAACAATCATTTATGTAGCGAGGGCGGACAGATAATTGTGTGTCATAGATATGAATTAAAAATAATATGGGTGCCACAACAGATCTTTGCCGGACACCGAAAGAAACCCTCAATTCGTCATAGTAACTAGAATTCATAGTAGCACTCTTTCCTGTTATGAGTTAATTTGAAATCCAGGATATTTTTTTACGAATACCATAAGGATGAAGTTCGGTAATTAAATCGGCCTAGGGAACAAAATCAAAACCTTTGGAGACGTCCAAAAAGATAGCATCAATTTGACCTCCTCTATTTAATTTGTTAGCAATTTCGCGCGTTGATTCTGCTACTTGTGTTGTGGCTGAGAAGCCAGACCTGAAACTGTGCTGTTGATGGCACAAAATATAATTATGTTGAAGGTGAGCAACAATGGCCTTGTGAATTATGCTCCTAAACCCTGCAACACATGCTTGTCTGATACTCTGGCCCGTAAATGTTCAGGTCTGATTTGGATCCGGCTTTATGAATTGGCAGAACATATGCACAGCGCCAATATTCAGACAGTGACAACGTCTTCAAAGCAAGCGTGAAAATTTTGTACCGGTATTTTGATAACCAACACGGGTATCAGTGCAGAAAAGTATTGTAACGGGGATGTTTCGAGTATATAAGAGCCATATTTATAATATATATGCAGGATGAGTCAGAATTGCTTAGATGGCTGCCCACTAACAACACGCAGCAGCCAGCGTCTCCGATCTTCTTCTTCCTCTCCCTTCTTTCATGCTTCCGTAATAGGAACAC
This sequence comes from Dermacentor albipictus, assembly GCF_038994185.2. Classification (NCBI taxonomy): domain Eukaryota; kingdom Metazoa; phylum Arthropoda; class Arachnida; order Ixodida; family Ixodidae; genus Dermacentor; species Dermacentor albipictus. The sequence continues at coordinate 8,392,101 of NC_091828.1, read as the reverse complement.
CGGCTGGCAGAAGCGCCGTCTCGGCGCATGGCAGGTGAAGGATTTCGAGCGAAGTATGGCTTTAGCCGCGAACCGTGCGCAACGTCGACAGGCGTCTGACTTGAAGATGCATTAAAGTGTAGCGGCGAAATATCATAATTGATGTGGTTAATTTGACCTAGGACTTCGTAAGGCCCTGTATAGAGAGAGAGGAGCTTCTTGGAGAGATCGACCCCACGACATGGTGACCAAAACAGCACCCAAGCAGCTGGGGCGAACTGAACATAGCGATGGCACCAGTCGTAACAATCATTTTACAGATGTTGCGAGCCTTATAAGCGAGATCAGGCGATTTGACGCGCCATGGGAGCGCGATCGATGATCTCACGAACGTACTCAGTGGCAACGCGGGGCACAGAAGTTAGGATGGTGTCAAACGGCAATGTGGGGTCGTGAGAATACAAGAGATAAAAGGCTGAATATCCTGCGGTGTCATGTTGGGGCGAGATATACGCAAACGTCACGTTAGCCAGCATGGCTTCCCAGTCACGGTGATTGTTGGAGACGTACATCGACAGCATTTTTGAGATTGTTCGGTTGGGACGTTCCGCAAGACCGTTCGTTTGTGGCTGGTGGGCGGTGGACAGCCTGTGCTCAGTGGCAAAAGAGCGGAGGTGGTGGTCGACAAGTCGAGATATGAACAAGCGGCCGCGGTCTCTGAGTAACTGTTGAGGTGATCCGTGGTGGATAATGAGGTTGTGGTGGAAAAAATCAGCGACATCAGTTGCGCAACTAGCAGGCAACGCCTTTGTTATCGCGTAGGGTGTCGCGTAATCAGTAGCGACAGCGATCCACTTGTTCCCTCTAGTCGTTGTCGGAAATGGGCCAAGCAGGTCAAGGCCTACGCGAAAGAACGGTTCAGAGGAAACTTCAATGGGATGGAGGCAACCTACAAAACTGTCACTAAAGAAATTATAAACCAATCCAAGACATCTAAGCGACCTAAAAACATAACTGCGTCGGAGAGTCATATAATTTCAAATCTGAGTTGCCGGAATGACATTGTTATTAAAGAAGCAGATAAGGGTGGAAGTATAGTTATTTGGCCAATAGAAAAATACAAGCACGAGGCTTACAGACAACTAAACAACCCAGAACATTAGCGCAAACTAGATAACGATCCGACATTGTCCTACACAGTGACAATTACCAACAGGCTGAAATCACTTTTGGCTGATGAATTGATAACACCGTCACAATACAAATTTCTTAAACCAAGCAACGAAACTGCCAGGCGTTTTTACCTCCTTCCGAAAATTCATAAAATTCCATCCGCTGAACTATACACTGCTACTATCCCAGGCTGCCCGATAGCATCAAACAACAATACCCCGACAGAGAGCATCTCCACATTCCTTAACCACTACCTTGGTGACTTGCCAAAAGCACTTCCGTCATTTGTACAAGATACGCCCCACCTGCTGAGAATTATAGAGGACATTAATAGTAAAGGCACACTACCCTACAACACAATTCTCGCAACACTAGACGTCACGGCGCTGTGCACCGACATTCCAATCCCTGATGGTTTATCTTCGATAAAACAAATGCTGTCTAAACAAAATGCACAACACTCTACTGAAGTCTACTTGTCTCTCATTGAATTAGTTCTAACACATAACTACTTCGAATTTGAAGACAGTTACTACCTACCGATACATGGTACAAGCATGGGTACGCCTTTTGCACCAACCTACGCGAACATATTTATGGGGCTTCTAGAAACAGATTTCCTGTCGCGCTGCTCCACCAAGCCCCACACATACCTACGATACATAGACGACATACTCATAATCTGGGGACATGGTCAAGACATTCTAGATAAATATGTAGCCTTTCTAAATTCTGTTCACCCAACAATAAAATTCACATCAGAATCCTCAACTGAGCGCATAAACTTTCTGGACACAACAATATACATTGACAGTGGTGAGCTAAAGACAACGCTGTATAGGAAACCTTTCGACAAACAACAGTACCTAGAATATACCAGCCACCATCCCAGACATTGCAAACAAGGCATCTTTAAAGGCCAAGCCACACGACTACGTCGCATTTGCGTTGAAAACAAGGACTACATAGATAGACTCGATCACTTTAAAGAAACGCTATCAAACAGGAACCACCCAAACAGTGACCTTCAAACAGCCTAAATCGCTGCAACCAAACTTGATCGAGCCGAGGTCCTCAAGCCCCGTCCGAGGGTCGCAAGAACAACAACGCCTCTTCTTACTACTAATTTCTCAAACGCACTAGCAAACGTGAATAACATCCTAAGTAAGTACTACCCAATTCTCACCAGCAACCAGAAACATAAGAAGATTTTTCCCGACCCTCCCAGAGTAGCTTACAGACGCAACAATAATTTTAAAGATATTCTTGTGCACGCCAAACTACAGAAAATAGCAAGTTGGGAACCAATCCCTGTGGCCACCCCAGCTGCTCTACATGCAAACACATTCAATCTACTACTACAGTAAAAAGTACAGCGTCGAATTACACAAACAAGGTAACTTCGGCTTTCACCTGCACATAAAGCAACGTAGTCTACTGTCTAGAATGCGCCACTTGTATCAAACAATACATAGGTGAGACTGGACAACAAGTTAATACAAGACTCAGTGGTCACCGCGCGGACACAAAACACAATTTACCTAAAGCAGTAGCCAGCCATTCTAATGAACATGGTCATATATTTGACAAAGTAAGACTCTATATACTACAAACAAATTTCCGTTCCCCTCGCGAAAGGAAGTATACGGAATCATACCTCATATCATCATCATCATCATCGTCAGCCTGGTTACGCCCACTGCAGGGCAAAGGCCTCTCCCATATTTCTCCAACAACCCCGGTCATGTACTAATTGTGTCCACGCCGTCCCTGCAAACTTCTTAATCTCATCCGCCCACTTAACTTTCTGCCGCCCCCTGCTACGCTTCCCTTCCCTTGGGATCCAGTCCGTAACCCTTAATGACCATCGGTTATCTTCCCTCTTCATTACATCTCCTGCCCATGCCCATTTCTTTTTCTTGATTTCAACTAAAATGTCATTAACTCGCGTTTGTTCCCTGACCCATTCTGCCCTTTTCTTATCCCTTAACGTTACACCTATCATTCTTTTTTCCATAGCTTGTTGCGTCTTCCTCAATTTGAGTAGAACTCTTTTCGTAATCCTCCACGTTTCTGCCCCGTAGGTGAGTACAGGTAAGACACAGCTATTATATACTTTTCTCTTGAGGGATAATGGCAACCTGCTGTTCATGATCTGAGAATGCCTGCCAAACGCACCCCAGCCAATTCTTATTCTCCTGATTATTTCCGTCTCATGATCCGGATCCGCCGTCACTACCTGCCCTAAGTAGGTGTATTCCCTTACGACTTCCAGTGCCTCGCTGCCTATTGTAAATTGCTGTTCTCTTCCGAGACTGTTAAACATTACTTTAGTTTTCTGCAGATTCATTTTTAGACCCACTCTTCTGCTTTGCCTCTCCAGGTCAGTGAGCATGCATTGCAATTGGTCCCCTGAGTTACTAAGCAAGGCAATATCATTAGCGAATAGCAAGTTACTAAGGTACTCTCCAATAACTTTTATCCCCAATTCTTCCCAATCCAGGTCTCTGAATACCTCCTGTAAACATGCGGTGAATAACATTGGAGAGATCGTATCTCCCTGCCTGACGCCTTTCTTTATTGGGATTTTGTTACTTGCTTTATGGAGGACTACGGTGGCTGTGGAGCCGCTATAGATATCTTTCAGTATTTTTACATACGGCTCGTCTACACCCTGATTCCGTAATGCCTTCATGACTGCTGAGGTTTCGACAGAATCAAACGCTTTCTCGTAATCAATGAAAGCTATATATAGGGTTGGTTATATTCCGCACATTTCTCTATCACCTGATTGATAGTGTGAATGTGATCTATTGTTGAGTAGCCTTTACGGAATGCTGCCTGGTCCTTTGCTTGACAGAAGTATAAGGTGTTCCTGATTCTATTTGCGATTACCTTAGTAAATAGTTTGTAGGCAACGGACAGTAAGCTGATCAGTCTATAATTTTTCAAGTCTTTGGCGTCTCCTTTCTTATGAATTAGGTATATGTTAGCGTTCTTCGAAGATTCCGGTACGCTCGAGGTCATGAGGCATTGCGTATACAGGGTGGCCAGTTTCTCTAGAACAATCTGTCCACCATCCTTCAACAAATCTGCTGTTACCTGATCCTCCCCAGCTGCCTTCCCCCTTTGCATATCTCCCAAGGCTTTCTTTACTTCTTCCGGCGTTACCTTTGGGATTTCGAATTCCTCTAGACTATTTTCCCTTCCATTATCGTCGTGGGTGCCACTGGTACTGTATAAATCTCTATAGAAATCCTCAGCCACTTGAACTATCTCATCCATATTAGTAATGATATAGCCGGCTTTGTCTCTTAACGCACACATCTGATTCTTGCCGATTCCTAGTTTCTTCTTCACTGTTTTTAGGCTTCCTCCGTTCCTGAGAGCATGTTCAATTCTATCCATAATATACTTCCTTATATCAGCTGTCTTACGCTTGTTGATTAACTTCGAAAGTTCTGCCAGTTCTATTCTAGCTGTAGGGTTAGAGGCTTTCATACATTGGCGTTTCTTGATCAGATCTTTGGTCTCCTGCGATAGTTTGCTGGTATCCTGCCTAATGGAGTTACCACCGACTTCCATTGCACACTCCTTAATGATGCCCACAAGATTGTAGTTCATTGTTTCAACATTAAGGTCCTCTTCCTGAGTTAAAGCTGAATACCTGTTCTGTAGCTTGATCTGGAATTATATTTTCCCTCTTACCGCTAACTCATTAATCGGCTTCTTATGTACTAGTTTCTTCCGTTCCCTCCTCAGGTCTAGGCTAAATCGAGTTCTTACCATCCTGTGGTCACTGCGGCGCACTTTGCCGAGCACGTCCACATCTTGTATGATGCCAGGGTTAGCGCAGATTATGAAGTCTATTTAATTTCTAGTCTCACCGTTCGGGCTCCTCCACGTCCACTTTCGGCTATCCCGCTTGCGGAAGAAGGTATTCATTATCCTCAGAATATTCTGTTCCGCAAACTCTAGTAATAACTCTCCCCTGCTATTCCTAGCGCCTATGCCATATTCCCCCACTGCCTTGTCTCCAGCCTGCTTCTTGCCTACCTTGGCATTAAAGTCGCCCATTAGTATAGTGTATTTAGTTTTCACTCTACCCATCGCCGATTCCACGTCGTCATAGAAGCTTTCGACTTCCTGGTCATCATGACTGGATGTTGGGGCGTAGACTTGTACAATCTTCATTTTGTACCTCCTATTAAGCTTCACAACAAGACCTGCCACCCTCTCGTTAATGCTATAGAACTCCTGTATGTTACCATCTATATTCTTATTAATAAGGAATCCGACTCCTAGTTCTCTTCTCTCCGCTAAGCCCCTGTAACACAGGACGTGCCCGGTTTTTAACACTGTATATGCTTCTTTTGGCCTCCCAACTTCACTGAGCCGTATTATATCCCATTTGGTTCCCTCTAATTCCTCCAATAGCATACGTCATACACAAGTTTAACTGCCTACACCCGACAGGAATTAATTTGGCACGCGGCAACTTAGAATCTTTAAAAGTGGTAACTTAAATCTGAAACTCTCATGTCATCAACCAAGACACAAAACACATTAGCCCACCAGCTAACTTTAATTGTTAACCTCACCTACTCTTCCATTTCTAAAAAAAAAATATTTTAAAGAAATGTTCCGGCCTACTACTGAATTTAATGTACTCTTTCAGGTTTTTACGTCTATACCAACTGTACGACCCCTTCTTCCATGAACACTCGCCCCCACCCGCTTCTGCGCGCATCACCCTCCCGTTTGTATTCCGGTTACGGTCCCCCCCTCCCCCTCTCCCTTCCTTCCCCCCCTTTTTTAAATCTATTTTTTAAACCCCCTCATCAACACATTCCGAAGTCAATATGCCTTTTTCGGCGCCTCAACCCAGAGTATCGCCATTTCTGGATGCCGCCGTAACGACACCTACGATGAGCGACTGGGGCAATGCCCCTTGAATGACCATGCCGCTGCCTTTCAGTCACCCCACACATTGCATCACAGACTCCTCGTCGCCATCTTAACTATTTCAGAATTAGTAGACGTAATGCTGCTATGCTACTCAAGTCACTTTCAGCTAATGGTTTTTTTTTTGTGTTTGCGTGTGTGTGTGTGTGTTTGTTTTTATCTTTTTTAGTCTTGTGTTACTCGCGGACTGGCCGCTTGACCGGCCGTTCTAATGCCTCAGAAACATGCCGCCAACGACTCCCCCTGAATACCTCCTAACCTTTCGCATCCCCAACACGCTCCCAAGCCCCCGTATTTCTTAAAAATTTCATTTTTCTCTTTCTTTTTCTTTCACGCTCCCCCCTTTTCTTTTTTGTCTGGCTTGGTGCCGCCCTGGATTCCCCAACCCCCCCCCCTTTTTTTCCCTTTTTTTCTTTTTTGCTTCTATTTCTTTTCTTTTCTCCCCGCGTGCCCACTCTCACGCTCCTGTCCCCTCGTCTTGGGAATGAAGCTCACAGACGTCGGACGACAGCGCTTGTTTCCTCTGGTAATTTCTCTCTTTAAAACCAGCCGCCAGCTACCACACCCGCACGTGAGGTCACTGCATTAACCCTTTAAAACTAACACGCCGAGGATGACGAGGCCGCCTTTCACGAAGGTACGTCCTCCTATCAAAACGTTGGCCAGCCTTTCTGAGACTGCTTATCCCTGTTTACAAACTTTATACCACAGGTTCCAGAAGAGGTTGCTACTGGCGCTGACACAATTCGCAAGTTGCGAAATAACGACGCACAGAGTGGTAGAGACCCGGCCAGAAGAACCGGCGTCGTACGCGGTCGTATGTACGCAAAACTCCAAGGTGTCCCGCCATCGGTGCGTCGTGAAGTTCGAGAACGACGAGTCGCAGATGGCTAGGAAGGACAAACAGTAACTCAGGGCCATCAGGGTTGATATTGCGGCGGTAGAGGACGCCCTCATACAGCTCGAACGTGCGGCACGTGCCGTCGGTACTGCCAGATTGCACTCTGGCGATGATGGACTGTAAGGATGTGTCGCGTTGTTGTTCAGAGCGCATGTCGGTCATGTCAGTCAAAGCCATCAGGCAGGTTACCGGATTATGCGCAACAGGATCGGGATGATCCACGGGGTGACGCGAGAGGCAGTCAGCGCCCTTGTGGAAGCGCTCAGTCTAGTAATCGACTCCAAATGAAAATCCCTAGAGCCGCAACGCCCAGCGACCAAGCCGTCCAGTCGTGTCCCGTAGGGACATAGCCAGCAGACTGCGTGGTGGTCTGTGACAACCGAAAACCTGCGGCCGTACACATGTGGCCGGAACTTGGGGACTGCCCAAACTAAAGCCAAGCACTCCCGCTCGGTGATGGAGTAATTTCCCTGGGCAGATGACAGCACGCGGCTGGCGAAAGCTATCACGCAGTCGGTACCATTCTGGTGTTGGGTGGGAACAGCGCCAATGCATAGCCACTTGCGTCAGTGTGGACTTCGGTCGGTGCAGATGCATCAAAGTGGGCAAGTGTGGTAGGGGTGGTCAGAAACCCGCTGACAGCGGCGAACGCGTGAGCCTGCTCCGGGCCCCATAAGAATAGCTTGTTCCTTTTTAGAAGATGTCAAAGGCCAAGCAATGTCGGCGAAGTCTTTGACGAAACGGCCAAATTAACAACACAGGCCGACGAAGCAACGCACGTCAGTGGCAGAACGTGGGACCGGGTAACTGCGTACGGCGCCAATTTTATCCGAATCTGGTTGGACACCGGATGCGACAATGAGGTGTCCCAACACGGTGACATGTCGGCGCCCGAATTGTCATTTCATGCAGTTCAGTTGAAGGCCGGTTTTCCGCAAGACCGCAAGAATTGCAGTGAGTCGGGTAAAGTGGCTGCCGAACGTGGGAGAGAAAACAATAACGTCATCAAAGTAACAAAGAGAGGTGGTCCATTTCTAGCCCCGCAGAAGAGAGTTAATCACACGTTGAAATGCTGCAGGAGCATTGTATAGGCAAAAGGGAGTGGCGCTCAACTGATATAAGCCATCCGCTGTAAAGAAGGCCGTCTTCTCGCGCTCACTTTCATCAACTCCCCGCAAAATTCTGGAACACATCATATCATCAGCAATAATGAAGTACCTCAGTCAGCAGAACATTTTTTTTTTTGAAAACCAGCACGGATTCTTGAGTGGCCGTTCCAGCGAGTCACAGTTATTTGAACTCGTGGCCGACCTGCACGACGCTATACACCATTTAATGAGAATTGATGCCGTATTCATCGACTTTGCCAAAGCGTTCGACAAAGTTGCTCACAATCGTCTTATATTTAAACTTGGAAATCTAAACATAAACAACAATGATTGAACTGGATAGTTAACTTTTTAACTAACAGACAGCAGTTCGTGTCTGCGAATGAATTTTGCTCCGCACTAACCCATGTAAAGTCTGGTGTGCCTCAAGGTTCGGTGCTCGGGCCGATCCTCTTCCTTATTTACATTAATGACATAAGCAGCAACCTCACTTCTACAATTAGACTATTTGCGGACGACTGTGTTATTTACAGAAAAATTACTGACCCTCATGATACTAATGCTTTGCAATCAGATCTTGACAAAATAGCTAAGTGGTGCGAACAATGGCATATGGAAATAAACGTTTCAAAAACTAAACTTGTAACATTTACGACGGCTAGAGTCACGGAACCCATCTTTTATTCTATTGGTAACGTGGCCATTGAAAAAGTTCCTGCAATCAAATACCTAGGTGTCCACATTACTTCTGATTTGACATGGCACAAACACATTGAATATATAACCACCAAAGCATCCAAAACCCTCGGTTTCATTAGGCGTAACTTGTACTTTGCAAATCAGGCAACCAAACTCTTAGCTTACACAACTTTAGTCAGATCTCAACTAGAATATGCCAGTTTCATCTGGAACCCGCATCAAGCTTATCTTGCCGATAAACTGGAATCGCTTCAAAATAAGGCTTCTAGGTTTATCACAAGGACATACGCTCGCTACTCCAGCATCACAGATATTAAATCATCTCTAAATTTAAACTCACTTGAAAAGCGAAGACTTGTCACCCTGCTATGTCACTTTCACAAGCTTTATCACAATCCTTCAACGTTCACAGAATCACATATCAAACCAGCACATCGCATTTTCCCCCGATTAGACCAGTGCCTCAAAGTGCAACCCAAGATGGCTCACACCAAACTTATGCGTCATTCACCATTGTTCCTTGTCATTTATCATTGGAATAAACTACCTCCAGAAATCGTTTCCGAAAATAATTACGACGCATTTGTAAACAAACTGAAGTGCTTATTCTGTGCTGGTCCATAATAAATTATCATAAGTGTATTTTTTTCATTGTTTTGAGCATTGTGGTCCACATGTGTGCATCTTCTCAAACACTTGCTTTTTTATGTTCCCTGTTTTCCTGAGCGCATGTTTGTTTATGCTTTTCTATTTGTTCATTGTCTTACGCAATATGATCACTTTATTGTACTTTTTAACCCCCTATGTAATGCCTGTAAAGGGCCTTTAGGGTATGTGAATAAAAAAAAAACTGAAATCTGCCAGTAGGCGGATTGAAGAGCGATAGACAAGAAGTATCTAGCTCCGTGCGAACACTCCAAGGCGTCATCGATGCGTGGAAGTGGGTAGACGTTGTTTCGCGCGATCTTGTTTGAGTGCCGATAATCGACGAAACTAATATGATGTTTAACAGTCTCGGAAGAGAACAGCAATTTACAATAGGTAGCGAGGCACTGGAAGTGGTAAGGGATTACATCTACTTAGGGCAGGTAGTGACGGCGGATCCGGATCATGAGATGGAAATTATCAGAAGAATAGGAATGGGCGGGGGTGCATTTGACAGGCATTCTGAGATCGTGAACAGCAGGTTTCCATTATCCCTCAAGAGAAAAGTTTATAACAGCTGTCTCTTACCAGTACTCACCTACAGGGCAGAAACCTGGAGGCTTACGAAAAGGGTTCTAGTTAAATTGAGGACGATGCAACGCGCTATGGAAAGAAGAACGATGGGTGTAACGTTAAGGGATGAGAAAAGAGCAGATTTGGTGAGGGAACAAACGCGACTCAATGTCATCTTAGTTGAAATCCAGAAACAGAAAGTGGCATGGGCAGGACATGTAAGGAGGAGGGAAGGTAACCGATGGTCATTAAGGATTACGGCCTGGATTCCAAGGGAAGGGAAGCGTAGCAGGGGGCGGCAGAAAGTTAGGTGGGCGGATGAGATTGAGAAGTTTGCAGGGATTACATGGCCACAATTAGTGCATTACCGGGGTTGTTGGAGAAGTATGGAAGAGGCCTTTGCCCTGCGGTGAGCGTAACCAGACTGATGATGATGAGGAATCGACAAAAGAACGCCAGGTACCATCTTTCCTCTTCACAGAGACGCCAGAGGAAGCCCAACGGCAGGATGATTGCTCGATTACTCTTTTGCGGAGCATGTTGTCCACTTCTGATTGGATGACTCAACGTTCAGCATGCGATACACAATGAGGACGCCGGCAAATAGGATTCGTATCTCCCCACTCGTACGGCGGGGAAGGACAGATGCTTGTCCTAAAGGCCTGTCACCGAAATAAAAGATGTCACTGTACGATTCAAGCGGTAGTATGTCCGTGGCCTGTGCCGAGGTGACGTCAGGTGCAATCATTTTCGCGAAGTAGTCCGTTAAGGAATCATAGCTGTGAGATGCAATTGGCGCTTGTGAGCCACTCTCGGCATTCAGACTATCAGTGCCAAATTCGGAGCAACTGGAAACGCTGGCCAAGAACATGCCGGGCGGAATGACTTAAGGGCACCGGCTGAAATTGAGAAGCGGTAGAACAGCGTCGTTGCTAGTAACCGTAACCAACGTATGCAGAAGAGCAACGTTCCGGATCAAAAGCACGTTGATGCTGGGGCAAAGCACATAGTCTCCGTCAGGAACGTGTGGCTGGGCAGTCAAAGCGACGTAAGTAACTGCCTCGGGTGACAGGCGCACATCGTGAAGCGAGCGCTAGTGTGGTGGGGTGTTGGTCGGAGTATAGACGAGGTGAGGCAGTTCCTACTGAAGAACGCCGGTCGCGCAGTCGATGAGAGCAGAATGAGTGGATAAAATGTCCAATGAAAGGATAACGTCGTGAGGACAGTCGTCGATCACAGCAAAGAGAGCAGATGTAGGGCATCCGGCTATAATAAACGCGCAGTACACATTCCAAGAACAACCAGCATGCCGCCGTCGGTCACACGAAGCACTTGGGCACCTGCTGGGGTGAAGACCTCCTTTAAATGTCTACGTAGGCTAGCACTCATCGCAGAACGTGGGGTCCAGTGTCGAGGAATGCTTGGACAGGTACGCCGTCTATTTTAACGTCAACTATACTTCTTGTTGGCACAGACAGAGGATTTGCTGCAGTAGTCGCGAATGCAGCACCAACTCCGAGGGCTGTATTTCTTAGTTTTCCGAAAGGGTGCAGCCAAAACCACAGGGGGTGAAAGGCGACGTTGCTGCGGCGAACGGGAAGGTGGGTGACGTGTTTGCGGTGAACGAGACTGGTGTCCGCGCGGCGATGGTGAGCGGCTGTACCACGTGTTCCGAGCAGAGTTGGCGGCACTGTTGGCTTGGTGGTAGGCGAAAGATTGCGGGTATTTCCATCAAAACGCCTCTGGTTGGTTGGCGTGCGAGGTGTTGAAGGCCACGAGTTGCTAAATTATCGGGCTACATGAGCAATGTGGCGACAGGTGAAACACATCGGATGGTCGTCCACAGTTCTCCACTAAGTGGGGTTGCGATAACGTGGAGAGATGTCTTGGAGTGGAGTGAAAACAGTAGAAGGGCATTCGTTAGCTCTAGGATTGGCGATAACACACACAGACTGTAAACCAATGCTTTCAAGTTCCTGGCGAACGATGGCTAGTACTAGGGGAACTGAAGATGTGGTAGCATCAGGGGGGCACGAACTGAAAGCTATGGGTGCCATCGCACCCAGTTCACGTCTAACGTTTCGCTGCACGTCCTCTGATGGCGACGCATGCTGCTGTGCGGATTTACACGTCGACGGGCATTGGGAAGTCTGGCGAATTGTTGCAAAACGCGTCGGCTTTTGCCTGCTCGAATTGTCGGCTCTCTTTAATGATTGCGTCAACTGTAGAGTAGCTCTTGCACATGAGCAGATTAAACCCGTCGTCATCAATGCCCTTAATCACGTGTCCGACCTTCTCAGCTTCCGTCATGTCGTGATCAACTTTACGACAAATTACCATCCCGTCATGGATGTACGAGACATAGTACTCTGTGGGGAATTGGGTACGGGAGGCGAGATCTTGATTTACGGCAATATTACGGCCGGCTGGTTTGCAAAACAACTCTGTCAATTTCTCTTTGCATTGATCCCAGCTAGTTAGCTCCTCTTCGTGGTTTCGTACCACACCTTTGCCGTGCCTTTTAGGTTGAACTGGTTAACTAACATAAGCGTAGGGTCCCATTTGTTGATTCCACTCACGCGTTCGTACATGGCCACCCACTCTTCGACGTCGGTCCCATTGGTCCCGCAGAAAGTTTCAGGATCCTTGGATTGCACAAAGACAACCGAAGGTGAGAGCAACGTAGCTCGCGGCGGTAACATAGAAGGCGGCAGCAACGTTGATGGCGCGTGCTCACCATCATTCATGGTGGGGACGGTGATTCGACGCCTTCTGTGGAGCTCCGTTTCCAGCCGTGGCACACCGCACCCCTCACATCAATATGTCAACAATATTATCGCGTAAGGAAAATGATTCTTCACCAACCTGGACGACAGACCCGAAAAGGTAAGCCATCCGTCCACAGTCGGAGCTACCAAGTCTTCTGAAGGATTCCCCAGCAAGCCAATGATATGTGTAGTCCTTGTGACGCTTTTCACTTGACGTCACCAGGCCTGACTGATGCTGTTGCAGTACACGTGGCACTATGTTGGTAGATCGGTGCGCACCCCTGCCCGTGCCGAGGTGGTCAGGGCTTTCGCACATGTTCTCTCGGTGATGTACCTGGCCATCTTGACCATCGGCACTTCCGGTACGTCAAAGGGTTCTCTGCATGACAAACACGAAAAGGTTAGCCATTCTCCACAATCGGTGCTACCAAGTTTACTATTACGATATTACGAATGTCGTGATATGTCTTGAGAAAAGGTAAAAGTAGTTGCATTATTGGAAGATTCCAATACGAATAGATTATCAATTAAAGTAACCAAATCGCTTTTAATAACGAAAGGTTAAAGTCTTCTTGCTACAATGTGTCTGCTAAACGAGGTATAGGAAATTATCAGAAGTTGAACAAGGAAAGCTTTCGAAGCAATGCAGAAAGAAAAAAATGGATAATGCAAGCTTTGCTTTCTGCTTCGCACCGCAATGACAACCTGTGATTTCTGCTTGAAGTCGATCGCTTGGTGTTTACAGTAATCTACTGATTCAGCATTTCTTTTCTTTTACGTAATAACCGGTGATGTTTCCCTTACAACATGCCCTTTACACGTGTCTATGCTAAAAAGGTTTTTATCAGCATTGTTTCCCATGTTGCCTAATTTGGTTCCTTTATTTACGAAGCACTTTTTAGAAAGCTTTCATGTGGCAGTTATTTATTCTTGAAAAGTTTTGCTTGCAACACAACTAAAGAAATTGAGAGGCTAGTTGTACACTTTTTCTTGAAGACACTTGGAGATCTTGAGTTTAAGACGGATCCCGTGGGCGTGATATTGACACGTGTACTTGTCTTTATCGGGCGACACGTTTCACCGCCAAACGAATGTTATCGCACAGCGCACGACGCGCTTGCATGTGTGGGAAGTTTCTGGAATGTAATCGATGGTTCCATGCACTGTCTGTGACCGAAAATTGTGTAATCCGATTGCATTTGTGTGCGACACGAATATTGTAGAACTTTGTGGAAGGCGCGCGGGTCCCAGTGATTAGTCTGGAACATTCGACGATTGATGTATAAAAGCCGACGCGCTTGACCCGTTGATCAGATTTTCGACGATCGCCGACCGTGTTCGCCGATATCATTGTGCTACAAGTGCAGCCTGTTTTGTGGGCACAGGTTCGCCCAATAAAAATTAGTTTTGTCATTCACAGTAGCGCTACTGTGTTATTCAACATCACCACCACGTGACATCTGGTGGAGATGCTAGAGTGTTCATGTACCGAACGCCCCCGCAAAGCCCGAACCCCGAGGACTAAACCAGCATAGCCCATGACCAGTGTGCTAGCCGCAGACTGCAACGATTGCCCCCAGAGCAAGGACTTCTACCTGAGTCGACAAAAAAGATCGCGGTCAAAACAACCCCTATGGCTGCCCCAGCGTCCCCCGTTATCCTACAACAACCTCGGGACCCACCGACCTTCAATGGAGCAGCTACTGCAGGCCCGGAATCCTGGCTGGAGGCCTACGAACGAATCGCGACTTTTAACAACTGGGACTCAGATGACAAGCCTCGGCATGTATAGTTTGCCTTAGAAGATTCCGCCAGAACGTGGTTTGAAAACTGGGAGTCGACCTTTACCACATGGGAACTCTTCCGCAGCGGCTTCCGGCGCACCTTCATGAGCGTCATGCGCAAAAAAAAGGGTCGGAGCCATGCTGGACGCCCGAGTGCAGCTACCGAACGAGAACGTTGCCATATTCACGGAAGAAATGCACCGCCTTTTCCGCCATGCCGACCCAGATATGCCTGTGGAGAAGAAAGACCTTCTCATGCGTGGTTTGAAGGAAGAACTTTTCGGTGCAATGATACGAAGCCCGTCGAAGACCGTAGAAGAGTTCCTTCGCGAGGCCACCAGCATCGAGAAGAAACTCGAAATGCAAAACCGGCAATTCGACCACCGCACGAACACGACAAACTACGCCGTTGTTCAGTCACTGGCTACCGACGACCTACGCGAGACTATCTGAGTGGTCGTGCGGGAGGCACTACAGAAGCTGTTCCCATCACCACAGCCTCAAGTGGCTTCGATTGCCGATGCCGTACGTGAGCAGCTCCAACCACAACTCGGAGTAGCCCCTGAATCACCGCAGCCTCAGCCACAAGCGATGACGTACGCCACCGTCGTCCGCTGTCAAGGTTCCCCTCCACGACCGCGCCAGGGCCCCGTAAAGCCGCAATTCCGTCGACCACCACCGCCACCGCCAGCACGCCCACCCGTTGCCCAGCGCAGCTACCCGAGGAAGACAGACGTTCATTCTTCTTCCGGCTACCGTTCGGTGCGGACGCGGAATGATGTGCTCCAGCGGAGCGGCGATAGCGGCCTCTGCAAGCCGCGGAAACAGGATTGAAGACAATGATCGTCAGGACTACGAGATCATTTTGCCTACATTGCCCACCGGACGTGTTGTGGTTAATACTGCTTTTTTTGCACAGCGACGTACGATTTAGGCCCTACAGGGTTGAGGTCTTCCGCGACGCCCTAGCCAACGCTGGTGCGCTTCCCGACGTGGTGGCGTTGGTAGCGTACCAAATCAACCATGTTTGGGTGCTGACTCTCAACAGCACCGAAGCAACTAAGAAGTTGGCCGCTCTCAAGGAACTGGAAGTAAAAGGACGCCGCTGCATTATCTTCGATCCAGATAACCAACAGGTGAAACTACGGCTGCACTGGATGTTGCACGGCGTGGCGGACGACGACATTCGGACGGCTCTCGCTGCTTACGGCAGCGTATCCGAAGTGACCCGGGAGCGATGGCGCGTCTCAGGCGTCAAGGAGAAAGGGTCCACAACGAGGACTGTGCTCCTCAAGCTGAAACCCGGTTTGAAGGTCGATGACCTACCTCACCAGCTACGCGTTGCAGGAGAGTTGGCCCTTGTGGTGGCGCCTGGGCGACCTATGCAATGCCTACGCTGCCGTGGTACGGGCCACGTTCGACGTGAATGCAAAGTACCACGGTGCTCAAAATGCAGACGCTATGGTCACGTCGACAGCGATTGCGTCCGCACGTATGCGGTGGCTACGGAGCCGGCATCGCAAGACAAGTCGACGGAGCTGCTGATGGACGTCGACGAGGCGGAGGAGGCAGCGAAAGGAGCCGAGGAAGTGGGCAAGCCAGCAGGAATTACCGACCCGTCGGGGCTTGCCAGTGGTGACACAAGCACGCCAAGCAACGGAGAGATGCACCCCGATGAGAAGGAATTGCCTGCCAGCAGTGACACAACCAAGTCAAGCAACGGAGAGACGCACCCCGAGGAGAAGAAATTGCCTGCGTCTCGGGCGAAGGCGTCGGAGAATGGGAAGAGCGTTCCGGCACCCAAAGTCGTCGAACCAGCGAACAGCTCGCCGAACGCTGACCTGAGCGGCGGCCGCGCAGTCAGCGTCTCCGCGCCAGCCAAGCGCCCTTATGGCCACACCAGCAACGAAGGGGATAAGATGGCAGCCACCAGCGTCGTGGAGCCGCCTGCAAAAACAACTCAAGCCAGACGGGCCAGTCTCCGGCAGCGACCTAACGTTTCGTCTGAGAGGCGAACCGGCGATACCGCACCGACGCTGCAAGGTTCGGAGCCTGCACAGGGTGGCTCCGGCATCAACGATGGCGTCTAGCCACGCGCTAGACGCGAAGGGTAAGCACCATGCTCTCGGCCTTTCACTTCCTTCCGAAAATGGCTCCTGCATCTCCGTTGAAGGTAGCTACACTTAATCTCAGGGGCTTGGCAGGAAAGAAAAAGCAAAGTCAGGTGTATCGGCTTTTAACGGAGCACGACATCGACATATTGGCCGTGCAGGAAACAAAAGTTGACGGTGAGGAAGAGACCGGGAGCATGGTGCGACGTTTCACGTCTAGATTCTATGCTATTGTAAGCCATGCCACTGGCACATCTGCTGGTTGTGTCCTTTTTATTAAGAAGTTGCCGGCTCTGGTCGTGCATGCTGATTTCTCGTGCTTGTCAGGTTGGTGTGTTGCTGTCGATTTCACACCTGGCGATACAGAATGGCGTGTTTTATGTTTGTACGCACCAAATGTTGTGGATGAAAGGCTCGATTTCTTTAGAAGTGTTGTGCAGCGTCTCAGCTTCGATAAACAGCTGATTATCATGGGCGACTTCAACTGTGTCCTGAGTGCTTGTGATAAGACTAGTGATCGGGGGTTCAGGGACGCAAGTACTGAGGTACTGTCGCAAATCATAGACAAATGGAACCTTGAGGATGTGGCGGAGTGTACGCAAGGCACGGGTGGTGTGAAGTACACACATTTCCAGCGTGCAAGTCATGCCCGTCTGGACCGCATTTATGTAATGTTGGACGCGATTCCAAAATGCAACAGTTATCAAGTAGTGCCGGTGTCTTTCTCAGACCACTGTTTAATAGAGTGCGGGATTGGGGCAAAAAAACTTGGCAGTGCTTTTGGCTCGGAACTGTGGAAGATAAATAACAAGCTGATTAGAGACGATGCTTTCAACCTTGCGGTAGTTGAAGAAATTGGCAAAATAAAGCCGAATAATGAACTGAAAACATGGCAACAGTGGGAGCTTTGTAAGGAACAACTTAAAATAAAAGCAATAGAGCGGTCTTGTTCTATGGCGTACGAGGAAAAACTAACTGAACGGAATCTAAGGTCTATGCTTGCAAAACTGCTCGAGAAAGAATGCAAAGCGCCTGGTAAATGGATGGATGGCATAAGGAAAGCGAAACAAAAAAATTGGAGGACGCTTAAGCTTCGCCTTCAAGAGTGGGACGCGACAGCGTTCCCGTCGACCCGCCAAGGGGTATAAGACAATGCGCTACGGCACAGCAATCACTTACGATGCGCCCCGCATCGGACTTAGCGCCCACCTATCACGCGGTGAGCGTCGAGCAACGCAGCGTTCGGCGCGGCAACGAAACGTGCGCCTGAGCGAACGAAACGAACCAAAGAACTCGGTGTCTCGGAGGGGAAACGATCTACGCCAGCCAAACGTCGTGATCGGCACGGGCAGAGAGATAGATGGTAATCTAAACCGGGAGCACGGCGAAGCGTCGTCAGGGGAGAGGGAGTCCCGCGACGCGCCTGGCAGCGGTCCCAATGCGCGCGCGGCGCGCCTCCTGTCGGGGCAGCGCCGTACATTGAGAGGAGGGGGTCTTCTGTGTTTGCCGCAAGATGGCTCTGCGTGTGCGGAAAGCGCAGAAGAAATGCAGCGGAAACGCACTTCGCAACTCGTGTAATTCTGACTTCTGTACGTTACATGTTCATAATTACCGATATACACCGCAGTATAACTTTCCACGGCTCGTTTCAAAGGCAACACCGCATTCACTAGAGGCGCGTTTGCACCGCTTGGAAGCATCGAACTCGTGGCTGAGTGGTAGCGTCTCCGTCTCACACTCCGGAGACCCGGGTTCGATTCCCACCGGGCCAATCTTGGAAGTTGCTTTTTATTTATGAAGCTCCTGCCGTGATTTATCGCTCACGGTCAACGCCGCCGACGCCGACACCCGACGCCGACGACACCGGCTTTTCTGCGACACGAGCTCCTTAACGCTATCGCGTTAAAAGTGGAAGTGATAGAAGAGGAGCGTTATCGTGGTGCGCTGGTCCGGGCGAGAGCGGACCATGTAGCTGCTGGGGAGACGCCGTCTAAACGAGCGCTCGGAATTGAGAAAGCCCACGCTTGTCGAAATCACATAGACAACATAGAATGGGGAGGCGTCTTATCGGATGATAACGAACATATTAAGCGTGCATTTTTTCAGTACTATCAGGCGTTGTTCGCTTTACATGTTGCCGACGCGAACATGTTTATGGATAAGTTTCTTGGGTCACTGCCGCGACTCAATGATGAGCAGAAGGATAGGTTAGAGCTGGCAATAACCGAATCAGAGGTAGAAATGGCGATAGACAATTTAAATCCTGGTAAATCGCCAGGACCGGACGGGTTAAGCGCGGTGTTTTACAAAGCTTTTAAGCGTGGAATCGCGCCAATATTGACGGTAGTGTTTAATGAAGCTTACGAAATTAACGAATTGCCTCCGTCATATGCAAGATCACACACTGTCTTGATCTCCAAAACTGACGATGCAGAGAAGTTGCCAAAAGTAACAGCCTACCGGCCAATCGCACTTACAAATGTGGATTACAAAATGTATATGAAAGTTTTAGCGCGAAGATTACAGTCAGTAATCCAGGAAATCGTTGGACCGCATCAAACGTGCGGGATTAAGGGACGATCTATTACGACTAATATTCACACAGCAAGATGCGTGCTCGAGTGCTGCGATATTAAAAATATCCGCGTGGCCATCTTGCAACTAGACCCTGCAAAAGCTTTCGACTGTGTCGCGCATGAAATTTTGCTGTGCATACTAGATCATGTTAATGTTGGTTCTGTTATTCGCGTGGGTGTCGCCCTGGCGTATCGGAACTGCACAACGAGATTGATCGTTAACCAGAGTCTGGGGGCCCCCATTAGCGTGCAGCGGTCGGTACGCCAGGGTTGTCCCCTTAGCCCTCTCTTGTTTTGCATCTACATAGAGGCGATGTGCTTAAACATCGTGAAAAAACAGGCAATTCCTGACTTTCGGTTGCAAGCAGCGGAAGTCAAGCTGTTGGCATTTGCGGATGATGTGGCGGTTTTTTCAACCAGTAGGGAAGGTGTAACTGAGGCTATTAAATGTGTAGAGAACTTCTGCCAAGTCACAGGCAGCAGAGTGAACTTAGCAAAATCACTAGGGCTCTGGCACGGAGAATGGCAATCGACGCCCGACCGCTTTGCAAACGTGTCCTGGGTTACGACCCCAACGAAGTACTTGGGAGTACCTCTAGAATGCTACCGTGATAGCGCGACATATTGGACAGCGCAGACGCATGATACACGTGGAAGGGTGGAAAGGTGGAAAGGAACGCGCTTATCTATTTTTGCTAGAGCCACCGTGTGCAATCTGTTCTTTATTAGGAGGCTGTGGTATGTAATGCAGGTGTTACATTGTGCAAGGCTCAATGTACAGAAGCTGCATCGAATTTTCGCCATTTTCGTGTGGGATGCGCAATGGGAAAGATGCAGCCGAACAAATTTGTTCAGAGGAGTCAAGAATGATGGATTGGGCCTGGGACACCTTTTTTTGCGGCAGATTGTTGACAGGTTTCTTTTCCTTCGTGACGTCGGCGATCCTTTTTTGCGCACCGCATGCCAAGTAAGGCTCGGGCGCACGTTGCCAGAATTTGTTGTTTCAACCGAAACACTCACGGGAGGCATTTTTGGATATTTTAGAGAAGTTGTCGCAAGTGTACGATTCCTTGCAACGAGATTTTCGAATGAATATTTATCTACTGTCAAAAAGAAAAAAATGTGCAAGGATTTGTGTGATGTCGTTCTGCCGGAGCCAATGTACAGAGCCTTGCACAGTGGAGGCCCTGGTAGGGACGTGTTAAAGAGAGTAAAGAAAATGCAAGTTGCGCCAGCGGTTAAAACCTTTTTTTTAAAGTTACACACTGGAACGTTACCAGTAAAAATGTTTTTACAGGAAAAGGGCTTCTTTCTGCCATGGGGAGCTCACTGCCTTATCTGCAAACAACCAGAAACAATAGATCACGTTTTTCTTCATTGTTGGGGAGGGGTATTTTTTGGGGACGTACTACAAAGAACGGTAAAGAAGCAATTTCCCCTCGACCCTCAAGGAATACGGTATCTACCCATTGCTGACGAGGATGCTTTTCCGTTTGATTTATTAATGTTATTTGGCCTCCACAGTATTTGGCGCTCTCGAATGGCAGGATACTACTGCGATCCCGACGCACGACAAACGCGAATTTATTTCCGTGAAACTGTGCATCGGTTTGTTGAGATTTTGAAGGCCGGTGGTGATACTCCCGAGTGGCTGTCAAGAGTGGAGCCATTGATGGCTCTAAATGAATTTTAATGTGGCGAAGCCAGCCTCCCACCAGGCTGTTTATGTCAATGCGACGTGCTCATAGTATCTTTTATGTTTTGTTTTATGTATTGCTATTGCTGTTCTTTCTTTGTCAAAGTCAGGCAATAAAGAAAAAAAAAGGAAGACAGACGTTTGGCGTGCTCCTGACCACCGCCCGCTCTGCTAACACTGCGGAGAAGCATGTCACATCTACCGACGATGCCCATACCGGGAGATGGGATTGCGAGGTTTCGCCGTCAACGCTCCGCGCCCGCAGCAAGGTGATGGACCTTCGCGATATCGCCGACTACCTCGCCACTACTCAGTGGAGCTCTCGGCGACCGTCGCGTTCGCCATCACCAGGCCGCTACCTGTGACCGCAGCGCCGACCATACACTGGCCCTGACCGGGGCTAGTCAGCGAGCCCATACCCGGAAAACTAAAAGCAGAAACCGATAGAGGTGCGGTTGCTGTTCGTCGAACTGACAAAGATCCTTTGCCGCCGACGAAGACATTGAAGAAACTACATCGACGACATAACGACACGCCGCCGTCCCGACGATGTCTGGAAGCAAAGAATACGACGACGAAAGACGACCTGACGACGCGACGTTCCAGCTTCAGTTCAGCACCACGCAGCCGTGATCCGACGCCGAGACATAACTGCAACCCCAGACAAAGAACCACCGACCTCGACGTGCTTCTCGACGGCCACGCAGTTACCGCCTTAGTGGGAACAGGGGCTGATTACTCCGTAATAAGTGGGCACATCGCCGCCCAGTTGAAGAAAGTTAAGACTGCATGGGAGGGCCCTCAAATTTGGACCGCTGGAGGGCACGTCATCACGCCGACTGGAATCTCCACGCCAAGAATAACCATTCATGACAGGACTTACCCTGCCACCTTCGCTATCCTCCAACATTGTTCACGAGACGTCATTCTCGGCATGGACTTCCTGAACCAACACGGCGCAATCATAGACCTGAAGTCGAAATCGATAACGCTGTCGGAAGATGAAGCGATACCGCTGGAGTGCTCTCGTAGTGACCGCGCCTTGACTGTGCTCGAACTTGAAGTGAGCATTCCGCCTCGCTCGATCATTGTTATTTCGGTCGGCACAGAAATATCCGCTGACGTAGAAGGCGTCATCGAAGGCGACCAACGTCTACTGCACGACCATGAAATATGCGTCACTAGAGGAATCGCTCGACTGCGCTGAGGAAACACGAAAGTGTTGCTGACAAACTTCAGCCAGGAGTTCAAGCACATCAACAAGGGCATGATGATCGCATACATCGAGGAAATTCTGGAAACCAGCAATGCGTTTGTCCTCTCGTATTCTGCCTTATGTACCCCGGCGACCGTAGTTCCCGAACCAGACTTCGACATAAATTCAAGTCTCCCCATGATTAAGCAACAACAGCTGAGAAGCTTACTTCGACGATACATCGAGTGCTTTTCGACGTCATCAAGGATTCGAAAAACGCCAGTCGGAAAGCATCGCATAATAACAGAAGAATGGGCTCCACCACTCCGCCAGAGCCTTTATCGAGTTTTTACGCGAGAGAGTGATGGTATAAGGCACCAAGTCGACGAAATGCTGCGCGACGACATCATCTAGCCGTCCAAAAGCCCGTGTGCATCTCCTGTAATCTTGGTGAAGAAAAAAGACGGAACCCTACGTTTCTGCTTCGATTATCGTCGTCTGAACAAGATCACGAAGAAAGGCGTATACCCTCTCCCACGAAAAGATGACGCATTGGATCGGCTCTGCAGCGCTAAATACTTCTCCTCGATGGACCTCAAGTCTGGATATTGGAAAATAGAAGCCGACAAAAGAGATCGCGAAAAGCCAGCCTTCATCACCCCAGAGGGCCTCCACGAATTCAAGGTTATGCCATTCGCACTGTGCTCGGCGCCTGCAATGTTCCAGCGCGTGAGAGACACGGTTTTAGTAGGATTGAAGTGGCAGACCTGTCTCGTTTACTTGGATGACGTCGTCGTCTTCGCTGGAAATTTCGACGCTCACCTCAGGCGGCTTGCGACAGTACTAGAGGCCATCAAGTCATCAGGGCTTACTCTGAAGCCGAAAAAATGCCACTTCGCTTACGATGAGCTTCTGTTCCAAGGCCACGTTATCAGCAAATCTGGTGTCCATCCAGACCCGCAACAGACAAATGCCATCCCACAGTTCCCGCAACCCATAGACAAGAAGGCAGTGCGTAGATTCCTTGGCATGTGTGCCTACTACAGGCGGTTTGTCAAGGACTTTTCACGCATCGCCGAGCCATTAACACTTCTAACTAAATGTGATGTTGAGTTCAAGTGGGAAATGCCGCAGGCCGACGCATTTGAAGAACTCAAACGACGCATGCAGTCACCACCGGTACTTGCGCACTTCGACGAGTACGCCGATACAGAAATCCGTACTGACGCCAGTATCCTAGGCCTCGGTGCCGTTCTAGTCCAGAGGAGAAACGGTGTCAAACAGGTGATAGCTTACGCTAGCCGGTCGCTGTCAAAAGCGGAAGACAACTATCCTACTACCGAAAAAGAATGCCTCGCCATCGTTTGTGCTACAGCTAAACTTCGCACTTATCATTATGGTAGGCCATTCAAAGTCGTCAGCGACCATCACGCGTTGGGGTGGCTAGCAAATATGAAGGATCCTTCAGGACGAGTGGCGCGGTGGAGCCTCCGACTACAACAATATGACATCACTGCAACCTTCAAGTCCGGACGAAAACACCCCGATGCCGATTGCCTATCACGTGCCCCCATTGACTTGCCCACGCAAGGCGACGAGAATGAGGACGCCTTCCTTGGAATGATAAGCGCGGAAGACTTCGCTGAACAGCAACGGGCAGACCCGGAGCTAAAAGGCCTCGCCGAATACTTGGAAGGGCCCACCGACGTTTTCTCCAGGGCATTTGAGCGCGGATTTCCTTCCGTCACGCTTCAAAACAATCGACTCGTGAAGAAGAACGTCTTACCAGTCCGCGCCAACTACCTTCTTGTTGTTCCGTCAGCGCTGCGTCATAAAGTACTGCGCACCCTACATGACGATCCGACCGCCGGGCACATCGGCTTCTCCCGGATGCTATCGAGGATACAAGAAAGGTATTACTGGCCACGCCTAACCGCCGACGTTGCCCCTTAGGTCAAGACCTGTCGAGACTGTCAGCGGCGCAAGACACTACCCACAAGGTCAGCCGGATTGCTACAGCCGATCAAGCCTGCTTGCCGACCTTTTCAGCAGATCAGGATGGACTTGTTGAGACCATTTCCGACGTCAACGTCCGGAAATGAGTGGATCATCGAGGCGACGGACTACCTCACCCGCTTCGGTGAAACTAAAGCTCTGCCGAAACGCAGCGCAGCCAAAGTGGCAAAATTTATCGTCGAAAGCACTCTGCTGCGACATGGTGCCCCAGAAGTCCTCATCACCGGCAGAGGGACGGCCTTTATAGCGGAGCTCACCCAAAGCATTCTTCAGTACAGTCAGACAAGGCACAGGAGAACAACTGCCTACCACCCACAGACGAATGGTCTTACGGAACGCCTGAATAAAACCCTCGCCGACATGCTAGCAATGTACGTCGACGTCGAACACAAGACCTGGGATGCCGTCCTGCCGTACGTAACCTTCGCTTACAACACGGCGGTGCAAGAAATAACACAGATCACGCCATTTAAGCTGGTTCACGGCAGGAACCCGACGACGAGGCTCGTCGCCATGCTGCCACACGTCACTGAGGAGGAGAATCTTCACGTCGCTACTTATCTCCAGCGCGCTCAAGAATCCCGACAGCTCGCCCGCCTACGGATCAAGAACCAGCAGCGTACAGACTGCCGACACTACAACTTCCAACGACGCTTCGTCGAGTACCAGCGCGGTCACAGTGTTCGGGTTCGGACCCCAATACGTCGACGAGGACTCAGTGAGAAACTATTGCGTCGTTATTTCGGACCCTAGAAGATCACCCGACGTGTCGGCGAACTGGACTATGAGGTCGTGCCAGACGGCATTTCGCAGTCACAGCGGCGCCGGGCACGATCTGAAGTGGTCCACGTAGTGCGTCTGAAGCCCTTTTACGCACGCTGATGAATTTCCTTATTTTTGTTTTCTTTGCTACGAGTGCTTTGCTTTATTACTTTCGTTTGTGTGCAGCGTCGGGTCGATGCTTTATAAGAGCGGCGAATTGACACGTGTACTTGTCTTTATCGGGCGACACGTTTCACCGCCTAACAAATGTTACCGCACAGCGCAGGACGCGCTTGCATGTGTGGAAAGTTTCTGGAATGCTATGGATGGTTCCACTACTGTCTGTGACCGAAACTTGTTTAACCTGATTGCATGTGTGTGCGACGCGAATAATGTAGAACTTTGTGGAAGGCACGCGGGTTCCAGCGATTAGTCTGGAACATTCGATGATTGATGTATAAAAGCCGACGCGCTTGACCTGTTGATCAGATTTTCGACGATCGCGGACCATGTTCGCTGCAATCGTTGTGCTAACAGTGTAGCCTGTTTTGTGGGCACAGGTTCGCCGAATAAAAGTTAGTTTTGTCGTTCACAGTATCGCTACTGTGTTCTTCAACGTCACAACCACGTGACAATATTTAGCAGTGCTGCTCCCATTGGTCAGTACATGAGTAATATTTATGCTGCAATGACAAGAATCTGTCGTGAACCATTAAAAAATGATTGGATATTCCATACCTAAAGTTCAAATTCGATTTGTGCGCGAAAGGTTGGTATTGGGTCACCTCTAGAGAAAGTATTTTTCCAACATAATCCATGTCGTTGAACCTAAGTTGAAAGAAAAGGAAGGAAGATGCGTGGCGATGGCACTTGCGCCAACAAGCTCCATCAGAAGACGTTGTGCTCCGCAGAGGTGCGTGCGTCCATCAAATTCACACGGTCTTGTTATCGAAGCATTCAAAATCGGCAGCAGCATCGTCGCTGGGAGCATCATGTTATCTAAAAGGCATTGTGTTGCTTCTCACTCTCTCCGGTTACAATTTCGCTGCTGCTTGCATGTCTAGAAGTGAACCTTCTATATATAATAAAGTTTGACAGTTCAAAAAGTTACTACGCGTAAAACAATTGCACGGTGGGAAAACACTCCTTAAGCGATTTCAAGACTATACCAATTGTTATTATTTACAAACTGCTCTGTAGGAAGTGCTATTACTAAAGCGTAATTGCGTATGACAGGATCAATTGAATTGACCACAATATAATGTACAGTATCAGTCAACATTTCGCACAGAAGAATATATTCTGATAAGAATATTTTTTTTTCTTGACGAGCGCAACATATAATATTCTTGTGAAAAATAGGAACATATGATTATGCATTTGCACTTGTGTGGTACGCACTGTTAATTGATGGCTGTGGTTTTTATCAATGTAGGCAATAATAAAAGAATAGTTCGGTTATTCTCAAGGCTGTTTCACATTGAAGCTCTTATAGTACCTTATGTACACAAAGTGCGTACATCCCACAAATTATGTGTCGCCTGGTAAAAGTATTAAAAACATTCAGTAACCCCACCTCCTATTGTCCCGGTCGTGTTCTTGGAATTTTTGTGCAGGTCAATGCTCATAGTTTGCTTCTCATTCTTTGTTTCGGGTAAGTGTCGACCAGGCTCTGTTCCGCTCGAGGTGTCCATGACAGGAACCCTGCGCTGGTGTTTGCTCTGTGATCTCCATTGGAGTGTTCTTTTACATAAACAAGAACTGATCAATGCGGTGCTGCATGGACGTTCCCTCCCCTTTCCGGTGCACCTCCATGATCTGCTTCAACAGGTCTTTTTACCGTCTGCACACAGCGCTCCGCAGTGCCCCTCGAAGCAGTGTGGTAAGGAGATTTCTTGTCCTGACTCCATTCCTGCTCAAGGTCACAAAATGAACAGAAGAAAACTCACGGGCATTGTCAGCTGCTACCTCTTCTGCTAAACCATATGCGACAAACACGCCACGCAGGCTTCCCCCAGTATTTTCCATTAATGTCGTCGAGTTCATCACAAACATTTCCAACCACTTAGAGTGCGCGTCCACAAGCACAAGAAAGCATTGTTGATCAAGGTGCGCAAAATCAACATGCACTCGTTCCCACCTACGCGTGGGTCAGCCCATGGATAACAAGAGAACAGTCGATGCCACGTTTCCTGACAACTGGCATGTGGCAAACTCGCTCACCTCTTGTTGTATGTCATGAGTTAATCTCGGCCACCACACGTGGCTTCTAGATAGCCGTTTCATTCGGGTCATTCCCGGGTGGCTTTTAGACAACATCGACGAAACTCTTGCTCGCATGGACACAGGTGCTGCTACGCGGTTTCCCACACATTACATAATCTTGGTCGACAGAAAGCGTACAAAATCTAGTGCAAGCAGATCATATGTGATGGTGGAAGGCCAGCCAGTTTGTGTGTATAAAAGCACCTTTGATAGTCCCTTGTCCCTGCGCTTTTACAGTTTTGTTTCCTTAGCAGAAACAGGCACTCCATCAAGCACGAGAAAAAATGCACGTAATGTGATTCTGCAGCCTTTATTGTCAATGGCAGCCGTAACATTGTGTCAGCGTTTTCAATCTCGCTAGACTTGCGATAAACCCAACGGTAGTTTCACGATGCCAGCCACAATGCCCACCTCTGAACACGAGCCCCTGACATCGCGAGAACCGGCTTCCCATGCTCTAAAAGATCTAGTAAGGGTTGATGATCACTGTATATTCTCGCTTTCGTTCGGGCAAACACTAACGAAATTTCCTGAATTCGCACACAACGGCGAGTGCCCCTTTTTTCGACCTGGGCGTAGCCGAGTTTGGTTTTGTGAGCGTTTCCGACGCGAAAGCAATTGACCTTTCAACCGTTCACATATTGTGGAACAGAATGGCCCCTACGCCGCACGCCGATGAGTCAAACGCCAGCCTTAACTCCTTTCTGGGCCAAGCGAGAAGAAAGGGGGTTAATGAAGAGGTCCGATTTTTATTAGTCATATCATAAGAAGCCAACAAACACTGATATCAAGTGCAACATAGGAGATATTAGTTGTGCCTATTAAATGAAATAAAGAAAGGATCAAAGAAACAAACCCATTTGAAATACGAAGATTGTTTGATCGTTCGCCACCTGCGGCAAGTTGTTTCTTCATCCACTTTCATTTCCAATAATTTATCATTTCTTTATTTCAATAATGGAGCAGAAGTAATTTCCCCTATGTTGTCCTTCGTGTCAGTGTTTGTTGGTTTCTTGTGAAATGGCTAATAAAAATAGGCCGCCTCGGTTACCCCCTTTCTTCTCGTTCATTACATAACCACGGTTTCAAATCCGACAACACTGATTCTTTCAGGTAGCATGCGTGGGTTTATCTACCAGCTGCCTTCACCCAAAAAAGATCACGTTGTCGTGACGCCTGCGGCAGAAAGAACGTTCCACGTCCACCGGTAAATTCTCTGAGTGGTGGCGCTGGCTAACACTCGCAGGGTTCTACTAGGAAACCTAAATACAAGAGAATGGATAGGGAAATGGCGCCGCGATAGCTTAATTGGTCGAGTATCGCCCGCGAAATGCGAAGGTTGTGGGGTTGTTTCCCACTTCGGGCAAGTTATTTCATCATCCACATTCATTTCGATTTTTTATAGTTTCTTTATTTCATATATTAAGCACAACTAATTTCCCCTATTTTGTTCTTGGTGTTAGTGTTTGTTGGCTTCTTATCATATCCTTTCTGGGGTCGTAATACGTTAGTAAGGTTTATTGCATAAGCCACCATTTCGTTTTCTGAAATGTTCTTTCTGCTTCAGATGTCCATATCCATAGCGCTTTGTTTTCAGAAACTCCTACTGTGGTTTCAGTTCCACAGACGGGTTTGGAAAAAAACTTCCCATAGACTCCTATTAGCCCCTACTTATGAGCGGAGTTACTGTTAGTCATGGTACTTCTTTGATTGCCTGTACTTTCTTGTCCGAAGGACATATTCCCTTGCCATAAATCGCATGACCCAGATAAGTGACTGAGGTCTGAAAAGCTTGCGTTTCTTTATTGAATTTAATTACTCTTTTTGAAACCTTCTCAGCACCACTTCCAACTCCTGATATCACTCTTCCAACGTTTTCGCGGCTATCAGAAGATCATCAAGCTAGCACTACACTCCCCTCAAATGGGCTCAGCGCATTATCCATTACTCCCTGAAATATGGACGCGGGACTAACCCGTATGGCAGACTTGTGCATCGAAACAAGCTGACATGAGTGTTCACCGTTATGAGCGCTCGGGAACCTGGGTGTAATTTTAGCTGTTAGTAGGCTGCTGAAAAATAAAACACCACTAAATACTTGTATTCCTGTAATGTTGCAAATATGTCCTCCATTACCGGCAACGGGTAATGGTAAGTTTTGATATGCGGATTTACAGTGACTTTATAATCTCTGCACATTCATATTTCACGTCGGCTTTAGGAACGACTAAACGACGTTGGACTAACACTCCTGATTGTGCCAAAATATCTAATTAGTTTGCTACTGCTTCGCGTAGCACCAAGGGCACAGGTCGGTGCTTCAAGAAGACGGTTGTTCTTAGTTGTGTAGTTCAACAGCAAGGTCCCCGGAACACTGTTTAATATATATAATGTTGGCTTGAATACTTCCCAGTATTTTAGTATTAGGGCTGCAACATTTGTGCACACTGATTCCGCCCACGCTCTTCTAGTCTAATTTCAAAGCTTCCAATCTGTCGCGACTCAACAACTAAATTTCGCGCATTTGTGAAGCACGGAAAACAATAAAAGGCAGAGTAATCGTTTGGCCATTATGCTCGACTCTTTAACGGAAAGCGCTAGTAAATTTTCCACTTCAGTCTACAATTGCTAAGTGTTAGGGCTTGCCAAGATTTCTGATAGAGAGTGAGAGAGAAACAACTTCATGTAGTCGCCTGCAGAACGACACCATGCCTAAATGGCGCCGTGACGCGGGCCCTGACGCCTTCTCAGCGGGTGGTCTCTACTCAACTCCAGCGCGTGTTACTCCCGCGGTCGTTCGCCCTGAGGGGCAACGTTTCGTCGGTTTCGCTCAGCCTTTGTCTTTCAAGAGCCGCCGAGACCTGCTGGATGGCCCAGGTTTGGCTTTCGTTGTTGTAGCATTCTGCCGCAGCCGCGAGTCGCGGCGGAATCGTTGTACAGGTCGAAGCTTCGTCGGGGAACTTGGTGCAATCCCATGGGATGTGCGTCAGGGTGGCCCTCTCGCGCTGGCACACGCTGCACACATCACTCATTCGGGTATAGAATTTCGGGTATAGATGAGTCATTAACATTGGGGTGGGTAAGGAACCAGTTTGCAATTGTCAGAGCAGCACTGCCTCCGCTCGGCTCAGACCCGGGTGCGGGGGTGGGAGAGTCCTTCGAGCCAGGCGGTAGAACTGTGTAAGCTCGTTGAACGTGGTCATGTGGTCCTTGGCACAACACCACGTTGCACGGGCTCTAGATGCAGGCTTCCAAGTTGTGCTTCGCCTCAGAGTGTTGACTTCCGTGGTTCGTCAGAAGCTGGTTGAAATCTTTTTATGTCTGTGCTGGCTAGTACGATGCTTTTGGTATAATCACAGGCAGCTGCATACGTAAGCGTGCTTTTCTTTAGGAACTCTGCCTGAGTAACCGAGTCCTTCAGGCCGGCTACAAACGGTCCTGCAATACTTCATACAAGAATTGCCCAAATTCACACGTCACGGAGAGTCGTTTTAGTTCGACAGTGAATGCGGTCACTACGTCGTTTCCGTGCTGAACTCAGAAGTAAAAACGGAACAGCTCTGCTACTGCTATCCAATTCGGATAGTAGCGCTCCTTGAGCACCTACACCAAATGATCGTATTCTTTCGATTCAGGCTTCACCAGAGCAAGCAAGTTTTTGGGCGTCCGATAAGTCTTCTTGCCCATGGCAGTCGAAAAAGTCCCTATCTTCAATCGTCATTTACAGCGCATACGTAGACGAGGGAGAAAAAGAACGACAAAGAGAAGCGCTTGTCTTCGTCGTGTTTTTTGTCCCACGTCTATGTGTGCGCTGTAAGCAGTGGCGTAGCCAGAAATTTTGTTCGGGGGGGGGCTACGCCACTGGCCCCATATATATATATATATATATATATATATATATATGGGGCCAGTGGCGTAGCCAGAAATTTTGTTCGAGGAAGCTTCAGCTCGGGTGCTCCTATTTAAATACATGTAGAAAGGGAATTCGTTTTACCCTGCAACCACTTCACCAAATTTGAGGAGGTTTGTTCCATTTAAAAGAAACAGTTTAATTCGAGTGACTACTGGTTTCGAATTTTTCATTTAGATGGTCAATTATTTATTAAAGATTGGCCAAATCGAAAATTTCCAGAAAACGATATTATCAAGTTTAAAACTCCGTGACTCAACAATGAAAAACGATATCACAATTCTGTGAATTGCATCTAATAGTACATCTACAGCGGACAAAATGGATATGTTACACATGAATCTAAAAAAAATGTAGTATTGTGGAAATACG
Organism: Dermacentor albipictus; assembly: GCF_038994185.2. Taxonomy (NCBI): domain Eukaryota; kingdom Metazoa; phylum Arthropoda; class Arachnida; order Ixodida; family Ixodidae; genus Dermacentor; species Dermacentor albipictus. Next base: position 8,360,602 of record NC_091828.1, on the reverse strand, counting down.
GCTTGTGCAGAACCCTTGTACACAACGCAACCAATTCACGTAAGATACAAATTGACATCGCAAACTTGTACGCTTTGACTGTTATAATAGATGCCGTTTACACAACCACAATGTCTGTTCTTCATGCATAGCTATTAGTTTGTAAACGTCGTGCTTCTATTTTTTTAAACTTTCGAATTTTTCAAAATATTTTAAACAAAATTCAGGCCCTAAATCGAAGTTGTGTTTCCAACAGAACTAAGATTTAACTTTCTCTCTCAAATGCAACGAATTTCAATAATAGCGATTAGCAGGATTATCTAAGAAAAGCGTTTCTGCGTTTTACAAGTATTTGAATAGGCCGCGTTGGATTGGGCCCGAGCTAAAGCTTCCTCTTAAACAATTTGTCAAGGGAACAAATCCATGAATAATAACTGCATTGTCATTGCCAAAGATGCTGAAAACGAATTCTTGAACGCTACGCACAGTCAAAACAATAAAATATGTATTTTTTCATAAAAGAATGTACTCGTATGTGCCAAAAATTTTGCCCAAAATAACTGATATCAATGCTTCCATATTTTTGTCTATTTAAGTAAGGAAAATATCACACGAACTTTAGAACTATATCAGTTCGAAACCAGGAAAGCAGTGCATGCCACTGATATGAAAAATTAAAAGGCAATGAACTGAACAAGTTGGGGACAAATATGTTAATGAAACTTTGACATTCAAAAACCGTGCTTACATTCTTGTATATATGGAATGGCCAGTGAAAAATCTCAATGACGCTGTAATTTGTTTTAATGTATTACGCAGAAGCAGCTGTCACTGGTCGTGTATCGTGAGTAATTGCACCGAAATCATAGTCGCAACAGAGGGCATGCATAAAAAGCAGGAATTCTGCAAGATATACGAGGGCAAGTCAAATGAACGTGATCCAACAACGGGGTACTTTATTTAAAAGTAGTCTTCATGAGAATTTAGACATTTGTCCCACTGACTAACGAGTCGCGTGATTCCCATCTTATAAAACTCCTTAGTTGGTGTTTCAAAAAGTCTGTATCTGGTTCCCTTGAGCTGTTTTTTCGGTTGCCCCAAAATGTAGAAGTCGCAAGGTGACAGGTCTGAGCTGTATGGCGGATGCTGCAGCGTTTCCCACTTTGCCAGTTTTGTATTGACCACATAAACGACGTGGGGACAGGCATTGTTGTGGAACAAGATGACCCCATTCGTCAATTTTCCACGTTGTTCGTTCTTGATTGCGACACACTGCCGTTCTGGCGTTTCACAATATCGGAAACAATTGATAGCCTCTCAAGATTTAGCAAATTCTATCAGTAATGGACCCTGACGACCGAAAAAGTCAACAACACCTTTCCAGCGGAAATGATGGCCTTTGCGTTCTTTGGGCGTGGTAAATTCGAATGTTTCCACTGTAAGCTTTGCCGTCATGTTTCAGGCTCGTAGTAGTGGCACCAAGGTTCGTCCCCGATCACAATTGGAAACAAGAAGTCGTCATCCTCATTGTGATACCCGATCAGATGAGTCAAGGCAGCGCGAAACTTCTCCGTCTTCTCGCGATGGATCAAAATCTTGGGGATCCATTGCGCACCAAAGAGCCGATAACCGAGAAGCTCATGAATTATGGCGTGAACCGAACCATGACTGATGTTCAGACGGTCTGCCAGTTCATCGATGCTTATCGTCCGTTCTTGTTTCATCAGCTCATGAACCTTTGAAATTGTGTGGGGGCTGAATGCACGACGGTTTTGGCCCGGTCTTGGAATGTGTTTACAACGTCCTTTAAACCGTTTGCTCCAACGTTTCACAGTGGTCAATGAAATGCCGTGTTCAACGTAAACGGCAGCCATACGGCGATTAATTTCTGTTTTGGAAACACCTTTAGCTGTCAAAAACTTCGCGACACCGAGCTGTTCAACTTTTGAAGTGTCCATTATGTGACGCAACCATATTCAACCCAGTTTATGAGAGCATTAAAGAACATTTATCTTCACACCTGCGTGTCACTTTTGTAAATGAGACATGTCGTTCTCCTACGCGCACGCCTCGCAGATAATGAACCGAACCATTATTGCGCGGTTAGGGTAGGCGCACTTTCAGTTGACTCGCCCTCATACATTAGAAATGCAAAGATACAATGGGATATACAAATGCGAAAATTGAAGAGTACAAAATTTAATACAAAATTGAATTGAATTGAATTGAATACAAAAAAAATTGAAGAGGCTCAATGTGTCCTCGGCGAGAAAAAGTCAAATTAGAAAAAATAAGTAAGAACGCAGTTACTTTGGCTGGCTTTAGTGTCTTGACATAGATGTTCTGGCGTAGGTTAAAAAAGTGTTGATATTTTTTTATGTGACATGACGGCACAAATGAACCACCCCAACACATCGTCTCATTGGACCTTGCTGCGTGCTTTGTCAACTCGTCTGCTAGTGTGTTGATTTGGCTTGTCTCGTTGTATGTTCCGATGTAAGACTTTAGAAAAGTCAATGGACCTTTGGCGTCAGATGTTTATAACAACATTAAACCCACAAAGTTCCGCAATTGAAAATTTAAAGCACAACTTCGGAAATGTCAATGCACGTTTCACATCAAGGGCTTATGAGATTTATACCCATAAAGTTTCGCAATTCATATCCATTTGCTCCATAGATTCCGTGGCTTCAGTGAGATACCGCGGCGAGCCCGCCCACCATCAAAGCGCCCTTGAAACTTTGTGCTCGGATGAAACTGCTTCGCGTTATGTGACTGCCGGTGTATGGGCGTTTCCACGAAATCCAGCCCGAGTTCGCAATCTTCGCGGTTAAATGTCTTTTCGAGCGTCAAAAAGACACTCTAGACCAAATTCAGAGTGATTTCCAGCGCCGGGGGTCGCTTCGGTCAGCGGTGCATGGACAGCACGAAAAAATTTCGGGGGGGGCTGAAGCCCCATAAGCCCCCCCCCCTGGCTACGCCCCTGGCTGTAAGTGACGATTGATACCATGAAATACCAACTAGCCCATACCCAAACCTTGCTTCGTATCCTCAAGTCGTCGTTCACCTTGTCCACTTTCAGGTAATGTTGAGAGTGCTATTCTTAGGTCTGGAAGTCTTCGTCCTCGTCCTAGAGGAACTGCTTGAAATGGCTAGGCGTTGCCTTGCCGTTGTGTGGCGCCAAGGTGTTTGCACTACCGAACTGTGCTACTTCAGTGTCAAGGTGTATCTCACCCTTGTCGCCACTGCTGTACCTTCAGTCAGAACACATGCCAACATTGCGATTTCATACGCCCGTGTTCATTCCGCCGCTGCCGAACACACAACAAGAATACAAGAGAAAGGAAGGTGGTTTATATAACTGCAAATGTGCCTGATAAGTGATATCATATCAACATGCTTTGAGAGCATTCACGCAACAGAACCTTCTTTTATCGCTGCTCATGTCACGGCATTAACAGTTCCATAATTTTGGCCTACCTACCATTGCATAATTTATGCGAAAAGAACGGTGCCTCAACAGTATCAAGAAAATAAATGGCGAAGCTCAGACCCAAGCGGGCACGCGAAGGACCCGAACGACGTCTCTCAACTGACGAATACATCAGAAGGAACCGGGTCACACAAGCACGACGGGCGGCTGACTCTACCGCCCTCCGACTAATCATACGTGGAGGAGCGCCTCCGCCGTCAGGGTCGGGGAGTGCATGCGCACCACTGAACTTTGCGCGCCACTTGTGAGGGCCCCGGCGCACAGTCTCCCGCACATAGTCAAGGATGAACCGGTCTGCTCTTAGCCCGTATCGCTACTTCCCCGGGGCACAAAGTTTTATTTTCTCGTCGCGGATTACTGCGCGGTGACAGTGGGGTGAGTGCCACGCACGTGGTTGTTTGACGTTTTCCTATTTTTAAATCTTTACGCACCATCAAACAAGAAGCTCGTAAAAATAGTGCGAGCGTAAGGAACAATGATAAATGCCAAGTCCCACCGTGAAACCACGTTACAAGTACAAACTTATTATAGTGAATAGGGTGTCGAATTTTAGTCGGCTATTTTACAAGTTGTCAGTTCGTTCTTTGTGTACCGACAGAGATGCAAGAAAAGCGAAAGGCTGGGAGGCTAACCAAAAGATACATCTTCTTTGCTAACCTACACAGGGTAACGGCGTAGCGCCGGTAGTAAAACAGCAAAAAGCAGAGAGAAAGAGCGATACACGAAGCACATAAATATGATCAGGGGCCCTCATGATCGAAAAAGGTGAGGCGTGCAGACAGGACACAAGACAAGAGAAGTGGACAACATGAACGCCACTTCTCCTTCCACTTCTGTGTACTTCTCTTCTCTTCTGTCCTGTCTGCACGCCTCACCTTTTTGCATAATAGATCCTTACCAACTAGCTCAACTTTCTGTCGTTCTAAGCCCTCATGATAACCGCCCAGTACCACAGCACTGAATTACTTGCGGCAAAATGAACGCCATATACTACTGCAGTTGCTTGTACAAGTTTTTTGCCTTTAAGAATTGTAGCAGTGCCTCGGTCGCCATCTGCGGCCCGTAGTTAATGATCATGTAAATGATGAGTCATCTGAAACTAACAGTTACAGCATGTTAAGTCATCCGAAAATTGCTGGGTGTCAGGATTAGTGCAAACACAAGGTTGCGCACTGGTTCTAAGTTAAGAGAACTTCTTGCTGGGAAAGTTAGTACAGATTCATCAAACCTATAATTGCGCCGCGTAAAAACACACAACACACGATGTCCCATTTTCCTCTAATGTGTTGTCTGTTGTTTTCTTCTCGTGTGCTGTGTGTGTTGGGAGACAGAAATCTCTTTTCTCTCCCTTCATGCAAGGCTGAATACTCCCACAGAGCAAGCAGCAATCAGGGAGGTGTAGCTATTTATATCAATTCTAGCACATACAATAAACGATGACATGACATTGAGTTAAATGTAACTGACTGCAAAAGAGTCTGGGTACAATTCAACCATGATTTTCTGAGCTTAGACAAGAACAGCTTCATCTTTGGATGCATTCATCGTTTCCCATCCTCGTCGCTCATTAATTCCTGCGATGCTCTCCACAAAGCATTACATACATTAGCTCTTGAGCACACAAATGTAGTGATTAAAGGTGTTTTCAACATTAATTTACTCAACCTTTCTCTCCCGAAATATTTGAAATATTGCGCTGTCTTTCAGAGTTTCAGGTACGAATGTTTAATCTCCCTTCCCACTCGCTGCAATAATGATGGAAGACCCTGATTGATCTTGCTCTTTCTAATCTAACACCAGCACCGAATGCAGGGGTTCTTAATGTCGATATCACTAATCATTGCCCGATTTTTTGCGCTTCAAATTCAACGCTACTCCAATGTGCAAATTCTTCACCAGGCATGTTTTAGATAAGAAATCTTTCATTCATGCCATTATGTGCACCAACTGCTCCTCATCAATACCCATAGATGATGCACATATTGCCTATTCGGTGTTTTCGTCCATTCTTTTGTCCATCATTCAAAGTCGTACACAGGTTTGTATATTTAAAATTATACACTTGTGCTCAGAGCACTTGGATTACTGAAAATTATTGAACAAATTGAGAGCCAAAGAGAACATTTATAGAAAAACAAAATGGAAGCCTTTTAATTTAAGACTATTTGCGCATTACAAATTTCTTCCAACACCTAAATTACGACTGAAAAAAGCAAGAAGGATCTTTTATGAGCAAAAAAATTGAAGATGCTTGCTCAAATGCTAAGAAAAAGCCTGAAATCGTTAACACATTCTTCAACAGTAAGGAAAGGCAGCCTAGCATAACTACTATTCAGTACAAGAACGATATGTATGGCATCCCGTTAGTGATTGCTGAATTCAGTAACTACTTTTTCACACTGATGTCATCCTCTATGCTATCATCTTCCCCTTTCTCGTTTGCCACAATCCTTTTTATTTCTGACAACATCTAATGATGCTTATGAGGTCATTCGCAACGTGAAAACAAGAAGTGCTGGTGTGGATGGTATTCACCCCACCCACATAAATATGATTGTGGATGCCGTTCTTGATATGCCGGCAAACCATTATCAACCTAGCTTTCAAACCTGACATCTTTCCTGTAGAACTGAAAAGAGGTAAAGTCGTTCCCGTTTTTTTAAAAAAAAATTTGACTGCAAGCTAATATCCAACTATCGACCCATTTGCATACCACTTCTATTCAATAAAATATTCGAGAAATTACTTCAAATTCACCCTACGAAATACTTCAATAAATTTTAGATTCAATCAGCTCCCCAGTTTGGTTTTCGTTAAGCATATTCCATTGGCCTCGTTTTGTTATCACTTCTAACCGAAAATCTACAGAAAGCAATTGATAGTGGCGACTACCCAGGTTCTGTGTTTGTAGATTTCACCAAAGCATTCTACACTATCAACCACCACATTCTTTTTATGAAGCTTGACGCAATAGGCATAAACTGGTCCCACACTCTCATTAATAAAACATTTCTTACTCAACAGAAGTCAGGTTGCTAGTTTGTGAAGTTATAAATCTAGACCTAAAATAACATATACAGGAGCACTCCAAGGTACTATTCTAGGCCCATTTCTTTTCATAATTTACATAAATGAGTTGCCAACATCTCTTGCGACGCTAGAATGCTTAACTTATACAGATGACACAACAATTGTTAACACTGATAAATGCCTCCACTCTCTGGCACACAAACTAGATGACGACCTGACAAGATTGGCGGCTTGGTGCTTCCATAATTAATTTAAAATTATTCACACTAAAACTAAGTTCGTTGTCTTTGACTCTCACCATCGTGTGCATAATTATATCCCGCCAGTATATTTAAATCAAGTTGCAATTGAAGCAGACGAAGAGGCTGCGTTTTAGTCACTTCAACTGCACCGTCACTTCAAATTTCACTCACATATTGCTCATCTGCGAAGAAAAATGGCTTACGGCATCCGTGCTTTTGCTCAATCTCGTGATATATTTTCTCAACCTACATTACCTTCGTTATACTACGCTGTTATTAATTCCCATATTAACTACTTCGTCACATCTTGGGGCAATACCTACACCAAACACCTTGTCTCCCTTCTAACTTTACAAAATTAATCCATAAGAATACTTGCCCGTAGTCTCTATCGCAGTAACGCAAAAGCACTCTTACGTGCCAACACCATCCTAACGGTTGATAACATTCCAATAGGAGCTTGGTATATTATTATTCGAGAAAATCAACAATCAGCTTCCTCTGTTCATCATCCCTCTATCCAAATTATTGAATAACAACTTGGTTAGGTTTGCACATAATCAGAATTTCATTATACCTTCTGTTCATACAAACTATCGCGAACAAACGGCATGTTTCACCGGAGTCGGTCTCTGGAATACCCTACCACCGGCATTCAAAAGCTCTCAATTAATTTAAAAATAAAAAAAGAACTGAAAGCTTTCCCCACACCCACGCCATTCTGCATAATTGTGGTTACTTCTTTTTCTTGTCCCGCGCCCTATCATACTTACCTGTCCATAACCTTTTCTTGATGAAACATCTCATCAGGGGCTCTTTTACAGCGCTGAAAATAGATGCAACTCCTTTGTTTTCTTTTCTTTCTTTTTCGTTTAATTTTAGTTCTTATTACCCGGCAATCATCCGACAGCTGCCTAGGAGTGTTGAACTAGTTTGCTTTTACCCCTGTTTAATTGTGGCTTTTGGTTCCTTGGTTTGCTGCTCTTTGTTTCTTTCCTTTTTGCCTGCGATGCATTTGATTGTTTGATCTCACTACGGGTGTCTCCTTCTTTATTTACGTTTTGACATGCACTACCATAGGAGGCCCTGATTTAGTCTCTGACTATGGAACCTCCTCCTGTATACACACATTTTTGTAATTCATTTGATGCCTAAAAGACCAGCTTCTGATCTGACTCTGAACGACTAAATGCGTCGCACAGCGGCATCTTGGCTTAGGTGCCATTTCTGTGAGTTCTTCTGCAAGCAGAAATACGCTTTCCTAAGAATGTTTTCTGCTTTCAATTACTATTTTCTGACGTCTCAAACACCAAGAAAACCTGAAGTCATAAGGAGTGTTGCTATAGATCAAAATATCGTGCGCACCTAATTGATGTTCGGAAAATTTATCTGGAGCGCAACTTTTGGTAAGGGGTTATATAAATACCTCAAACAGAATGGAATTCGTGAACTTGCACTTATCTTTATCTGACGCCATGTGTACTTTCGTGCAACGTTTACGTCCGTGTAAACATCACATGGCGTGCCAGACAAGTCGCGCCAAACAAGTAGAAAGAACAGAAGTCATACGATGCTTACGTTTCTGCGCGGTACCTTTGCTAGGCTAAGCAGAGGACACCAATTCAGGCTGACGCACAGTGTTAGGCCTCGGCGCAGAGACGTCACAAGCATGAGGGCGATGCTTCTCGAGGAAAGGTTGCGGATAAGAGGTCATACACAGAAAAGTATACCACATCTAAAGCTTCTATATTCATTGCTCAACAGCGGCGCATAATCTTTCGGGGCAATGGCGATGAATTGGTCGATACCCACTTAGACATGCCAAGTCCTAAACGAGGTAACCACGCACAGACAAACACATTACCACGTCACCCGACTTCCTCACACTGGACACGCGAGTAGCCCTCCTCTGGGAGGCACACCACAGCACACTGGAGAGATAGAAACGGCCGATACATAGCAGAACATTAAAACGCCGGCTGGACACGCATCATACACGAAACACTGCACATGCCGAGGAGTTGTGCCGCTCAAATTTGGTTCAGGTGTGCAACCGCTTACCTGGCAACCTCTCCAATAAGAACGCACGCAAACTCTTACGACACCTTGTCGGCCCCACTCAATCACGCACAGCTTCACACCACCCTATTACTCGTCTCATTCAAAACTTCATGCTCTCCCCCGATAGACTTCGATGCCAGCTCTGGACAGAACACATGGCACCGCGCACATCCTCCCCTTTCGCGCCCTACACAGGAGCCGTGAATGAGACCCTGGGCGTTCATATTTCGGAGCAAGATGTCCGTATGGCCCTCCAAAACATCCGCACAAACGCTGCACCAGGAAACGACAGAATCACCAGCTCTATGCTCCATAACCTGGATAATCAATGAATTACCCAGATTACAGAATACTATAACCAATGCTGCAGAGAAGGCACTCAACGACAGTCCTGCCGCCAAGCCAAAATTACCTTCATCGCTAAACCAAACCCCACAGCATATCAAACCTGCACCCCATATCACTCACGTCATGCCTCGGGCAACTGCTCGAGCATGTTCTTTAGACAAACTAAATCAACGTATACCCGACCACAACCTATATTCGCGCAGTGAGGTGGGCTTCCACCCATGCCTCTACGCACACGATGCCATGCTTCAATTGAAGCACGACATCGTAGACCCTCTAATCCCAACTCATACTAAAGCAATTTTAGCCCTTGACGTATCCGAGGCCTTTGATCGCATAGAACACCGCGCGACCATGGCAGCTCTTTGTCCCCTCAATGTAAACGCCCGCTTGTACTCGTTCACGCCGTCCTCTCGGAACGCATGGCCGGAGTTCATATGGGGCCCCATGCGTCTCCTCCATACACACTTAGCGGAGTGGGCACTCCGCAACGTTCTGTCCTTTCCCATTTTCTCGTCCATTCCACACACATTCCCTTATCCCACGCTTTTCACTGTATCGTTCGCCTTTACAGCATTCTCCATGCAGAACGACACCACTCTGTGGACTTCCCCACGGCAGTAATGGTGACTTAGAGGAAGCTTCACAAAGAGCCGCAAACATCCCACAGCAACCTACGCAAAGCACTGATCTCTCCTTTCCCCAGAAAAGTCTTAACTACTTCTCGTGCGCCCCTGACGGCGTAGTCTTCCCATGGCCCCCAACACCGCTGCTCTCGCCGGACGACCTATCACGGAGGCCGACAAACTCTGGATCCAGGACCTTGAATTGAATTCGATTAAATTTTATTATCCTTGAATAAATACACAATGAACGAGTAGCCGCAAACAGCTACTAATATTAGTAGCTTGGTCGCTGGCGCTTTACAGCAGCAGCGGCAGCGGCGGCGGTGGCGGCAGCAGCGGCGGCAGCAGCGGTGGCAGTGGCGGTGGCAGCAGCGGCAACAGCAGCGGCGGCGGCAGCGGCGGCAGCGGCGGCAGCAGCAGCAGCACTTTTTAAGCAATTTTCATACAAATGACTGCTTTTACGCATATGTACGGACAATGATTGCACAAGGGTACATAAGCATTTTGCAAAATACAAGGGACAGCTTCACATTAATGAGGAAATACAAGAAACTAGATAAATAAATGCATCATAGTTCACAGCAACTGATCTCGCACACCTTTTGGACAACTGGGACACATCTACAGATTTGTTGGCAAGATTATTGAGCGGAGCTGGAAGAGTAAAAGCAATTCATTGTATTGCTTGTTATGTGCCAAATAGGTATGTGCCAAATATTGTGGTGAAGGGTTGCGTATTCGGCAATATTTTCTCTTAATTCTGAAATCTCGCTGTAAAAGAGTTATTCTTTTTTGTGGCCGAACAGTATGTCTGGAGTAAACAATAATTATAAGAATCATGGGTATTTTTAACCTTAAATTGTTTGAAGAGTTGCTGCGTGTGAGAATCATATGGGACGTTTGCACTTATTCTCACAAACTTCTTTCGAATTAGCAACAGTCGGTTTACATTTGATTTTGTTGTCGTGCCCCATACTAGGAGGGTGTAGGATAACTGAGAAAGGGCTAACGAGTTATTTATTAGTAGTTTCATACGTTGACGAATGATATGTCTACATTTGTTTTCTATACCCGCAGTATTGCACAATTGTTTGTTAGTTTTGCGAATATGGTCATCCCAAGTTAAAGTACTTGAAAAATATACGCCCAGCACTTACATGGATTCAACCATTTCAATCACATTGTGACCAAGTCTAATCAACGGCAAATTTACAACCTTACTATTTGGCCTGAAAAGTATTGCTGTTGTTTTCGCGGTAATAATAAGTAAGGAATTGCACTTTGTCCATTCTACTAACAGCGGCATTGTTTCATCAGATATCTTTTGTACATTGTCAGCTGTTTTACCGGTGAATAATTATGTAGTGTCTTCAGAATAGCAAATTGTTGTAGGTTGTAAAAGAGTTCATGTTGTTAACATAAACACAAAACAGTGGCCCCAATATGCTGCCCTGAGGTACTCACATCGTTATGCATTTAATATTTGATGATGTTCCTACTGATACGTATTGCTTACGATGGCTTAAGAAGCTAGGTGGCTGTACGCAATGCCGTGTACACCGTATGACTGGGAAATTATCAAGTGGTCTGTCATGCTGTAATGTAACATCAAGAGCAATGGCTGGAACACTTTCACTATCTGGAAACTCCAATGCGTGACGGAAGCGTTGTCGCTCCTCACCAGGAGAGTTTCCAGTAGACACTATGGCATGATGGAGTGCAGTTTGCCTCCGCCCATTCACGCCTTCATAAACGCCATTTAGTCGCGAAACAAGATCTTCGCTGTGGACGCAACAAATGCAAGCGCATTGGACACATGTAAACACGAACTGCTCACCAATCATTCTAGTCTGTAAACCTAAATTAAGAAACCCAATCTGACTATCCGGCTCCGAATCACTGATGCCCTCAGCCTACAGCAAAGGCAGAAAGGTCGTTGTGTTTATTCGTTGGGAGCTTATCTACATCGTTCAGCATCTGCTGCCTCATAATAGAAACCAGTATGTTTGCCTGACTGTTAAGAACAATGAGCTAGCCTTCACACTAGTAGGTACCTACTTATCCCCATCAAGCCGGTTTGATAGCAAGAAACTAGAAGACATCTTGATAACAACCTCTGGTCAATAGAATATCGCAGGCGATTTTAACGCCCAGCACCACATTTGCGGATGCTCCACAATTAACGCAACGTTCCAGAAGGCAGCTGGCTTCATTTGTATCTGATCATGGACTGCCCCTGCTTATTGATGGGAGCCCTACCTTTCTACAAGGCTCATCCTAAAGCAACTGCTTAGAGTTGCCCTCTGTGTCACGTCGCTTCGATACTCGTGTGAACTCGTCTTTAGACATTGAAACGCATGGAGTCATCATATTCCCAGTTACCTTAGGATCAAAGGGTTGACTGGATCTGCTTCGCCAAACACAATCCGGCGAATTAATTAGTCACCATTCAAAGCCGGCATAATAAAATTTTGTTGCAAAGGCCTCCCTTCTTGCCTTCAGCAAGCGATCAAGGAAGCAACGCAGAATTCGATGTGCACGCTGACATGGGCTCCAGTGTTCTCAGAATCCAACGTGGAGTTGGAACGACTCCTTAATAATAGAATAATAGAATTTAATAATAGCATAATAGAATTTTGTTGCAAAGGCCTCCTTTCTTGCCTTCAGCAAGCGATCAAGGAAGCAACGCAGAATTCGATGTGCACGCTGACATGGGCTCCAGTGTTCTCAGAATCCAACGTGGAGTTGGAACGACTCCTTAATAATAGAATAATAGAATTTAATAATAGCATAATAGAATTTTGTTGCAAAGGCCTCCCTTCTTGCCTTCAGCAAGCGATCAAGGAAGCAACGCAGAATTCGATGTGCACGCTGACATGGGCTACAGTGTTCTCAGAATCCAACGTGGAGTTGGAACGACTCCTTAATAATAGAATAATAGGATTTAATAATAGCATAATAGAATTTTGTTGCAAAGGCCTCCCTTCTTGCCTTCAGCAAGCGATCAAGGAAGCAACGCAGAATTCGATGTGCACGCTGACATGGGCTCCAGTGTTCTCAGAATCCAACGTGGAGTTGGAACGACTCCTTAATAATAGAATAATAGAATTTAATAATAGCATAATGGAATTTTGTTGCAAAGGCCTCCCTTCTTGCCTTCAGCAAGCGATCAAGGAAGCAACGCAGAATTCGATGTGCACGATGACATGCGCTCCAGTGTTCTCAGAATCCAACGTGGAGTTGGAACGACTCCTTGCGATCAGCCAGTGTGCGTAGCATACATGCCGACACACAAAGTTCATCCATGATCTAAGAACAGCCTGACGCACGCAAAAGAAGATGCAGCGCCGATGGACAAACTGGATTCTCTAAGTCGGGCAAAATTTTATGAATCCATAGACCAACAAAAACCCCTCTCTTGCATATGTAGAACCATGCGAGTCCTACGTGTACTTCCCGAACAACGTGTGCCATTGAAAACCTTGGCGCTTTTCTGATGCCTAGAGGACATCGAGGTACCGCAAGACTTCAGTAGGAAGATTGCAGATCAATCAATGTATACAGGCTCTCTTGGTACGGATAGCACCATGCCGCATTCATGGAATTCACGCAAGGGCCTTTCTTTCACCACCGAGGGGCTCGACGTGGCGGTTGCACTGTGTAATCAGTCATCGTCGCCTGGACCAGACGGCATATCGTATCGCATCTTGTACTATCCGGGTGAGCGAGCGCAAAATGTGTTGCTGGATATATTCAATGAATCCAAGTGGAATGTAAACGTTTCTCAAGAATGGAAGACAAGGCGTCTGGTACTACTCTTTAAACCTAGGAAGTCACCACTAGAGTTCACGTCATACCGGCCCATCGCGCAGGCTAGTTTCATAGGGAAGGTGATGGAACGCATGATCCTTGCCAGATTGGAGTGGTACTTGGAACGCTACAAAGCTTAACCAAGTGCTATGGCCGGTTTTCAACGTCTCCGCTGCTCTATCGATAATGTCATCTATCTGATCAATTACGTCCTACATCAAAATTGATGTAAACAGGTATCTGTCACCATGCTTCTGCACGTAAAAGGAGCTTATGACAATGTTGCACGTGGCGCTATACCTGATGCACTTGAATCGGTTCGTCTTGGTGGCCGAGTGTATCGGGTGACCCGCAACTAATTACGCATGAGGTCCCAATGTGCAGACTGATGACTATCCGACCTCTCAACATTACACACACCGTTGTGTCTCTAAGGTGGCAGCTTGAGCCCCACACTATTCAGTCTTTTCCTTGTTGGTCTCATGGAACGCATGCTGAGTGTTGTCCAGACATCAATCTACGCCGATGACATACGCGCGTAGAAATCAGGTGTAACATGTCCTCAGCTGCGCGCAGGGCTTCCAAAAACCGCGACTTCAGTATCGGCGAAACTTGGCGAGCAAGGTCTGTAGATTTCACCCATGAAATGCGCGCTGGTTGCGTTTATGTGGGAGCCAATGACGTTCTACGCTATATTTATCAATGTGAAATATCTGTGTTACGCCAGGGCACGCAAACTCTTAGGGGTGATCATTTATCGAGACCTCAGCTGGCATGCCCAAGTGGCCTACTTGAAGAAACGATTAACGACTATTTCATACCTTTTCAAATTTCTTGGAAGGAAAACGTGGGGTACCTATTTACACGTGATGTTACAACTCTACAGGATGCCGTTTCTCGGGTAACTGAGATACAGCTCACCTGTACTAAAGAATGCTAGCAGAAGCAACACCCGCACAATAGTGAGTGCACCGGCGCAGGCACTCAGGGTTTGTCTTGTATTGCCATGCTGCACATCAACACAAGAGGCAATTGCGTTAGCTCAAGATCACCCTGCCACAATTAACTTGACATTGCAAGTGCTCAGAGCATACATCACAAACGTTGCCCGCACCGCTTTCCACCAACTCGCCGCGCTACTGAAAGACTTGCCCAGTACCTCTTTTAGGCAGGAGATATCGGCGTACCGCGACTGCCTCTCTAGAGAACATACGCCGGCCGAGATTTTCCTTGCACTTCCTTGTTGTTTTGCTCTCCCACAAGTTCGACTCTCAGTACCGAGAATTCGAGTGAAAGCAGGTTTTCGTCGCCAGCTCTTAAGAAGCTATCTCTGCTCATGCTGTACGAGACATGCAAGGACCATCTCCAGATTTTCACTAATGACTCGACAACTGTGGACGGATATACAGGAGCTGTGATATTTCCCGGAAAAGCCTTAACCATTCAGTTTAACGCATCTCACCGGACAACGTTGACTACTGTCGAGCCTGCTGCACTTCGCAGCGCACTTGACATGATTCATGATGGCCTACCTCGAAGATGCAGCATATTCACCGACTCGAAGGCAGCGCTGCTAACTAGTTTGCTATCCGCTGTGCGTCGTGGACCGCAAGACCAACTTGTCCTAGAAATAACGCAGTTATATCACCAGCTAGCAGAGAAACGACATGAAATTCACTTTCAATGGCTTTCAGGCCACGGCGACATTAACGGCAATGAAAACACCCATGAAACTGCTAGGAGGGCTCACGAAGATGCCGTGAAGGAACCCACCTCCTATTAAGAACTGACGCAGCAGCAAGCCTGCTCATACTAGCGCGTGATACCACACATTATCGTGTTACACATTATCCATGTGTAACACGTTAGCTTTCCGACATACTCGACTGAACCACCTGAACCACCCCTCCGAATACGCATTCCATCTGGACTATCCCGAATTGACACAACTGTTCTGTGCTGACTATGGCTAGGAGTGTCTTTCACGAATGCATTTAAAAATTAAATTGTGGGGTTTTACGTGCCAAAACCACTTTCTGATTATGAGGCACGCCGTAGTGGAGGACTCCGGAAATTTCGACCACCTGGGGTTCTTTAACGTGCGCCTAAATCTAAGTACACGGGTGTTTTCGCATTTCGCCCCCATCGAAATGCGGCCGCCATGGCCGTGATTCGATACCGCGACCTCGTGCTGAGCAGCCTAACACCATAGCCACTGAGCAACCGCGGCGGGTCACGAATGCATTTGCTTGCCGCATCGTAATGGCTGACAGTGCTACCTGTGATAGATACGGCCGCGAGGAAACAATCGAACATATACTCTCTCATTCTCCTACAGCTACCAGAGACAGTCGCTCGTGATTGCGTTGGCACGCCCCGATGACCGGCTGCTTTCTGAGCAGACAATCTTGCTTTCTGAGCGGACATTTCTTGCGCTATGTATCCCAGTTTGTATGTATCCCACCAACATGCCCAAACTACTTCTAACCAGACAATCTAAGAGTGCCGGCTGATGCGGCCTTTACACCAGAACGAGATGCAGGCGCTAGAGAAGTTTCTCCGTTCAAACGACCAGCTTGAATGACTGTGACACACCCGAGTTTCTATGTGCGTGTTCTTTTTTCTTTCGCCTCCCCACTCTTTTCATGTGTGTGCAGTTTGCTTAAGATCTTTCAGTCTCCCCTTACCCATTTCCCAGCATCATCATCACCATAATCATCATCATCAAACTGGCTACGCCCTCTGCAAAGCAAAGGCCTCTCCTATGCTTCTCGAACTACACTGGCCAGGTGCTAATTGTGGCCATGTTGACCCTGCAAAGTTCTTAATCTCATCCGCTCACCTAACTTTCTGCCGCCCCTTGCTACGCTTCGCTTTGCTTGAAATCCAGTCCGTAACCATTATTTACCATCGGTTATCTTCCCTCCTCATTACAAGTCCTCTCCATGTCAATTTCTTTTTCTTGATTTCAACTCAGATGTCATTTCCTCGCGTTTGTTCCCTCACACAATCTGCTCTTTTCTTATCCGTTAACGTTACAGCCATTATTCTTCGTTCCGTAGGGCGTTGCGTCGATCTGAATTTAAGTCTTTGGTGTTCCCCCTCTTAAGGATTAAGATTATGTTAGCGTTCTTCCAAGATTCCGGTAAGCTTCAGGTCATGAGGCATTGCGTATACAGGGTAGCCAGTTTTTCTAGAACAATCTGCCCACCACCCTTCAACAAATTTGTTGTAACCTTATCCTTCCCAGCGGCCTTCTCCCTTCGCATAGCTGCCAATGTTTTCTTTATTTTTTCCGGCGTTACTTGTAGGATGTAAAATTTCTCTAGACTATTTCCTCTTCCTTAATCGTCGTGGGTGCCACTGGTACTGTATAAATCTACAGACTTCCTCGCCGATGACTTCTGCAAGTTGCTCGTGAGCTCCTCTAACGATATACCAACCCATTCACGACTGACTTTCCCGTCATCTAGTGATCACCGTCTGGACGCACCTTTTACTATGCACGAGCTCGACGCTGCGATATCTTCTTCCCGCCGGTCAACTTGTCCAGGACCAGACGGAATTACATACTCCGCGATTTATTATCTTGGAGTAGCAGCTCGAGAAATTCTCCTGGCGCTCTACAACTCTACCTGAGACTCAGCAACTGTGCCTAATCACTGGAAGTGCAGTCGTCTTGTGGCTTTACTAAAACCTGGGAAATGCCCACATGATCTCTCACATTATCGGCCAATAGCCTTGGCAAGCTGTGTCGGTAAAGTGATGGAGCGGATGGTACTGAGCAGACTGGAATGGCTACTTGAGAAAAGTGGTGGACTTCCTGATTTCATCAATGGATTCAGAAGAGGCCGATCATCAATTGACGGTGTGATCGACCTAATATCTTCTGTTCAGCAGGAAAAGAGACGCCGTCGTCTGGTATGGGCAATATTTCTGGACATCAAAAGTGCCTACGACAACGTCTTCCACCATTCGATTCTTCAGGCGCTTGAGGATATTGATGTTGGTGGCCGGATGTATGCATGGCTGCAGAGTTACCTCAGTGGCCACACCATTTTCATGTCCACTTCGGATGGCGAGACTCATAGACATGACGTTCGCAGGGGTGTTCCGCAGGGTGGTGTCCTTAGCCCAATATTGTTCAATATCATACTGGTGGGCCTTGCAGATGAGCTACCTGCAACAGCGCGTATCAGTACGTGCGCGGATGATATCTGTATTTGGTCATCTGGGGTCACACGTCCAAGAGTGCGTGCAAGGCTCTAACGTGCGGCTACCATAACGGCAAAGTACTTGCGCCGTAGAGGCCTGCAACTCTCAGCAACTAAGTGTGCAGTCATGGCATTCACTCGCAAATCAACGTCACATTATCCAATCGTTGTCGACGGAACAGCGCTCCCTTTAGTCACCCACCAGAGATATCTTGGCGTGGTAATAGACCGCAGCATTTCTTGGACCAAACATGTTACTGCGCTTAGGGCTAAACTGACCAACTTTATACACGTTCTTCGTGTAATATCAGGGCTGAGATGGGGCCCCTCTGAGCGAAGTTTGCTCCAAGTGTACCAGGCACTTTTTGTGAGCTACATACGCTACAGCATGCCTGTGTTATCTAACATGGGGTCATCTTGTATACGCACGCTGGAGAGCCTTCAGGCACAAGCACTACGAATATGTCTTGGCTTGCCACGCTGCACGTAAACTAAGGGCACAATAGCGGAAGCACGGGCTTGTCCTATCGACATGCCTTGTGAACCTGTGCGAACCTATCTACGCCTGCTAACCAGACACTCACACCATCCACTTTCAACACTTCCAAGCACCAACCTTGACTGTGCTTTTTCTGAAGCTATTGCATGTCACGCAAGCATTGTACCTGCAAGATTCCAGGCCACCGACATCCCCGTGACACCTCCATGGACATTGCCAAGACCACTAGTGATCTCACGTTTCCTCCATTGGCTTGAAGCAGCTCACCCTGTCCCATATATTTACATCATATAGTGGGACTGTACAAGTATATACCGATGGTTCGGTCACGCCATCTGCCACAACGGCCGCATTTGTCATCCTACAACTTGGAATTACTCAACGATTTCGATTAGACCACAAATCGACATCTACGGCTGCAGAACATGCGGGAATACGAGAGGCTGTCCGTTTTATGAGAACCCAGACACCCCATAAATGGACGATATTGTGCGATGCCAAATCAGCGCTGCAGGCGCTAAAATACTTTTTAAAGAAAGGACCATACTATCTGCTCGTGCTGGAAATCGTCGAAATTTATCACAGTGCCGAGTTAAGTGGCCATGTGATTACCTTTCAATGGATGCCTAGCCATTGTGGTGTCTTTGGTAATGAACTCGCTGACAGTGAGGCAAGATCGGCCTCCTCTTCCTCTGATGAATTACGGATTGCCTACTCGTGAGCCGACACCAACTCCATGATCAAGGCACTCATGCAGGACCTTACAAAGGCTTACAGAGCCCACTCTGATAATATTCACAGACGTCTACATACGATTGACCCAGACGGTAAATTCTGTTTGCCCCCGAAGCTTACACGGAGCAAAACATCATTGCTACGCAGGATTCGGCTCGGCGTTGCTTTCACCTGTCGCTACGCACACCTCATCGGCCAATCGAAGAACCCTGATTGTGTACACTGCCAGATGCCCGAAACACTGCAACACGTACTGTGCGACTGCCCAGCATATATGCTGCAGCGAAGGACGTTGGACAGTTTCCTAGCCAGCGTTGGCAGACAACTACTGTCGGAGGAAGCTATCCTCGGCCCATGGCCTGACACTGCAATTTCAGTGCGTGCAACAAAAGTATTGTTGAAGTTCCTGCAGGACACCAAGCTCGACGAGCGGCTCTAGCGAGGCAACTGTCTCATGAACATAAACACTCACCACTTCTCTTATCATCATCATCCATCCCAATACTTTCACTCCCCTTCCCTCTTCCCCAGTGCAGAGTAGCAGACTAGAGCGCACTAGTTCAGGTCGACCTCTCTGTCTTTCCTATCTATATATTCTATTCATTCATAGACTTCCTCAGCCACTTGAACTATCTTATCCATATTAGTAATGATATTGCTGGCTTTGTTTGTGACGTATACATCTGATCCTTGCCTATTCCTTGTTTCTTCTTCACTGCTTTTAGGCTTCCTCTGTTCCTGATAGCATGCTCGATTCTATCCATATTATACTTCCTTATGTCAGCCACCTTAGGCTTGTTGATTAACTTCGAATGTTCTGTCAGTTCTATTCTAGGTTTAGGGTTAGAGGCTTTCATACATTGGCGTTTCTTAATCACGTCTCTCGTCTCCAGCGATAGCTTACCGTTATCCTGTGTAACGAAGTTACCACCGACTTCTATTGCACACTACTTAATGATACGCGTAAGTTTGTCGTTCATTGCTTCAACACTAAAGTCTGCTTCCTGAGTTAAATCCGAATACCTGTCCTCTTGCTAACCAGTTCTCTATTTCCCTCTTACCGTTTTTTATTACCTGTTAATACCTATTCTCTATTTTCCCTCTTACCGCTAACTCATTGATCGCCTCCTTATGTGTCAGTTTCTTCCGTTCCTTCCTCAAGTCTCAGCTAATTGTAAATCTTAGCATCCTATGGTCGCTGCAGCTCACCTTGCCGAGCACGTCCACATCTTGTATGATGCCAGGGTTAGCGCAGAGTATGAAGTCTATTTCATTTCTCGTCTCGTCATTCGGGCTCATCCACGTCCAATTTCGGCTATTCCGCTTACGGGAGAAGGTATTCATTATCCGCCACTTATTCCGTTCTTCAAACTCTACTAATAACTATCCCCTGCTATTCCTATAACCGATGCCATATATACCTTGGTATTGAAGTCACCCATCAGTATTGTGTATTTTGTTTTGACTTTAGCCATTGCCGATTCCACGTCTTCACAGAAGCTTTCGACTTCCTGGTTATCATGACTGGATGTAGGAGCCTAGACCTGTGTTGAGTTTCTACCTCTTATTAAGTTTCACAACAAGACATGCCACCCTCTCGTTAACGCTAAAGAGATCATGTATGCAACCAGCTAAGTCCTTATTAAACACGAATCTGAATCCTAGTTCTCGTCTCTCCGCTAAACCCCGGTAGCACAGGAAGTGCCCGCGCTTTAGCACTGTATATGCTTAATTTGTCCTACTAACCTCACTGAGCACTATTATATCCCATTTATAGGCCGCTAATTCCTCGAATAGCACTGCTAGACTCGCCTCACTAGATAAGTTCTAGAGTTAAACGTTGCCAGGTGCAGATTCCAATGGCGGCCTGTGTGGACCCAGAGATTCTTAGCACCCTCTGCTGCGTCGCAGGTTGACCACCGCCGTGGTCAGTTGCTTCGCAGCTGCTGGGAGCTGAGGACCGGGGTTTCACTGCTGTATTCATATATAAGATTGTGGCCGAGTACAGCACCAGGGTGGCCAATGCTACTCTGGTGAGGGAGTGGGTTACCGGTTCTGGTCGCCGGGATCATGGCGCACTCCAGGCCTGTTTATGCAATTTTATGAATACGCGGATTTTTTTTTCTTTTTTCTTAGTCGGGTGTAAAATCGCGTGGCACCTGTATTCGAGCCACGGTCCTCTTGCACGCCAGGCGGATGCTCAACCTCTAAGCCATCGCTGCATACACTTCCCCAGTGCAGGTTTGCAAAACTGTATATCTACGTTCCGGTTAACCTCCCTGCCTTTGTCAACTCTTTTATCTCTGTTTCTCTACTGTACAAAATCTCATATCTCCGAATTCGGCCTGGAGAAATCGCCATCCTAGAGGGTAGGCTTCGTAAAGCTTACAAGGTTGTCCTACACTTCTTTCCTAAAGCGCAAATGACAAGCCTTTTCATGCTTGGGCTCCACAACAACACACAGGAACTCATAGATGTGCCTAGAGAAGCACAATACACTCGCCTAGCTCAGTCTTTCTCAGGACGTTACACACTAGACACTTTCCAAACTCTCATACCAGTAGCCAATCCCACGCTTCTGCCAGTCCCTCGCACCATACACACTCAGTTCATAGTAAAACCCCTCCCAGAGAACCCCAACATCACCTATCATTCGTCCCGCCGCGAAGTCCGTGCAAAAGCTCTGCACAAATATTACGGTTCGAATGCTGATGCCATATGCACAGACGCGGCATGCACGGGAGAAGACACGGCAGTTGCAGTCATTGATAAAACACTCCAACTCATCGCAGCTCTTCACCTTTCTGATGCACCCACCCCGGAATCCTCGGGCGAAGCGGTGATCGCGCTTGCGCCCACACATCCTCATGCCCTGTGCATCCTTCCGGCTCAAAAACCGCACTTCTAAATTTTGCACAAAGATGAGTCCCCGAGACCGCTTCCCGCATTCTCAGCTCATCTCTCACAAGCCTACCTCACCATGTAGAACTCATCTGGGTGCCTGCGCAGTCTGGGAACCCCGGCAACGGAGCTGCCAATGGCCCCGCCCGAGATCTCATAAACCAGGTAGTAGTGGATTCGGAGTTGAGCTCTTACCGGGAGCGCATGCACTCGTTCAGTGAGCTGAACGAGGCATAGCGCACTGAATGCAAGCTATAACTCGCACCCCACCGTTCCCTCGACAATCATCCCGCATAATTTTGGCGCCACCTTAAGACCCACACACTTCCCTTCCCCTACTTCCTCTATGGCATCTACCCACGAGCAAACTTCACCATCTGTGCTAAATCCACCCACCGCCATGCTTCACTTACCCGCGTCCTCCTTGAATGTCCGGTGGACCGTACCCGCCCGGAGCTGACCACCTAGGAGGAATGGAGACCCTGCTGCGCTCGACGCAGTCGGCCAGGCAGAATATTGTCACTGACCCACGTCATGTAATTCCATGAACTCGCAAACGTGTTGGGCAGTGTGGTCGCGCAGTGACTCTGGGACAATGCACAGTTTAGAACCGATTGCAAGCTGCAATCCTTGGCCCACAATCTGCCATTTTTTCTCGATAAACATAAAGATACTGCTGGTTTTAGTCGAAAACAGCTGCGAACATACTTTGTGCACATGTAATCCGTATTTCTTCATATCTCATTTAAGAAAACTTTTTTTATTATTGCTGTACTTGATTTGATGCTGTACTTGATTGCTGTAATTGATTTGATTTGATGACTACTTCTGTATTGCTATTGTTATTTCGTTCTGTCTGCTGCTGCCATGTAACGTTTCCCTGGGCCTTCGTCAAGCTTTTCGTACAGCTTTTAGCCCAGGTGACCATCCAGGTACTTGCTGGAGAATAAAATATCATTTGATTTGATTTGACCTACGCGCTCGAATCCCTCCTCAAAATAAAGTAACTTTTCTCAACCCAGTCGTAGAAACCGAGTGGTCCCACAATGGTGAAATCCTAACATGATAATTTCGGAAAATTAGAGAGGCGTGTTACAAAAACTAAAACCTGAAATAAACAAGCCGTTTCATATCAAGCGCCATTTCACTAAAGGGGAAGCAGTGATTTCGCAATGCGCATAGCCCGGCATAAGTCCCAATTGTCTGTTGGGATTCATAACTTATCTTTAGTAAGACTTTGATGAGGGCTAGTTGGTTCATACTTAGAACTGAGGTTAAACAGCGCGAAAAAAAGGAGGACACAAGGAAACACATACCGCATACAGCGCTTCTCTGTAGTATTTGTTTCCTTGTGACCTCGTCTTTTTCGCGCTGTTTAACCTCAGTTCTAAGATAACTGATCAACACGGAGCTCGTAAATTGATTGCATTGTTGGTCGTAATTTAGTGCTATACAGAATGTTTCATATTACTTGCGGCAACCGTTAAAAAAGTTGCGCAGAACGCTTCTCACGACGTCTGTCTACGCAAACGCGATTATCATTCGAGCAGTGAAGCAACACACCTCATTTATCAAGTCACAAATACTTAACCCCTGTGCTAGTCATCCTAGCACATCCGCTGCCTTCGCTACATGCGGCATACTCCTATAGCATCACACATCGCTAACCAAGGTTGCCCGTGAATATGGAGGCGTGATGGCAATGGGATGACGCCGCTGCAGCAATGAAGGTGGTGAGGGGATAATGGCATGCCGATATTCATAAGGTGATTCCTAAATGCAGGCGATGATATACGGAGGACCAAGTGATGGCGACGCCACGAGGATAACGTGATGACGGCGAAGGTATGACAGCAACGGGATGACGAAGCTTGAAAGACAAAGATGGTATGACCATCACGGCATGACGGCGATGGTATGAAAATAGATGGAGCATACTGGCTGTCTGAAAACGACAATTCAACGACCATAGGATGAGAACCGCGCATCGAGTGGGCATGCGAGCAGCGCTCATTGCACTATGCCTCATGCGCAACTTTCCTTCGCTCCACAGATTTTCCTGACGGTGGCCCTTGTTTCGCCTTCTGTGCCCATCCACCTCTGCCCAACCGTGCGCGAATGCGTCGATGCTGATCTAGATCGTCAAGAGCCCGTCACCCGCACGTGTGGCCTCCATATTCTTCCGTCCTTCCTGGATGTACCGCTAGACGGACACCGCATCATTTTTGGGACCACGTCACCAGCTGATTTCCCACCCTTTCCCAGCCCCTTCAAAAGCAGCTTGCTGATGAACTACTTCTTAAGTGGGTATGCTAGGCGCACTCATTGCACTATGCCTCATGCGCAACTTTTCTTCGCTCTACAGTTGTGTAACAATTTAACCCTGTATGCTAAACGGAAAGATAATCGCTCACTTTTGCTGGTCCCATGCCCACCTGTCTTAAATGCTACTATGTGTAATTGTCTCGACGTGGCGTTGTTGTTGCGTTGAGATGATGTCGAGGTCTGCATATGTTCTACAAACGTTAGAACACCGGCCTCCACGGCTTCTTTATGACCTATTGAGACAGGATATTACACCCCAATATGTCACATTTCGGACACTCTTGGCTTACTTTCTCTCCTGAACTTTTTTTTGTTGATATTTCTTTATGTAACTAAAGCCAAATCGCTTTACAGAGTTATGGTGTTACTCGATGATTTTTCTATGTTTTTCTATTAAATTGCCTTTGCCATGTCATTGCATTGTGTAAACCATTAAATTCCTTAAATTTTTTACCACGTGTGTATGGCTTAATTCTTTAAAAAAATAATTATGCACCAGATGCAGCACTTATGTAACATGTTAATATTGTCACGTGGTAGTGACGGTGAAGAAAGAAGCAATAACACAGTAGCAATACTGTGAACGAGAAAACTAACTTTTATTGGGCGAACCTGTGCCCACAAAAACAGGCTACACTTATAGCACAACGATAGCGGCGAACACGGTCGGCGATCGTCGGAAAAACTGATCAGCGGGTCAAGCGCGTCGGCTTTTATAGATCAGTCGTCGAATGTTCCAGATTACCTGATGGGACCCGCGTGTCTTCCACAAAGTTCTACACCATTCGTGGCACGCGATGAAATCTGATAACACAAGGTTCGGCGACAACAGACACGCGGATAGAAGCATCGGCAACTTTCCAGAAACTTCGGATACATGCAAGCGCGTCCCGCGCTGCGCGATAAGATTTGTTAGGCGGTGAAACCTGGTCGCCCGATAAATATAAATACACGTGTCAATACCCCCCTCTTAAAAAGCATCGTCCCGATGCTACAAAGAGAGCGAAACACAAAGGGACACTTATTAAACATAAGTAACAAAACAACGAAAAGAAATAAAGTCCAAAGGTCAGTTACGCGAAGTACGAAAGTCCGTCAACGCTGGTGGTACGGCTTGAGCCGCACAACGTGGACAATTTCAGGTCGTGAGCGGCGCCGCTGTGACAGCGAAATGCCGTCTGGCACGACCTCGTAGTCCAGTGCACCAATACGTCGGATGATCTTGTACGGTCCAAAATAGCGACGCAAAAGCTTCTCGCTCAGTCCTCGTCGGCGTATAGGGGTCCATACCCAAACACGGTCGCCGGGCTGGTACTCGACGGAGCGTCGTCGGAGATTGTAGTGTCGGCTGTCGGTCCTCTGCTGGTTTTTGATTCGCAGGCGGGCGAGCTGTCGGGCTTCTTCGGCGCGCTGGAGATAGGTAGCGACGTCAAGATTCTCTTCGTCCGTTACGTGCGGCAGCATGGCGTCGAGCGTCGTCGTCGGGTTCCTGCCGTAAACCAACTTGAACGGCGTGATCTGTGTTGTTTCTTGCACCGCCGTGTTATAAGCGAATGTTACGTACGGCAGGACGGCATCCCAGGTCTTGTGTTCGACGTCGACGTACATCGCTAGCATGTCGGCGAGGGTCTTATTCAGCCGCTCCGTAAGACCATTCGTCTGCGGGTGGTAAGCCGTTGTCCTCCTGTGCCTTGTCTGACTGTATTTCAGAATGGCTTGGGTGAGCTCCGCTGTAAAGGCCGTTCCTCGGTCGGTGATGAGGACTTCTGGGGCGCCATGTCGCAGCAGGATGTTTTCGATAAAGAATTTCGCCACTTCGGCTGCGCTACCTTTCGGCAGTGCTTTTGTTTCAGCGAAGCGGGTGAGGTAGTCCGTCGCCACGACGATCCACTTATTTCCGGTTATTGACGTCGGAAAGGGTCCCAGCAAGTCCATCCCGATCTGCTGGAATGGTCGGCAAGGGGGCTCGATTGGCTGTAGTAATCCGGCTGGCCTTGTCGGCGGTCTCTTGCGTCGCTGACAGTCTCGGCATGTTCTGACATAACGGGCGACGTCGGTGGTCAGGCGCGGCCAATAATACTTTTCTTGTATCCTTGATAGTGTCCGGGAAAATCCGAGGTGTCCAGCGGTCGGATCGTCATGTAGGGCATGCAATACTTCTGGACGAAGTCCTGACGGGACAACAAGAAGGTAATTGGCGCGGACTGGCGAGAAGTTCTTCTTCACGAGTAGACTGTCTTGAAGCGTGAAGGAAGATAATCCGCGCTTAAATGCCCTGGGGACAACGTCGGTGTGCCCTTCCAAATAATCGACGAGGCCTTTAAGTTCCGGGTCCGCTCGTTGTTGTTCGGCGAAGTCTTCCGCGCTTATTATTCCAAGGAAGGCGTCGTCATCCTCGTCATCTTGCGGCGGCGGGTCAATGGGGGCGCGGGATAGGCAATCGGCGTCTGAGTGTTTTCGTCCGGACTTGTATGTTACGTTGATGTCGTATTCTTGTAGTCTGAGGCTCCACCGTGCCAGCCGTCCTGAGGGATCCTTTAAATTCGCTAGCCAACACAAGGCGTGATGGTCGCTGACGACTTTGAATGGCCTGCCATATAGGTAAGGGCGAAATTTCGCTGTAGCCCAAACGATGGCGAGGCATTCCTTTTCGGTTGTAGAATAATTGCCTTCCGCTTTTGACAACGACCGGCTAGCGTAAGCTATCACGTGTTCATGTCCATCTTTTCTCTGGACCAGGACGGCGCCGAGGCCTAGGCTACTGGCGTCAGTGTGGATTTCGGTATCGGCGTGATCGTCGAAGTGCGCAAGTACGGGCGGCGACTGCATGCGTCGTTTGAGTTCTTGAAATGCCTCGGCCTGCGGCGTTTCCCACTTGAACTCGACGTCGCATTTAGTTAGCTGCGTCAGCGGCTCAGCGATGCGTGAAAAGTCCTTGACAAAGCGCCTATAGTAGGCACACATGCCAAGGAATCTGCGCACTGCCTTCTTGTCGATTGGCTGCGGGAACTTTGCGATGGCAGCTGTCTTCTGCGGGTCGGGGCGTACTCCAGATTTGCTGATGACATGGCCTAGGAATAGAAGCTCATCGTAAGCGAAGTGACACTTTTCCGGCTTCAGGGTGAGCCCTGATGACTTGATGGCCTCTAATACTGTCGCAAGCCGCTTAAGGTGATCGTCGAAATTTCCGGCGAAGACGACGACGTCATCCAAGTAAACAAGACAGGTCTGCCACTTCAATCCTGCTAAAACCGTGTCCATCACGCGCTGGAACGTTGCAGGCGCCGAGCACAGTCCAAACGGCATAACCTTGAATTCATAGAGGCCGTCTGGCGTGATGAAGGCGGTCTTTTCGCGATCCCTTTCGTCGACTTCTATTTGCCAGTAGCCAGACTTGAGGTCCATCGATGAGAAGTATTTAGCATTGCAGAGCCGATCTAATGCGTCGTCTATCCGTGGGAGGGGGTATGCGTCTTTCTTCGTGATTTTGTTCAGTCGACGATAATCGACGCAGAAACGTAGGGTTCCGTCATTTTTCTTCACTAAAACAACTGGAGACGCCCACGGGCTTTTCGACGGCTGGATGATGTCGTCGCGCAGCATTTCGTCGACTTGTTGTCTTATAGCTTCGCGTTCTCGCGTCGAAACTCGGTAAGGGCTCTGGCGTAGTGGTCGAGCGCTCTCTTCGGTGATTATGCGATGCTTTGCGACTGGTGTTTGTCGAATCCTTGATGACGTCGAAAAGCAGTCTTTGTATCGTCGAAGCAGACTTCTGAGCTGTTGCTGCTTAATCACGGGGAGACTTGGATTTATGTTGAAGTCTGGCTCGGGAACTACGGTCGTCGGGGTAGATGCAACAGAATCCGAGAGGACGAAGGCATCGCTGGTTTCCAGTATTTCCTCGATGAATGCGATCGTCGTGCCCTTGTTGATGTGCTTGAACTCCTGGCTGAAGTTTGTCAGCAACACTCTCGTGTTTCCTCCGTGCAGTTGAGCGATCCCTCTTGCGACGCAAATTTCACGGTCGAGTAGTAGACGTTGGTCGCCTTCGATGACGCCTTCTACGTCAGCGGGTGTTTCGGTGCCGACCGAAATAACGATGCTGGAGCGAGGCGGGATGCTCACTTGATCTTCGAGCACACTCAAGGCGTGGTGGCTACAAGGGCGCTCCGATGGTATCGCTTGATCTTCCGACAGCGTTATTGACTGCGACTTCAGGTCGATGATGGCGCCGTGTTGGTTCAGGAAGTCCATGCCGAGAATGACGTCTCGTGAACACTGTTGCAGGATAACGAAGGTGGCAGGGTAAGTCCGGTCATGAATGGTAATTCTTGCCGTGCAGATTCCAGTCGGCGTAATGAGGTGCCCTCCAGCGGTCCGAATTTGGGGGCCCTCCCATGCAGTCTTAACCTTCTTCAACTGGGCGGCGATGCGTCCACTCATTACGGAGTAATCGGCCCCTGTGTCGACTAAGGCAGTGACTGCGTGGCCGTCGAGAAGCACGTCAAGGTCGGTGGTTCTTTGTCTGGCGTTGCAGTTAGGTCGTGGCGTCGGATCACGGCTGCGTCGTGTTGAACTGAAGCTGGAACGTCGCTTCGTCAGGTCGTCTTTCGTCGGTGTAATCTTGGCTTCCTGACTTCGTCGGGACGGCGGCGTGTCGTCATTAGGTCGTCGAGACGGTTTCTTCGTCGTCTTCGTCGGCGGCGGAGGATCTTCGTCAATTCGACGAACAGCAACCGCACCTCCATCGGTTGCTGCTTTTAGTTTTCCGGATATGGGCTCGCAGAGCGGCCCCGGGCTGGGCCGGTGTATGGTCGGTGCTGCGGCGACAGGTAGCGGCCTGGTGACGGCGAACGGGACGGTCGTCGAGGGCTCCACTGAGTAGCGGCGAGGTAATCGGCGATGTCACGAGGGCGTTCACCTTCCCTCGGGCGCTGTGCGTTCACGGCGAAGCCTCGCAATCCCAGGTCGCGGTATGGGCATCGGCGGTACACGTGCCCGGCTTCGCCGCAGTGGTAGCAGAGCGGGCGGTGGTCGGGGGCGCGCCAAATGTCCGTCTTCCTCGCGTAGGTGCGCTGGGCGACGGGTGGGCGTGCTGGCGGCGGCGGCGGTGGACGACGGAATTGCGGCGTTACAGGGACCTGGCGTTGTCGCGGAGGGGGAGCTTGACGGCGTGCGATGGCGGCGTAAGTCATCGCTTCTGGCTGGGGCTGCGGTAATTGTGGTTGCACCTCAGGAACTCCTAGCGATCGGTGCACCTCTTCTTTCACGACATCTGCGATCGAGGCCACTTGAGGCTGCGACGATGGCAAGACCTTGCGCAGTTCTTCGCGCACGATGGCCCTGATGGTCTCGCATAAATCGTCCGTGGCCAGTGATTGAATTCCGGAGTAGCTTGTTGGCTTGGTGCGTCGGTCAAATTGCCGGTTCCGCAATTCCAGTGTCTTCTCGATGCTCGTCGCCTCGCGAAGAAACTCGTCGACGGTCTTCGGTGGACTTCTTACCATACCGGCGAAAAGTTCCTCCTTTACGCCACGCATCAGTAGACGTACTTTCTTCTCCTCAGACATTTCTGGGTCGGCGTAGCGGAACAGACGGCTCATTTCCTCAGTGAAAATCGCGATCGTCTCATTCGGCAGCTGCGCTCTTGTCTCCAGTAGAGCTTGGGCTCGCTCTTTTCGCACGACGCTTTGAAATGTTTTCAGGAAGCCGCTTCGGAAGAGGTCCCACGTCGTCAAGGTGGCTTCTCGATTCTCGAACCACGTCTTGGCGGCGTCCTCCAATGCGAAATAGACATGTCGTAGCTTGTCCTCGCTTGCCCAGTTGTTAAACGTAGCGACCCTCTCATACGTTTCCAGCCAGGTTTCCGGGTCCTCAAATGTGGAACCGCGGAACGTCGGTGGTTCCCTGGGCTGCTGCAGGACGATGGGGGACGCTGGGGCTGCCATTGCGGTTGCCTTGGCCACAATCTTCTTGGTCTTCTCAGGTAGAAGTCCGTGCTCCGGGGGCAGCTGTTGAAGACGGCGGCTTGCTCGGTGGTCCGGGATTACGTTGGTGTGTTCGCGGTCTGGGCTGGGATCACGGCTTGTCGGGGGCGTCCTGTACATGGACGAAAAGCACCTCCACCAGATGTCACGTGGTAGTGACGGTGAAGAAAGAAGCAATAACACAGTAGCAATACTGTGAACGAGAAAACTAACTTTTATTGGGCGAACCTGTGCCCACAAAAACAGGCTACACTTATAGCACAACGATAGCGGCGAACACGGTCGGCGTTCGTCGGAAAAACTGATCAGCGGGTCAAGCGCGTCGGCTTTTATAGATCAGTCGTCGAATGTTCCAGATTACCTGATGGGACCCGCGTGTCTTCCACAAAGTTCTACACCATTCGTGTCACGCGATGAAATCTGATAACACAAGGTTCGGCGACAACAGACACGCGGATAGAAGCATCGGCAACTTTCCAGAAACTTCGGATACATGCAAGCGCGTCCCGCGCTGCGCGATAAGATTTGTTAGGCGGTGAAACCTGGTCGCCCGATAAATATAAATACACGTGTCAATATATTGTTCTGTAGTGCAATGTTACCGCCGTGAGCACTGGTTCTTATTGTGTATTTTTTTTTATGTCCCTTTGTATGCTACTGTCAAGCTATTGAAAAACAGCTTTTACTTCCTCCCCCTCCATCATCATGTATGACATGATGGTCAAAATATACTTACTTTACTCACTTACTTACCCCACTTACTTACTTACTTTTACTTACTTACTTACTTGCTTGCTTACTTACTTACTTGCTTTGCTTGCTTGCTTTGCTTTGCTTGCTTTGCTTTGCTTGCTTTGCTTTGCTTGATTTGCTTTGCTTGCTTGCTTCCTTTGGTTTGTTTTGATTTGCTTTGCTTTGCTTTGCTTGCTTGCTTGACCCGCCGTGGTTGCTCAGTGGCTATGGTGTTGGGCTGCTGAGCACGAGGTCGCGGGATCGAATCCCGGCCACGGCGGCCGCATTTCGATGGGGGCGAAATGCGAAAACACCCGTGTGCTTAGATTTAGGTGCACGTTAAAGAACCCCAGGTGGTCAAAATTTCCGGAGTCCTCCACTACGGCGTGCCTCATAATCAGAAAGTGGTTTTGGCACGTAAAACCCCAAATATTATTATTATTATTATTGCTTGCTTGCTTGCTAAACCTGGGGCATCCAAGGGTGCTGAGGTCGGCCCAAGAAGACTATGCCTCGAGCAGCCTTCCAGAACCCCAGTCTCATCAGATCAGTGCCGCCTTATTAGGCTTAAAGACATAAAGAAGACGATAGTTGAGCTTACTAAAGGTCAGCCCGAGTTGAAATCAGATATGAAAGATGTGGAAACCAGCCAAAATGCAATTCAAGGGAAGCTAACC
The DNA here is from genome assembly GCF_038994185.2 of Dermacentor albipictus. Classification (NCBI taxonomy): domain Eukaryota; kingdom Metazoa; phylum Arthropoda; class Arachnida; order Ixodida; family Ixodidae; genus Dermacentor; species Dermacentor albipictus. The sequence goes on along the minus strand of NC_091828.1, from coordinate 8,328,943 downwards.
AATAGGTTCCGCCATCTTGATTCACTCGAAAATAAATCTGAAGCACTAGACACATTTAGCAATGATTTCGCTATAATTCAACAAAGCGATGAGCGATTGAAAAAGCAGTAGGGCACCATATTCTCGCACTTAGACGAGCTGGAAGACATAGCAAGGCGGAATAACTAGTTTTTTTATGGCATACCCGATTTGAACAGAAAATTATGGATGCCCTGTCTTCAGCAACGGGAAATTCCGTGCCACCAAACTCAGTTGAACGGGTGCATCAAATTGGCAATATTTCAAATACGAAGTGTCGTCTGGTTGTAATGAAACTACCAAACTTCAAAATTAAGGAGAGCATACTTTCGTCGCACAGCCAGTTTAAAGGTAGTAACGTTACAGTATCTCAGGACTTCTCGCCTGCGACAAGGCTTGCTCAAAAAAAAGCTTCTCGAATTTGGTAAAAACCAGCCTCATTCCAACTCATTTAAACTACGTTTTAACAGGCTTTTCATTTATAAACAATGATTCATGTATGATCCAACAAGCGACAGTGTTAAGCAAGTTAAATGTGGTGTTCCAGATCACGCAAGCGCACCTCTCGATCTGCTTCATCATGCTACTACATAACAGTGCGCAAAGCGCAATTGCGTATCCCTAACACCACAAGCCTCCGTGCTTGTTGCAAACGCAAGAAGTGTGTTTTGCAAATGCGAGGAACTTGTATAGCTCATCGATAGCTGTAATGCTGGTGGCATTATTAGCCACCAGCATTACAGCTATAGCTGTAATGTGATGTATAGCTGTATAGCTGTAAACGTGGCAACAGCCCCATGTGCAAGATTGTGCAATCTTTGACTTGTCTCGATTTCATCCGTTGCGATCGCACTGATCAAAAAGTGGAGGCGTACTACTCGCTATTTCAAAATCCCTGCAATGTCATCAAGTCCACATTCAGTGTAACCTGGTAGTTGTGTGCGCATGCGTGGATATCCGTTACCATAAAATTACTATTGTTGTTTGCTACCACGCTCCATCCTACCCATCCACTTTCACTGCTGCGCTTCACGATATGCTTAACACCCTTACTTTGCGGCATCCTTGGAACCCCATTATTTATTGGGGGATTTCAACTTCCCCAACAAATGCTGGACTAGTGAACCTCCGCACTGTTATCCATTTTCTTCACAAAGTGACGACTTCCTTGATCTCTCTGCTCTTTGTTTCCCCTAACACAATTAGTACTAGAACCAGCTAGGATCTGGGAAAGCGCTGCTAACCTCATTGACTTAATCTTATGCTCTCATCCTGACATAGCTTCCAATGTTTCATGCTTACCGGGCTCAAAAGCAATCACCTGGGTCTTTCTTTCAACATATTATCTTCTCTGATAAAACAAATTCTTGAAGAAAATAATTTACCTCTACGATAGGGCATACTTTGACGCTAATAATATTAAACTAGCTAATTTTCTTGATCCTGTCCTAAGCCAATTTGATGATGGCGCGGTTGATGAGAACTGCAGTTTTCAAAAATGACATACATGAGCTCACCGACAAGTTTATTACGTAAAGTGTAGTATCCTGCGATGTTAAGAAACGCTGGTTCAATTCCAAGTTAAAAAGGCTTTCCAACCGAAAAAAAACGACTATATCGAATAGCGAATTAAAGTTCACTGGCATCGAAGTGGGACGCTTATAAAGGTGCGAACAGTACTTACACAGAAGCTATAAAACTTACAAAAAGGCATTCCAAGTACACAGATTGCCCACAACGCTTGCGAATGAACCTAAAAGGTTTTGGCGTGTTATTAACCCCTCCTAAAGAAAATTCAGTCACGTTGATTGATTCCAGTAGTTAACCGGTACCCGAAGATGTATATGTCCGTATCCTTAATTCTGTGTTCTGTAACAACTTTATCGTATGTAGTAACCGTGTGCTTGCAACTCTCGAGTGTTGCAAATTACCCACCTATGGACTTCATTATCATTGAACCTCTTGGGGTCGAAAATGTAACTAAGGGTCTAAAGTTATCAAGTGCACGGGCTGATTTGGGTAACGCGAAATTTCTGAAAATTACCCTCTTTATTCATCTGTTCTGTTTTCGAAAATTCTGGCTCAATCCTTAGATACCCATCAGCTACCAGCAGATTGAAAGGCCGGAAAGGTGGTCCCACTTCATAAGTCCGGTAGCAAACAATCGCCCCTCAACTACCGCCCCATTTCTCTTACCAGCATTCCATGCAAGGTTTCGAACAAATTTTGTACTCACATTTAGCAAAGCACTTAGACAATAATTCATTTTTCACAAAAGCTCAACATGGTTTCCGAAATACTTGTCCTGTGAAACTCAACTTCTTTCTTATACTATATACTTCATCTTATTCTCGACAAAGGTTCATTCCCACACTGTGTTTTCTTTGATTTCGCCAAGGCCTTCGACAAAGTGTGTCATAAATTGCTTCTATTTAAACTTAGTAAACTTAGTCGAGATCATAACCTGTTTGCATGGCTTGAGAATTTTCTCCTTAATCGGTCAGAGCATGTTGTGTCAAACAATCATAGGTCCCCATCTAATCCTGTAGACGCTGGTGTGCCCCAAGGATGAGTTATAGGCCCTCTTTTTTCTTAATTTACGTTACCGATTTACCCAGTGATGTTTGTTCTAATATTTATCTTTTCGCAGATGACTGGGTTATCCTCCGCGAAATCTCGGAAAATCTGATAACAGATTCTTACAAGACGATATAAACGCTATATCTAACTGGTATGACGTATGGTTAATGCAACTTAACGTAACTAAACGTAAATGTATGCGTGTAACTCGCCGCAACATTCCTCCGCGGAACTATTACTTTAATGATATTCCCCTAGAGGTCGTAACCTCCTATAGATACCAAGGCGTCCACATAACCTTGTCCCTTTGCACATGGACAACGTAATTAACAATACTAACCGCATGCTGGGTTATCTTCTCCAAAATTTTTATTCTGCTTCTACATCCATAAAAGCAAACTTATACAAAACTCTTATTAGGAGTAAAATTGAGTACGCTTCACCCATCTAGGACCCGCACCTCGAAATCCTTATTCAATTACTTGAACTAATCCTAAACCATGCCGCGCGTTTCATTCATAGCAATTACAATCGCACATCAAGCGTAACTGACAAGAAAAACTCATTTGCTACTTGCTCCTCTCTCTGCCCGGCGTATATGCTTTCGCCTTGCTTTATTTCACAAACTATATTTCCGCAATTCCTACCTGCGCGATAATCTTATATCATCTCCTACCTACATTTCCTCTCGCATTGATCATAGCCAGTTGGAATTATTCAATGCCGCACCTGAACCTGTAAGGAATCGTTTATTCCTAGGACCTCTCAGGAATGGAACCACCTTCCCGGCGCAGTTGTCGCAATCAAGGACAACTCAAAGTTTCGTTCGGCCTTATCAGACACCATCACTCCAGGATACAATTAACTAATCAATTATGCTGTAATAACTAACCAAGTCCTGCTGCTTCGTTGATCTACTTGTGTATGTTTTTTTACCCACTCCCTTCTTTAATACTTCGGTCTTGAGGCTACAATAAAATAAATAAAATAAAAATCACGATTGAATGACAAACGCATGCTTACGATAGAATGACGAGAAGGAATGACGTTGATGCATCGGCGAAGGAGGCGTGACGACAGCAGGGTGGCGTTACAGAAGTGATGATGATTGAAAGCAGCGTGATGGCGATGGGATGGCTATAATGCTAGGACCACGATCACATGAAGAGAATTGGATGCCGTAGTTCGAATACAGACGATGAAACGAGCACGACGCCACAACAGCGACGGTGTGACAAAGGATTCATGGCGACGATGCAATGACGACGATAGCTGACCAGTGGGGTGAGGCTATTGGCATTACGATGAGTGTATGACGACACTGGCGTGCGAACTTTATCAGAAAGAGTGTATGACGACGATTGTAAGAGGAGAGTCGGATGACCAAGCTAGCGCAGCTAAGATTTCACCATGATGATGACGACGGTAACGGCGGTATAATCACGATTGAAGCACAAATGTGGTAGTATGAGAAAGAAGCATTGACCTCGCTGGAACGGCGTAGGTGGTAGGACGACGGCATGGCGACAATGGGGTAGCGTTACCAAAGTGATGATCGTAGTAAAATGACCACGTGACGACCACAGCATGATAACAAGGGTATGATGAGGGACTTCAAATTGTGGCTGTTTCGACATATATAGCATGTCAAGTAATACACAGCTATTACAATCTTGCAATTGCCAGCTGCAGTGAGTATAGGTGGTGGTTTACATATCGTTGTTCGACAAAATGGATTCTTAGAACGCGTAAATATTTGCAGTTGTAGAGTCACGGGCTTGCTCTTTTTATCATTACTGTATGAGCGTGAACAAAACGCACGAAAACATTAGATATCGCGTGCGCAATGCTTTCCCTTGCACCTAAGCAAATGTTTCCGAATACGGATCACGAGGTTTCAGTAAGGTAATCTACATAACTGCCACAACGCGTGGTAATATACCCAGTGCGAATCCATAGTATTCGATGATGTCGGGTAATTAGAATTTACGGTGCATGTGCCGTAGCCGTACGAACTATAATGAATTCTTGTTACCTCCCAGCAATTTTTCTTGTTCACTGCATCGAAGCACTCGGCCGCAGCAACTGTACTTCAACCAAAAATTCGCATAAACTGCCCGAGCTCTTTAATCGGACTCACATTATGTGAGCCACATGAAAGCTTTAATAAAAAGCAAACTACCTAATCCCTTTAGATGCCAAAAGACTAAAAGGTAAATAGTCATACATAAAACAGTTTTCCCGTCTGAGAATTTGGAGGGCAACTCGAGATCCTTGTTCGGAACAGAACGCGTTCTGCCACTGCAAGGTCATGAAATGGGGGGTCCGTAAAATTTGTGAGAGCGGCAGGGACAGCATCCAACCAGCAAGCGGTGAACTGCTCGGAAGTTGTTATGCTTTGCTTATCGTCTGCTTGGGGACAATATACTACAAAATGAAATGCTCCTCGCCGTCTAATAAATAGAATCTTTATATGCAAAAAACTTGTTTTCTTGGGAAGCGTAAAACCACTAATATAGTAAAATTCACCGATGGTTACGATACGCCATAATGCAAAATTTCAGCAAGCTCTGTACTAGTTTTCGTTTCGCCATATATACAGGCAAAGAATTTGAGAGAGACATGTAGCAGAGTCGGCAGTCATCTAAAATGTGATTTGCGGGTCAAGCACGTCGGCTTTTATGCATGACTTGACGGTGGTTCCAGTGTAATCGGTGGTGGTATTGGCTTCCAGAAAGTACTACACAATTGGCGTTGCACATACAATCACATTACAAAATAATCGGAAAGCATGACAATCAAAACAAGAGCGAACGAGACCAAACCGAGCAAACCAAACAAGCGCGTCGAGAGCTGACGCGAAACGACGATAGTACGAAGCTAGCGGTGCAGCTGTAACCAGTTACGAGTACGCATCGAGCGGTCGGTCGGTCCCTGAAGGGGCTCCTCTTTTTAGTGGCACGCCCATCGAGTGACACTGTTGTTTTTTGCGCAGCCCTTCCCGTTCACCTCCTGAGAGGACAGGGGACGAAATTCAATATCAATCAGAAAAAAAATTTAGAATATTACAGTACAATATCCATGGGTTTCCCTATGGATATGATATAAGAGCATAGATTTACTTCATGTTGAGTTACTGAAGGAACTGGATTAGAATTATTTAGAACTCGCTGATTACCGCACAGAATCGTAGACTTTAGAGAACCGCCACGTGAACTCGCTTTTGGCGAAATTCCTGAAAACCCGGAAATAGAAACTGGAAGTAATAACTTTGCTAATGACGTCACCCACAAAGAGGTGGCATAAAATTTAACAGGATAATTAATGGAAAATATTTGCCTGGCATAAACTAAATACCTGCCTAGGAGAGCGGATGTGACGTCATTCCTTCCTTTGTCGCTTCTCCTCTCCCGGCGCTCACCTGCTCGTGCGCTAGCTTGCTTGCTCGCAACAGCTGCGTGCGTGCACTCGTTACATGCTGTGACGTCAGCAAAGGAGAGGGCGCTTTAGGTGCGCTTCGTGCGCCGCTCGCTAAGGGGCTACGCCTCGCCATACGGCGCACGCAGCGCGTCCTCCTCGCCCTCCCTCTCTCCTCGCCCGTATATCGAGCCAGCGGAAAGACTTTCGCTCGCTTAAACCAAAGAATACCAACGCTGAGGTGCGAGTGCCACTAACCGCCGTGTTCACAAACGCTCCTTTCCTTACTCGTAAAGGTGGCCTTCCGTAAGGAGCACTTAAGTTAAAGTGTGAAGAAAGGCTAATGCGCCCTTCAAAGACCCACCTTAGGACATTTTAAGGCCACCTTCCGAAAGGCGCCCTTATCTGAATAAGTGTGTGACATGGGAGCGAGGCTATGCACATTTTTACGCTTTAATCTTCTTTGCATAGACGTAAAATTTATTCCTGCAATAAAATACCAATAAAACTGAGCCCCAGCACCCCGACAAGCAAGCACCGCCAACTTTAGGCAGAAAGTTTACCCGTTGTTGACTCAACTTTGTTTTCTGCTGGCCACTATGCAGCGTTGCCGGCGTGCCGTCACAACAACATGCTTAAGCATGCTTGCAGCTTTTCACGTTGTCCCTTCTTTGTGTGTGTTTACTTCGCGAACCCGGTCGGTGCTTTTTATTGTTTGGACTTTTTCTTTTCGTGTTTTTCTTTCTTTTGTTGTCTACTTTTGTGTATTAATAATTTCTTAAGAAGAAAAATTGTAATGGAGGGAAAAAAAAGAATACATTTTAGCGAGGAGGAGCGAAGCGTGCTTATCGATCTGGTAAGCAAGTACAAGGACCTCGTCGAAAACTAACGGACGGACGGACTGTCCTTGGACAAAAAAAAGAAGACGTGGAAGCAGATCACGGACGAATACAACTGCCGGCCCAATGTTCGATTTCGCACCGAACCGCAACTGCGCAAATGTTGGGATAATTTAAAAGAAAAGTGGAGGAAAGGGAAGGCCGACGACATGAAGGAAGTGTTTACTACAGGTGAGCTCGTGTTCTCTCTGTTCCGTTTTCGCTATCGCTACTTTTGCTTTAGTAAAGCTACATTTTGCTGATAGTGAGGCTCCTTGATGTATGCCTATAGCGGCTTAGCCGCGTCAGCTCCGTCGCCGTGCCAGAATAAGTTGCTTCGGTGAAATATGGCATGTGATTGTTCGCACCTTGCTTCGAGACTTTTAATTTCTATTGTTGTTGATGTCGCGCTCTCGAACGCAAGCATGCACTTTTATAGCGTTCTCGCGTGGCCGTGGCTTAACGGCGTGTACCAAGCGCGTGTTTACATAAACGCGAGCTCGAGTCCACACTGGCCGTCGCCAAATTAGCTGCTGCCCGTAGACGGCGACAAGTCCACTGCCATTCACGCAAATATCGCAAAAGTAATGATTAAAGCATGTTCACGCTTAGCACGACGCTAGCCGTGTGCAGTTAACTCAGAAATGATTGGCGTATAAGCAACGTCGTGGTGTCTTTTCAGGAGGTGGCAGCGTGCCAGCGAGCCAACTGACCGACGAGTTGGAGCGAGTTGGAGCTGCCGCATCGCATATGTCGACGCGGGTGCACAACCCGTTCGACAGCGACAGTGGGCGCCACGTCTTTACTGTTAGATCGCTAGTCACCCCGAGCGTCGTCTCGCTGCTCCAACCGATGCAAGTGGAGTCGCTGGAACCGCCCGATGGTATGCGAATTGCGAAGGCAGCTTTTTGGAAGCAAGTGGTTGATCGTACTGGGCGAGCACAGATGAGCAAAGGAGTGGCACCAAAATCTCTCATTCAGAGAGGAAATCCTGTAAACATTCACTGCGTGCACATTTATTGTTTACATTTAGCCAAACAAGTGGCTCACAACACTTGTATGTGCACTGTCCAAACATTGGACGTCTTGACAATGATTGATCCCTGCTGGTAGCTTGTGTTCATTAGTGCAGTGAAAATCACGAGGCTTGTACTTGAAATGCACATAAGTCTGCCACTAGTATAGTGGGTGTGCTACTTGCTCTGCACTGTGCAAGTCCCCGAAGAAAACAGAGCTGTGACTAGTTGCAGGGCTTTATACATCAAGGCACTGCATTCGAGTCAACAAATGGGTGCACTGTTGTTGGCAGCAGTGCCCTGCGCAAAACAGTATCAATGCTACCAGCCAACCTTGCCTATCGCATAGCTAGCAAAAGAGCCAGCTTTTAAGAAACCCCAGGAGTATGCCTCCATTCCTGCTGTGTGCTTTAAAGATTTCAACAGGGGTAGACAGTGAACTGCTTCCACTGATTGCTATTTTGCGAGTAAAAATCCAAAAGGAGAAAAAGCCAGCTAAACTAGATGGGCTGTAACATTAATAATTTATTGCATTTCATGAAGCACATACATATTCATTATTTCAGCCCAGTCCTTGATATTGTATAGTAGACAAGGTATAGTGTCGCATGTGCTTGTAGTTGCTCACTCGGATAAGTGGAAGCAAAATTTGTATTGAAACGAGTCAGTCTGCATGCATATAGTTATCATAAGTTGTGTTCAAAGCTAACAGTTGCAAATGTCTTCCCAGATAACATGTATCAGTGGGATTCGCCGGCAAGCCCTGTTGATTACAGCTACCAGGACACACAAAATAGAGCAGTCACAGCTGAGATGTCAGCAGGACCAGTCGACCCGCAGCCAGTTGCCCCGCAGCCAGTTGCCCCGCAGCTGCCTTCCCCATTAGCGGCTGCACCGTCATAGGCTACCCCGCGAGGCTCGATTTCTGTTGTACAACGCAGAATGTTTGCAACGAAAAGGGCAGCCCTTGAAGAAGAGCTCAGTGCCCGCATTCAAGGTGTTGAAGAGGACAGCAAGCGGAAGAAGCGGGAGCACGTACTAAAGATGAAACTAATGCGTGCGGAACATGCGCTTCACATGAAGCAATCGAAGCAGCTACACGAGCTGGAGTGTGCGACCAGGAAAGCCAAGCTCGAGCTTCTCCAGTTGAAAATAGCTGCAGTGAAAAAAGGCAGTGAATAAAATGGGACAAAATCTTTTATTTTGAATATGCATTGTGTTTTGCTCTGGAACATTTTAGGAAAAATATTGCTGAATAAGACGTGCACGTGTCCTGAAGCCACTCGCTGAGTCAACGGGCTGTGGTCCTTGAGCTTGTGAAGCTGGGGAGAGTTGCTGAACGTTGCATGTGTCAGGAGGCAGTTCATCACTTTGGCGGTTCCGGCCAAAGTTGTGCAGAGCTGCACACGCCGGTATGACAATGGCAGATGTTTTTGTTTCTATTTGTAATTTCATGACAAGGCATGGGAATCTTCTTTTCCAGATGCCGAAAGCCCTTTCGACGGTGTTCCGTGTCCGGATTTGAGACTTGTTATACCTGAATAAAAAGGTGTTGCATATTTTCGTGTATTGCTCTATGTTACTGTGATCGTGCAGTCATACACACCTGTACTCTGGGCTGTCTGTGCTTCCAGGATTTTTTATTGGTGTCATGAGGTATGGTCGGCAAGCATACCCCATGTCTCCAAGGAGTACGCCAGGTATAGTCCCCTCTTCATATCGAGCTCTTGCACTGCTGTTGTCAAAAATTCTGCTGTCGTGTGCTGAGCCCGGCCAGCTTGCAACCAAATCAAAGAATTCAAGTTGAGGTCCTGTGATAGCCTGCAAACACGCCAAAAAAAGAATGAACTTGATTTTTTTTGCAACTGCTCTTTATTACCTGCAGATAATTTTTCAAGTTTATATGAAGAGTACCAGCAATGTCCTTGTTACAATATCGGTCAAGTGCGTCCTAAAAAAGTCTCCTATTTTAACAATAATGGATTACTATAAATTTATGTTGGAGAAAATTGAGTGAAGCAGATGTTTAGCTTTATGGAGCTCGCAACCTGATACACTCGCGAAGTCACGCACATTTTTGTTTATTCCCTGCTGCGTTTATTACCATTGTAATGGGAGGCCGACGTACGTCAAAAAGCACAACAACGGTAACCACTACCATAGAGGAAATGCAGCTTTGAGAAGCAGTAGCAACGGCAGCGCATTACTGTATTGGCCGTATTTCTGTCTGGAAGAATCTTTAGCGCAAGTCTCGTTGAGTAAACGGGAAAAAAAGCGACAGAGACACGTTTTTACGCAACTCTGGGTGAGTAAATAGAAAAAAAAATGAGAGAGAGACATTCTCGTCTTGGCCTCTTGTTTTCTTTTTTCTTTTTGCCCTGTTAGCTCAACCTGAATTGGGCTAAAAACAAGACAAGCCCATGCTCTAAAGACTTCTAAAAACTAAGATATTTGAAGAAGTGCCTCTGTCTGCCGCATAAAAGAGCGCGTATTTCACTTACCTCTACATTGAATGAGAAATATCCCTTCCTGTTTCTGAATACTTCGGCGTCGTTTCCGCCTGGACTTTTGATCCGCACGTGGGTGCAATCAATGCAACCAGTTACCCTGGGAAACTTCGCCTTCTTATTAAACTGGTGCATGACTTCATGCATTTTTCCCGTGTCGGGGAACTTGACAAACGCAGGGAAGAGTGTTCCGGCAATCATTGTAGGCACCCGCGTGACAACACGGGAAACAGTTGGCTGCGACACGTTAACCAGGTCTCCTGACACAACCTGAAAAGTTCCCGCGCCGTAAAAACGAAGTGTCACGAGCAGTTGCAACAGCGGCGGCACAGCACAACCACGTTCGTCCGTGTTCTGATGTAGCGGCAACATGGACAGCAGCTCGAGCACAGCTGCCTTGGAGAAACGGTATCTCGCTAAGAACTTCTGATCATTGAACACCTCCATGGGATTCTGGCGATCCCTAAGGTTCCGCTGCAATGGCTGCACAAAACTGTAGGCTTGGTAGTCCTCGATTTCTTTCGCACGGTTCACAAAATCGATGAACTCGCTGAAGCTGTCGTCGTAGTGCGCCGCCATGTTGGAATGGATAAGGAGCCGTTAAGGCACCTCAGATGCTACCTTAAGGAGGCTCCCCCGTCGCGAACTTAAGTTGGACTTAAGGGGGCCGCTGAGGGCAAGGTCTGTTCTTGAAACGCGTTAAGGAGCCGAAAAGGTAAGGAACACTAAAGATAAGGGTGAGGTTGGTTTGTGAATATGGCGGTAAGAGACCTAAGTCAAAGGTTAGGCTCGCGTGCTATTTTTTATTTCATCTTCGCATTCGCCCATTCATCCTTTGCTGTGGTGTTCGTTCGCTCGGTTACACTGAGACAAATACCGACACTCGATGAAGGAAAGGGCGCTTAAGAGCTGCGCTCTAATACGTATGACTACTACAATTTATTGCTAGTTGTTTCTCTGCGTGCTTGCTAAGTGTCGTAGTGAGCGCGTGGTCGCCTGAACGGAATATCTCTTGTCACGTACTGCTCCTAGCAGACAACGTGGCTGAGCCCTACGGTTGACGAAATGGGCATGACCTAGGCCAATCCCGTGAGGTGAAACTGAATGCGCGTTCCGAACAACAATTTTTGATTGCGCCCTTGCTCTTCGGTACTCTTACGTGCGGTCAATATTGCACGCATAAGACATACATGCTCAAATATAAGGGCCGCAACTGCGATGGTGCACTTCATCATCCAGACTTCGCCTAACGGTACACCACGTGGGCACCGAAATGGTGATCATTCTTCTTTATCAACGAACTTGTAACACGCATCCGCCTTGCAGCTTCCAAAGCGCGGGCGTGGCAAAGGAAATGATTAATCGTGAATCGCGTGGACGCTGCCTCCTCTGTCTCCTGGACCGCATTATTCATTTTGGACATTCTACGCTGCATTCGTCGTTTTTAGTGAGCTTTGAGGATGAACCGTTTGCTGTCCCGCTGGTTTTATATTTATTAAGTGGCGGCCACCTAAACACTTCCGGGAAATAGCGCAGACCGGGAAATAGTTGGGCGTGTCGGGAGAAGGCCTACGATGACCTGACCGATAAGCTGAAGATAAATGGGCTCTTTTTCTTGGCTACCAACTAACAGGATGAGCGTGCCATTCCTCAATTACGAGTTCATCTATATTTAAGGACCACAGTTTATCTTTGGTTACACGATATCTTTCTTCCACTCTCATTATGGCTTATAGTAATTAAAGTTTGAAGTTCTATAATTTGCAATGAATGTACTGCGCGCATATCTTTCGAGGTAAAGTTCCCAATGAATTTCAAAGCAAATCCCCGGAACTCGGGGCCTTAAAGTTCGTTCTGTCTTCTCTGAATACGACCAAGTCTTCTATGGTGGTTAATCGGCCTTGATAAATCAAGAGGCAGGCTGGAAATGAGAAACTTGTACAGCTATTGAACCAGTATTATTTACAATCTCTAATGCGGAGCTTCCAGAAGAACAGAGAAGATAAACGAACAAGTATATACCGCCTTCTCCTTTACATTTCGTGATTCAGAGCCTAGCACCGCTGTCACTACAAATGACAAACTGAGTCCCACTGTTTGGCGACTGAGTCATCATCATCAGCCTGGTTACACCCACTGCAGGGCAAAGGTCTCTCCCATATTTCTCCAACAACCCCGGTCATGTACTGATTGTGGCCATGCTGTCCCTGCAAACTTCTTAATCTCATCCGCCCACCTAACTTTCTGCCGCCCCCTGCTACGCTTCTTTTCCCTTGGAATCCAGTCCGTAACCCTTAATGACCATCGGTTATCTTCCCTCCTCATTACATGTCCTGCCCATGCCCATTTCTTTTTCTTGATTTCAACTAAGATGTCATTAACTCGCGTTTGTTCTCTCACCCAATTTGCTCTTTTCTTATCCTTTAACGTTACTCCTATCATTCTTCTTTCCATAGCTCGTTGCGTCGTCCTCAATTTGAGTAGAACCCTTTTCGTAAGCCTCCAGGTTTCTGCCCCGTGGGTGAGAACTCGTAAGACACAGCTATTATACACTTTTCTCTTCAGGGATAATGACAACCTGCTGTTCATGATCTGAGAATGCCTGCCAAACGCACCCCAGCCCATTCTTATTCTTCTGATTATTTCCGTCTCATGATTCGGATCCGCCGTCACTACCTGCCCTAAGTAGATGTATTCCCTTACCACTTCCAGTGCCTCGCTACCTATTGTAAATTGCTGTTTTCTTCCGAGACTGTTAAACATTAGTTTTCTGCAGATTAATTTTTAGACCCACTCTTCTCCTTTGCCTCTCCAGGTCATTGAGCATGCATTGCAATTGGTCGCCTGAGTTACTAAGCAAGGCAATATCATCAGCGAATCGCAAGTTACTAAGGTATTCTCCATTAACTTTTATCCCCAATTCTTCCCAATCCAGGTCTCTGAATACCTCCTGTAAACACGCTGTGAATAGCATTGGAGAGATCGTATCTCCCGCCTGACGGCTTTCTTTATTGGGATTTTGTTGCTTTCCTTATGGAGGACTATGGTGGCTGTGGAGCCGCTATAGATATCTTTCAGTATTTTTACATACGGCTCATCTACACCCTGGTTCCGTAATGCCTCCATGACTGCTAAGGTTTCGACAGAATCATACGCTTTCTCGTAATCAATGAAAGCTATATATAGGGGTTGCTTATATTCCGCACATTTCTCTATCACCTGATTTATAGTGTGAATATGATCTATTGTTGAGTAACCTTTACGGAATCCTGCCTGGTCCTTTGCTTGACAGAAGTCTAAGGTGTTCCTGATTCTATTTGCGATTACCTTAGTAAATAGTTTGTAGGCAACGGACAGTAAGCTGATCGGTCTATAATTTCTCAAGTCTTTGGCGTCCCCTTTCTTATGGATTAGGATTATGTTAGCGTTCTTCCAAGATTCCGGTACGCTCGACGTCATGAGGCATTGCGTATACAGGGTGGCCAGTTTCTCTAGAACAATCTGCCCACCATCCTTCAACAAATCTGGTGTTACCTGATCCTCCGCAGCTGCCTTCCCCCTTTGCAAATCTCCCAAGGCTTTCTTTACTTCTTCCGGCGTTACCTGTGGGATTTCGAATTCCTCTAGACTATTTTCTCTTCCATTATCGTCGTGGGTGCCACTGGTGCTGTATAAATCTCTATAGAACTCCTCAGCCACATGAACTATCATCCATATTAGTAATGATATTGCCGGCTTTGTCTCTTAACGCATACATCTGATTCTTGCCAATTCCTAGTTTCTTCTTCATTGTTTTTAGACTTCCTCCGTTCCTGAGAGCATGTTCAATTCTATCCATATTATACTTCCTTATGTCAGCTGTCTTACGCTTGTTGATTAACTTCGAAAGTTCTGCCAGTTCTATTCTAGCTGTAGGGTTACAGGCTTTCATACATTGGCGTTTCATGATCAGATCTTTCGTCTCCTGCGATAGTTTACTGGTATCGTGCCTAACGGAGTTACCACCGACTTCCATTGCACACTCCTTAATTATGCCCACAAGATTGTCGTTCATTGCTTCAACACTAAGGTCCTGTTCCTGAGTTAAAGCCGAATAACTGTTCTGTAGCTTGATCTGGAATTCCTCTATTTTTCCTCCTACCGCTGACTCATTGATCGGCTTCTTATGTACCAGTTTCTTCCGTTCCCTTCTCAGGTCTAGGCTAATTCGAGTTCTTACCATCCTGTGGTCACTGCAGCGCACCTTGCCGAGCACGTCCACATCTTGTATGATGCCAGGGTTCGTGCAGAGTATGAAGTCTATTTCATTTCTTGTCTCGCCGTTCGGGCTCCTCCACGTGCACTTTCGGCTATCCCGCTTGCGGAAGAAGGTATTCATTATCCTCATATTATTCTGTTCTGCAAACTCTACTAATAACTCTCCCCTGATATTCCTAGTGCCCATGCCATATTCCCCTACTGCCTTGTCTCCAGCCTGCTTCTTGCCTACCTTGGCATTAAAGTCGCCCATTAGTATAGTGTGTTTAGTTTTCACTCTACCCATCGCCGATTCCACGTCTTCATAGAAGCTTTCGACTTCCTGGTCATCATGACTGGATGTAGGGGCGTAGACCTGTACAATCTTCATTTTGTATCTGTTATTAAGTTTCACAACAAGACATGCCACCCTGTCGTTACTGCTATAGAATTCCTGTATGTTACCAGCTATATTCTTATTAATCAGGAACCCGACGCCTAGTTCTCTTCTCTCCTCTAAGCCCCGGTAGCACAGGACGTGCCCGTTTTTTAGCACTGTATAAGCTTCTTTTGGCCTCGTAACTTCACTGAGCCCTATTATATCCCATTTACTGCCCTCTAATTCCTCCAATAGCACTTCTAGACTCGCCTCACTAGATAACGTTCTAGCGTTAAACGTTGGCAGGTTCATATTCCAATGGCGGCCTGTGCGGAGCCAGTGATTCTTAGCACCGTCTGCTGCGTCGCAGGTCTGACCGCCGCCGTGGCCAGTTGCTTCACAGCTGCTGGGGACTGAGGGCCGGGGTTTGATTGTGTTGTTCGTATAGGAGGTTGTGGCCAAGTACTGCACCAGGGTGGCCAATCCTGCTCTGGTGAGGGAGTGCGTTACCGGTTCTGGTCACCGGGATCAGTCCACACTCCAGGCCTGCTCATTCAATTTTATCAACACGCGGATTTTTTTTTAATCCGGTGGAAAATTGCCGGCACCGGGATTCTAACCATGGACCTCTTGCACGCAACCTCTTGCACCGTGTATGGAGTCTTACACGTTTACTAATCTAGTGATTACAGAGTGGACACAATGGAATGTGTTCCTTTGATGCTTTCGAATAATGAAATCTAAGCGGGGAAGAACTGCGGGGGCACAAGGACCCATTCATATCCTGCAGCCAATGCGGTCACAATTAATTTTCAGCCACTATGTTCTAGGTTGTGCCGAATCTCTTTAGCAGAGTTACACTTTAGCGAGCATTCGGCACTCTTCCCATCGTGACTTTCACCCTCTTATTCCTGCGCTCTTTGCGATTCCTACCTTCAAGGCTGCCTCAGATATCTGTCATCACACTTGCACAGAAATATTCCGCGGGCCCGTTCCTACATAATAACAGTAGCGAAGCGCGCATGTGAATTAACGAGAAGTCTATCAAAGAAGCATATTTGTCGCATTTAGCGCTGTCACTGCCCAAGGCCTCTACGAGCGTTCGTGGACTCAACATTTGTCCCTTTGGGAACTTTTCGGCACCGTCTCTGTGCAGATCAGAGAGCGCGGGACACTTTGGCTACGGCAAGTAGTTCCCCGTAGCATGCCTTATACGTAAATTTGGGTTTTGGCGCCGGAAAAATAGAACTTGCTTCGCCGTATGTAGTTAGACCTGACAAACGGAAGGGTGTCTGCGAACTCATCGCCCTCAACATTTGGCGACAGTGGTATCACCCCCACTTTCACGTGGTGGGGTCAGCAAGTAATGAGACCCGGGATGGAGCGCTGCACGCGCTGTCAATTACCGTGCAGGGAGGGGCGCCGACAAAATGCTCTAATACTTCAGTGCGCCGCGCCACTTACTCGCCAGTCCTGAGAGATGAGAGGCATAACAAAAATCAATCTTCACTAGCGAAAACCGAGTAACACATCAGCCATGCCACTGTTGACCAATATTCAATAATCATCAGGTAAATTCAACATGTGTGGCGTTGATTCTCCTGGAAACGCGCGCCTTATTGGTGGTTCTAGCACTCCTACTTTTAAAGAAACAAAGGGGCCCAGGTGTTTCGAGTTCATTGAACACTGAACAACATTGAAGCCGGTTATCAATAGCATTTAGCATTATATAAAGAAGGCAACCAAACCGCTACATAGAAGGATTATCACGGGGAAAAGCGCACGCAATAGTCTCAGTGGAGTTAACACTACAACACAAGATAAAACGCTGATACTTTTTCTTGGTTTCGCTTCGTGGAACAACACGAAGAAGGGACATCTGTAACGCCAGGTCCTCATCGCTTCAACATTGTGAAAACCATAGTTGCTGCTAGGCTGCTGCTTCTGCTGCATCTGCCTCACCTGCTGCGTCGGGCCAACATATCCCTTCCGGTTATTTTCGAACGCCGTCCAATGACATTCAGCGCTACGGAAATTGTTGCTATCGCGCCTAACGCTTCGCTTTTCGGGCAAACCTCCCAATTCAAATTTGGGTCGTAAATTTTCATAATGAAAGTAAGATGACGTTTACAAACAGTTTCCTTCAGCATATAGTTGCACTAACACCCATGACAATAATCTTCTTGAGACGGCAGTTTCAGATACCGAGAGCAATGTGTTTGAAGCCTAGGGTTGCTTTCGTAGCCCATGCTAAGTCACATGCGTCGCTTAAGGCTGCTGTACAAACATTTATGTAGCAGCCAGTACTGTGGCTCATGTCAAGTGTGCGCCAATTATGATGAACACCAAGGAAAGGGAGCGGTATCCAAGTGGCAGTCACAAAACAGGAAATCATGGCTTCACAGCAAGTGGGTGGTGTCCGCCGGAAAGTGCCGCAAATGCATGTTGGCTTATATTAGCTGTACTGGATGTACGTTCGCACTCTGCTGCGGTCTGTAGTAAAGGAAAAAAAGTGAACTTGGCAAATTGGTATGGATTGTTGGTGGCAGGGAAGACAGAAGCACTAATCCTGTGTTCTCGAGACTTCTTTCTCTATTCGTGTTTTCCAGACGACGATTCCTTTGAGAACGTCGGCGAACCCATGGACGTAGCTCAGAAAATTTCATCACCTGTCAAGGATATGTCGACTCTCAGAGCAGGAAAATGACATTTAACTTTGCTGCACTTTGCAATATTATCTATCGCTTATTCCTCTTGTAGCACAACCAACGTAGAAGAAGGCCGAAGATGATGAAAAAGTTACGCAGTCCGTTCTCTTGTTCCTTACATACGGGTGTTGTCTTTCATTTTGGGGTGTGCCATTCGAAAAGACTATTTGAAAGCAACTAGCCCACCTCGCCATGCTATGACAATTTATTAGATTTGATTAGAAAAAATGGAACAGAATATCACACGCATGGCTCTTCTCTGAAGGTAACTCTCAAATTTACCGGCCATGAAGGCCCAGTGCCTTTGTTCTTTGCACTCTAAGCCCGAGGGCATGGGATCAGATCCCAGCCTTGGTAGCCGCATTTGGATGGGGGCGCAATGAATGAATGCCCGTGTACATCCGTTAAGGGCTCTTGAAGGACATATAGGTGATGAAAATTGATCCGAAGCCGCCACTGCTGCATGGCTCATAATTATAGTGTGGATTTGGCGCAAAAAAATAGAAATTACTTGTTAATTTACTTTAAGGGTTATAGCTGACTGCATCGTGGTATTGTAGGAACTAATTATTTTTATGGTATTTGTGGTTGTGGTTATCTTGTGGTTGTATATATATATCTATATATACAACCACAATTGCAAATGCATGATACCAGTTCAACTTACAGCTTCAGTGACACTTCGTTTTCTCGCCACAAATGCCGTTGTCTTGTGGTCCCTTGCACAACTTACGCAAGTTCTCACATACAGGTCCACATGAGGACAGTTACATGCAGCACGTTCTTTTTTTATTATTTAGTCGGCCCCAGAAATGTGGCAGCTGAATGGATGGCCGGAACGACGTCAAAGACACAACGGAAAGTGCAGGAGACTTCCGCGTATTTGCGCCGCACCCTAAACTGTCACTGGAATTTGCATGTGGAATTTGTTCATCATTTGTGCTACAACAAATAAAGGGTCTTCCCGCATTGAGTCTGGTGACGCGGCACTAGGCTCCCTTGGGAGAGTCTCTCGGTCTGGGGACAAAGAGAGTGAGACAGGAAGTGAAGCGAGAATTGCGGTCTTCTTCTCTTCTTTACTGCCGGCGCTTGATGTCTCCCCAGCTGCGCCCAAGTCAGTCCGGGATGTTCTGCATAATGGCTACGAACTGCAAACGTGAGGTATTCTGAACAGCGGAGAAAATAATGTGTTGCTCGAAGAACGTGCACTCATTGTGATTCATTTTCAGATAAGGGGGTGTCTTAAACCGAGAAGACGGGAGTGAGAAAAGATACGACTTCTTCAGCGCAGCCCGGAGAAAAGAATTTAAATGGACGGCGATGCTCCCTTTCGAAGATAGGCCGGTGCGATGACAGGAAAGACTCTGAGGTTGGGCGCGCAGGGGTTTCAGAATGGTAGCCGGTTGGCTCAAAGAAGGGATGAAACTAGTTACTACATGTACCTATGGTTCAGAGCTTTTCTAAACGCGGTGATATTAAGCGGATGATGGCTTATAGCTGGAGGTTATGGTTCAGGTGTCATCATTTAGGATGTTGCATGGAACTTGAATAAGGTTTCTCATATTATTACTTCGCATGCGAATGAGCCCAGAAGTGGGTCGTTCTATTCAGAGCACATGTTATGTTTGTCAACTCTTACTCCCAATAAAATGAAGTCGTAGAATTTTTGAATATATAGATTTTACTTGTAACGGTCATTTTAGGTATTATGTGAAGTATTCACGTTAGCACAGCTTTATGAACATTGTTTTGTTTTCTATCTACATGAAATAAACCACATCAAACTTATAGCTTTCTAATTGGCTTCCCAGTATGTACAGGGTCGTTCAAAATATGTGCGAACGCGGCGAAACGTGGCCGCGCTCCGCGGAGCGTCAGCGGATCCGGCGCGGTCGCGCATCGAAACAATGTGGCGCAGGCGCACAGCAGTCTGGAGGCGGTGCTTCGTGTCGTCTGCTACAGTGCTGAAGCGCACCGTGCTTGCTTTGCTGGGAAGCGCGCCTAACTCTGTGCTGGCAGCGTCCAGACGTGGTGCCGCGATGGCACAGTCGCATTTTACTGATTGCAGCGCGTTGTTCAGTCGTATGGAAGGGTATCAACTGGCAGAGGGAGCTAGCCTGGGCACGGCAATCTCTTATCTGCTGGCGTGGCTGATAAGCTGCTGCAAATAAGTGCCAAGCTAAGCGACTGCTTTGTACTAGTGAATGATTCTCGTTTGATTCTCGGATGATTCTCGGATCTACACTAGAGCTGAGAAATTTGAAACAACGCCTGCATTTAACAGCGAACGCTGCATTGCAAACACACGCTGCTGAGTTGCCATATGCGGAACCAACAACAACGCGCTGCAGTCAGTAAAATGCGACAATGCCTTCTCGGCACGTCAGGACGCTGCCAGCACACAGGTGCGCTTCACAGCAAAGCAAGCATGGTGCGCTTCCGAGCTGTAGCAGACGACACGAAGCACCGCCTCTAGACTCCTGTGCGCCTGCGCCACATTGTTTCGATGCGCGACCGCTCAGGATGCGCTGACGCTGCGCGGAGCGCGGCCACGCTTCGCCGTGTTCGCACATATTTTGAACGACCCTGTACCTTTTTTTGCAGGCGAACAAGAACCAACGAAAAGGGACGTCATTGCACATTTGTCCCTATGCGCAACGGTACTTTCAAGCTCTAGATCAACAACCGTTATTCGAGTTATAACAACTAGATTAGCATAGTAGCTACAAGAAAATTATGCGCAACTACAATCGGCGTTTGTGGCGTGGCTACATTGGCCTCGAACATTGGTGTCCATCTCGATCAAGGTGTTTTAATATTGCGGCGCTGCTTAGACCTGGCTGCAAGTTCCCATTTCTTCGTTCCAAAATAAAGCATGGATATTTATTTTTAAACTTCACTTGATATTTGCCAGAGTAGCATAGTGTCTATGCCACTAAGGGCGAGGTCGCGGGATCGAATCCCGGCCACGACGGCCGCATTTTGATGTGAGCGATATGCAAAAATGCCCGTGTGGCGTGCCTTCGATGGCCCTTAAACATCCCCTGGTGGTCAAAATCAACCCACAGTCCCCCACTACGGCGTGCCTCATAATCAAATCCTTGTTTTGGTACATAAAATCCCAGACTAAACTTATTCAACCTTCGCTTGATAGCTTTGCTATCTAGGCGTGTGAGCACCGGATTGAGTATTGATGTAATATTCCACGGCCTTATTCAGTCTGCAAAATAAACCAATCAGGCATAACGTAGGGATGACAATGGTATCATGAGTAACTTGGTAATTGTAAAACAGCACACTAGAAAATACGAGGACAAGGAAACGGTGGAGATGACATGTGCTGTCCCGTCTACCTTTTGCAATCACCATGCAACCTTACCAATCCGCCCAGCTTGCCGCAATTTTCAGGCATCTTCACATTGTAGGGTGTATACAATCTAAAAACTGCAACGTATAACGTTGCAGTATAACGTTGTAAATGCTTGTATTACTACTAAACAGGCCCTAAAACAGATGAGGACCAAGGCCAGCAGATACATGCGTGAGCGCTGGCACCCACCAAGAAGTTTACTTGAAAAAAAATGCAATGAACAACTTGATGAATAACGATTAAGAATAAAAAGCTGTGAATGCTTGATGTAGGCGTCCAGGTATATCAGTTATTGAAAGAGAAACCTGATGCTTCTCCGGTAGAAAAAAAAGTTATGTTGTATCGATATTGTTAAATGCTATTGAGTATAGCGTATTGTCCGTATTGTATGGCTAGCATACCAACCTTACTGAGTGCGTTTTGCCTGCATGTGGACTTATTTAAAGGGATTAATTTATGACCGACCAGTGATACGTCACGACAAAACAGCAATAATTCAGAGCAGGAAGAGCTTACAGTGTACAAAGCAACTTTCTTCGCCTCCGTAAGATTTAGAACAGTTTTGACAAATACGAACGTTCCCAGTATGGCCAGTTTTCTTGCAACTACACCTCAATCGCCATTCATATACTGTTTCAAGTTTCCCCCATCTGACGTAAAAACGACCTTCTTTATCACACGCATTGAAAATCGCCGCAGCGTATAACCTTGACATGACGCCTGAAAATTAGCGCTGTCACACTTGTCATTAGAGTTGCGCTCAATATTGACCATACCTAAAAGGTTATTTAATTGAATCGTCATTTCAAAAAATTGATGAATTGGCATAGTGCGAGCCAAGTGAAACACCGCATGTGCCCGTGAAATGTGTTGCCCGCACTGTATGGATGGACTGGGATCATGCGAACAGGGGTACTTTTTTAAGGTATGTAAACACCAGTTCAAAAACATATGCGAAACTGGGTTAGTATCCTTAGGCTCCTTTCTTGCCTTACTGTTCCTGAAATCTCTATGAAATTGTTACAAATATTTTGAGACGTTCTTAGCCTTGCTCAATCCCATCTTCCCATATAGCAAACGTCGCTTCACTTACGCAAGGGTAAATCTTTCGGCGGGCTGTCCCCAATGCCAAAATGAGGCTAAAAAAATGTAAGCAGCTGTTGTACAGAGCCTTCTATCTATATCATACTTACACAGGAGACTGTAAATAGACCCGCCTTGGTGGCTTAGCGGCTGCTGTGTTGCGCCGCTAATCACGAGGTGGTGGGACCAAATCCCGAACGCGGCGGTCACATTTCGATAAGGGCGATATGCAAAAGCACTCCTATACCGTGCATTAGGAGGACGTTAAAGATCCCCTGATGGGCGAATTTCATGCGGAGTCCCCCAGTATTCCGTGCCTCATATCAAATCGTGGTTTTCGAACGAAAAACCCCAGAATTGAAAGGCTATAATTAGTCATACAGTTGAGCTCATTGTTTTCCTTCATTGAAAATGTTTCTGCAACTGTGCCTCTATAAATGAATAACAATAAACACCAGTAGGCCACAGTTAGCTTTTATGATTGGCGACATCGTCATCACGATAATTATCATCATCAGTAACCTATCTTTATGTCCACTGCCAGATGAAGGCCTCTCCGAATGATCTCTAATTACCCTGTTTTGCGCTGGCAGATTCCAACTTGCAGCTGCACATTTTCTGAGTTCCTCACCGATACTAATGTTCAATCATTATGTAACTCTGACCATCTACCAGTTAGCAGTCACACGCATTACACCTCCCCGCCCCCTCCATTTTAGGCCGCAGCTCATAGGCCGCCATTCCGGCCTCGAACGTTGGCGGCTTTAAACCTCGTAAGTGAGCGCAGGCGGAGCCCAGCGTTAGATGACAGAAGAGTGCGCGAGAACGAAGTGCGGAGCAAACACGGCCTGCGCATGCACTAAGTCACCACCACGGCATCTTCAGACGAGCGGGCGATCTCATCTGACCTTCCGTGGAAGGCGGGTACGGTGGCATGAGGTCGGGAGGACTACGCTTATCCGCGGCGTCAGCTGCTGAAGTCAGTCCACCGTAATAGCGTGTTTGACCGAAATCACTGCTCCTGCAAGGGGCGATGGCGAGCGCGTGAGAGATTGGGGGGGGGGGCGCCATTGAGCGCGAGCGACGATGGAGGCACTTCACATGGGCTGCGCCGATTTCTTGGCTTCACCCCGAATGGCGAGATCCTAGCACACTTTCAGCGAGCTCCCCGATCAGCTCCCTGGAGGCGAGAGGCATCCAGAGACACCAACCAGAAGAACGTTTGATGAATAGTGACCTTTTCAGGCCAACTTTCACTCGCGATCCCACCCGATGCCTCGTTAGGCCTACCGAGCCGCGCCGAAGTTTACGCTGCTCCGCGTTGCAGCTGCGCACCCGCCAGCCTCACTGTGCCATCGACTAAGCCCGCGTGCCGCAGTTCAGCATGAAGGTCGGTGTAGAGGGCATCCCAACTTCTCAGGAAGAATTATTAGCCAGTAATACTTTGCCTAAACTTAACGAGCTCCGGGTAGCACAGCCAGCGACGGGGCCAGCCTTAACCGTTTTCACCGGACACAAAGCGACACCGCATTTCCCACCCCAAATCAACAAAGACCAGTCCTCGGTTGTACCTGCGAGAATGGCGGCATCTGAACCAACGCCTCAATATCGAGGACGATTACTATGCAAGAATTCTGCAGCTTCGAATCAGCCTCGCTGGCTCAGTCAGGCTCTCAAATTGATTATGCGTACGCGTAGCGGGCTGCTACTCTCCAAGATTTCGACCTATTAACTACTGGAAGCGATCTGCATGGCTACCCGACCCACCAGGGACGCCATGTGCCACGAAGACCTAATACAAGCTAACCTTATTTAGCACACCTTCGTGTGTACTGCATCCCAGACATCGGAAGAATTAAATGACTCCTAAGACTCAAATCGATCACGATCGACAACTAGGACGACGAGCTGTCCGCCTACTGTGCTCCAGACGACAGCTAGGGCAGCGCTGTCATTCGCGGTGTCGATCTCCGAATGGACCGAGATACAGTCCCAGCAGAATTACAAGGTAACCGCAATGCACCCATTGGCGGCTGGAAAGCACCACCGCAGTACTCATCACTTTCGCTCAGCCCCAAGTGCCGACCTGGGTCAGCTTCTGCAACAGTACACACAGATGTAACTTATTCAAGAACTACGAAGTGGGTTATCACGAGCTCAGTCATCGAACCGACGTCTGCGCTAGCCCAACTATTGAATGTAGAGGCGGCGGGTTATCAAATCCGCCAAACGAGCAGTCATGGAAACCAACCTGTCTCCAATGCGGCGCGGGTCATTTCATGGGTGGCAGTCGATGCATGGTAATCTACAGGATCCCGTGCACGGTCAGGCGCCTGCAGTGGGAGAATCATCGAGAAGCCGAGGCAAACAGACCAAAGCCCCAAGAGTCCGCCATACAAGTCAAGCTTCCGCGCATGAGCCGAAGGAACTGGCAGTGCTCCGGCAGCCGGCAGAGGCAGCCCCGAGACAGCTCAAGCTCCTTTCCATCGCTCGAGTCCGCCACTCACCGGAGACGGTCTCGGACTCTGTCCCGGAGTAGTCACTGGCCACCTGCAGTCATCCAGCAGCCCCGAGACCCTTTTCCTCCTCTGCGACAGCCTCCTGGGCCACCACCATCGCCGCCCGTCCAACAAGAACATCAAGAATGGGTGAGTACGCAGGTGGCACTCACTGTACTCCATACACACACAAAGCGGTCGTAGAACTGAAAGCAGTCATCCAACAACTCATACTCCAAGTAAAGGATCTCGAAAAACGAACCGCTTCACACACCCCGTCTCCGCCCACTCCACAGGTCGTAACTACGGCGGTACTTATGGGGATCACACCCTCCAGCCGATCCACACATAAACCCAAAGCTCCGGCCGACAACGAACCCCAGGCGGAGGATTGGCAGGCACGTCTCGACAGACTCGACCAAAAATACGAGCTCAGTCACCCTCACACCAGGGCTCTAGAGGCACACATCGAACGTTCACTGCATCGCCCTACTTATCCGCGACAAAAAAAACTACAACATTTTTTTAGCAGTACCCTTCCGAACACGCTGATAAATAATCCAAGAAGCTTCTGTAATGTAGTAAGGCCGCGTGAATCGAAAATATAGCTTAGCACGCCTTCCGGTAAGCCTATACCTCGGCAGCACTGTGCTACGATTCTCAATAATGTGTTTATAAAAGCTTTCAATCCTTTAGCACACGATAGCAAACTTCCAACATTATCACACTGCAATTTTTCACCTATGGACCCCATAATTTCTAAATCTACTGGCATACACATCACGACAGAATTTCTAAAAATACTAGTGAGTATTCCTCTATCATCTTAGAGAGAACTATTTAACAGTCGTACCTATCTTTATCCTTGCCTCATGAATGGAAAACAGGGAAAATTACTCCGACCCACAAATCTGGAGAAACTCAGGATTCTTTTAACTACAGGCCCATATTGATTGGCTCAGTACCATGAAAAATAATTGAGCACACTTTATTTACTAACCTTGTCGACTTTCTTGAAGGAAATATTTTTTTTTCTAACAGTCAACATGGCTTTCGTAAATTCTTTTCTTGTGAGACTCAGCGGGTAACTTTCACTAATGACTTACTGGTATATATTACCGGCGTTTTTTTGACTGATTGCATATTTTTTTTATTTTTCGGAAGCTTTTGATAAGGTCAAACATGTATTGCTACTACTCGAAGCAAGCGCACTCAACATTAACCCGGGAGTACTTAGCTGGACAGGATAGTTCCTTTTGTCTCTTCCCAAATTTGTTGTAACTAATGACTCCACATCTAACGCGGCTCCAGTTGAATCCAGGGTTCCGCACGGATCTCTCCTTGGTCCTTTTTCATCTTCTATCCTCCCATTTCCACACAAATTTGTTTTTTCTCTGACAACTGTGTTATATATCGAAAAATAACTAATGCCTCTGATGTAGCTACCCTTTAATCTAATTCAAATGCCATATATAATTGTTGCCTCACTTGGTGCATGGAACTTAACATTATTAAATGCAAATCTATGCCGATTTCTCGTTCTAACACAACTTTCCCTACCTACGCTCTCAATGACGGTCCTCTTCAACCCGTTACATCCTACGTTATCTTTGCAATCATATAACTAGTGATCTTTCTCGGAAGCAGCACGTACAATATCTAATATGTAAAGCTAACCGCTCTTTAGGATACTTGAAGAGAAATTTTTCGCTTGTGCCTCTTTCATTAAAACGGCTGTTGTACACAACATACGTCCGCCCCCAATTTGAGTAGGCCTCATGCGTTGGGATCCTCATCAGACAACATTATTTACGAAATTGAATCAAGGCAAAATCACTCTGTTTGTTTCATTTAGGCAAAGTACCATCGCACTGCTAGTGTAACAATAATGAAAAGCACCCTTGAAATCCCATTATTATCTCTTCCCAGAAAGAATCACGCGTTTCCCCTTTTCATAAAATCTACTGCCACAACGGATCTATTCGCCGTCTTTGGATCCACCCTGTGCCTTAATATTGGGCTCGTCATGATCCCGTACATAAAATTAACGTGCCCCTTCATAACGCCCTTGCGTGCTCACAATCATTCCTTCCTACGACTTGAATCGACTGGAATATTCTACCTACATCAATAGTAAGGATCAGTGACCCCACTCGTTTTAAAAACGCATTCATCATCGTCAACGTCATCATCATCAGCGTGGCTATGCCCACTGCAGGGCAAATGCGTCTCCCATACTTCTCTAAGTATCCCGGTCATATACTAATTGTGGCCATGTTTTCCCTGCAAACTTCTTAATCTCGAAAGCATATTTAGCGCCAGCAAACAAGTACGGAAGGGAGACGACAACACAATGCCAATGACAACTTTCTGCCGCCCCCTGCTACGCTTCCATTCTCTTGGAATCGAGTCCATAACGCTTAATGATCATCAGTTATTTTCCCTCCTCATTGCATGCACTGCCCCTGCCCATTCATTTTTCTTGATTTCAACAAAGATGTCAATAACTCGCGTCCCCCCCCCTTGACGTTACACCCATCGTTCCTCTTTCCATAGCTCGTTGCGTCGCCCTCAATTTTAGTGCAACCCTCTTCGTAAGCCTCCAGGTTTCTGCCCCGTATGTGAGTACTCGTGAGACACAGTTGTTATGCACTTTTCTATTAATGGATAATGGCAACCTGCTGTTCATGATCTGAGAATGCCTGCTAAGCGCACCCGAGCCCATTCTTATTCATTTAATTGTTGTAGTCTCATGATCCGGATCCGCGGTCACTAGCTGCCCTAAGTTGATGTATTCCCTTACCACTTGCAGTGGCGTGCTACGTATCGTAAACCGCTGTTCTCTTCCGAGACTGCAAAACATTATGTAATTTTATGCGGATTCATTTTTAGACCAAGCCTTCTGCTTTGCCCATGCAGGTCAGTAAACATGCATTGCAATTGGTCGCCTGAGTTACTAAGCAAGGCAATATCATCAGCGAATCGCAAGTTACTAAGGTATTCTCCACTACCTATTATCCCTAATTCTTCCTAATCAAGCTCTCTGAATACCTCCTGTAAACACACTGTGAATAGCATTAGAGAAATCGTATCTCCCTGCCTGAAGCCCTTCTTTATTGGGATTTTGTTGCTTTCTCTGTGGAGGACTACGGTGGCAGTGGAGCCGCTGTAGATATCTTTCAGTATTTTTACATACGGCTCGTCTACACCCTGATTCCGTAATGCCTCCATGACTGCTGAGGTTTCGACAGAATCAAACGCTTTCTCGTAATCAATAAAAGCTATATATAAGGGTTGGTTCTATTCCGCACATTTATCGACCACCTGATTGATAGTGTGAAAACGGTCAATTCATGAATAGCCTTTACGAAATCCTGCCTTGTCTTCTGGTCGACAAAAGTCCATGGTGTTCCTCATTCTATTTGCAATAACTTTAGTAAATAATTGGTAGGCGACGGACAGTAAGCTGATCGGTCTATAATTTTTTATATCTTTGGTGTCCCCTTTCTTCTGGATTAAGATTCTGTTGGCGTTCTTCCGAATTCCAGTACGCTCGAGGTCATGAGGTATTGCGTACACATCGTGGCCAGTTTTTCTAGAACAATCTGGGAACCATACTTCAACAAATCTGCCGTTACCTCAGCCCCCCCCCCCCAGCTGCCTGCCCCTTTTGCATAGCGGCCAAGGCATTCTTTACTTCTTCTGGCATTACTTGTGGGATGTAAATTCCTCACGACTATTCCTTCTTCCATTATCGTCGTTGGTATCACTGGTAGTGTATATACCTCTATAGAATTCCTCAGCCACATAACCTATCTCATCCATATTAGTAATGATATTACCGGCTTTCTTTCGTAACGCATACACCTGATTGTTGCCAATTCCTACTTTCTTCTTGACTGTTTTTAGACTTTTTCCGTTCCTGAGAGCATGTTCAATTCTATCCATATTATACTTCCTTATGTCAGCTGTCTTACGCTTGTTGATTAACTTCGAAAGTTCTGCCTGTTCTATTCTAGCTGTAGGGTTAGAGGCTTTCATACATTGGCGCTTCTTGATCAGATCTTTCGTTTCCTGCGTTAGCTTACCGGTATCCTGTCTAACGAGTTACCACCGACTTCAACTGCACACTCTCCAACGATGCCCATAAGATTGTCCTTCATTGCTTCAACACTAAGGTCCTCTTCATGAGTTAAAGCCGAATACCTGTTCTGTAGCTTCATCTGTAATTCCTGTATTTTTCCTCTTACCGCTAACTCATTGATCGACTTCTTATGTACCAGTTTCTTCCGTTCCCTCCTCAGGTCTAGGCTAATTCGAGTTCTTACCATCCTATGGTCACTGCAGCCCACCTTGCTGAGCACGTCCACATCTTGTATGATGCCAGGGTTAGCGCAGAGTATGAAGTCTATTTCACTTTTAGTCTCGCCGTTCGGGCTCCTCCACGTCCACTTTCGTCTATCCCGCTTGCGGAAGGAGGTATTCATTATCCGCATATTCTGTTCCGCAAACTCTACTAATAACTCTCCCCTGCTATTCCGATAACCTATGCCATATTGCCCCACTAACCTGTCTTCAGGCTGCTTATTGCCTACCCTGCCATGAAGTCGGCCATCGCTATAGTGCATTTTCTTTTGACTTTGCCCATCACCGATTCCCCGTCTTTACAGAAGCTTTCGACTTCCTGGTCGTCATGACTGGATGTAGCAGCGTAGACATGTATGACTGTCAATTTATACCTCTCATTAAGTTTCGCAAGAATACCTGCCACCCTCTTGTTAATGCTATAGAATTCCTGTATGTTACGAGCTATATCCTTATTATTCAGGAATCCAACTCCTAGTTCTCGTCTCTCCGCTACGTCCCAGTAGCACAGCACGTGTCAGCTTGTTAGCGCTGTATATGCTTCTTTTGTCTTCCTAACCTCACTGAGCCCTATTATGTCCGAATTACTGCACGCTGATTACTCCAATATAACTGCTAGACTCGCCTCACTAGATAACGTTCTAGCGTGTAACGTTGCCAGGTTCAGATTCCAATCGCGGCCTGTCCGTATCCAGAGAATCTTAGCACCCTCTGCTGCGCCACAGGTTTGACCGCCGTTGTGGTCAGTTGCTTCGTAGCTGATGGGGACTGAAGGCCGGGGTTTGATTGTTGTATTTATATAGGAGGTTGTGGTCAAATACAGCACCAGGGTGGCCAATATTGCTCTGGTGAAGGAGTGCGTTAGCGCTTCTGGTCAGTGGGATCAGGCCGCCCTCCAGGCCTGTTTATGCAGTTTTATTAACACGCGGATTTTTTTTATCCGGTGGAAAATTGCACGGCACCAGGATTAGAGCCACGGTCCTCTTGCACGTGAGGCGGATGCTCTAATTCTACACCATCACTGCAGAAAAATGCACTAATCAACATAAAATAATGTATAATGGCAAATGGCATAATTACATACGTATTTGCAGACATTGTCTACTTGGAAAAGTGTACCATTTCTTTATTTTCACATTATAAAAGTGCATATTTTGGTTGTTATGAATACATTACTAGTTATTTTTCATTTCTTGTGTTCTCTGCACTGTGAATTCATACAACTAATCCTATATTTTTTCCACTTGGAATGTATTCTCGCCCCTCCCTTCTGCCATGACAACTATGTACCTCGAGGGTATCAGAAATAAATAAATAAATATGAACTTTCATATAGTGATCAAGGCGTGAAGACATTAAAGGGGCGGGCTGTATCCAGCACCATTTGAATACGTGATTGTGATGATAGATCTACTGAAAGACGCCGAGATCATTTTCGGCGCATTACAAGGTTAGAGAAATTAAGGTTATTTTTCATGATAGTTACACTGGATGTTCGGTGATAGTTCGAAAGTATGAAACATGCTGAGCGATTTTGAACTGCTTCGAGCTTGTTGATAAGTGTTACCCTGACCGGGGCACCGTACTGATGAAGCATATTCTAGAACAGGACAGACGTAAGTGCTATATAGCTGTTTTTGTAATGATGATGGTGCAAGGGAAAAGTTACGTTTGATGTAACCGAGCATACGACTGGATTTGGATGTTACGTAAGCAATGCGATAAGCCCATGACAAAGAGTTGGTGATGTGACGTCAAGATACTTATATGTTTTAACAAATTGAAGGCGGACGGCGTTCATAGAGCATGAGTAGTTAAGAAATGGTGTGTGGTTACTGGAAAATCTCATTGTTTTACATTTAGAAATGTTAAGTTCTATTTTCCAGAGCTCGCACGAATGTGTAATAGTATTAAGGTATGTTTAAAGGAGTCGATGTCGGCATCATCAGGTAGTTTCCCGTATATAACCTAACCGTCAGCAAAAACAAAAATTGCTGAATTTGTATTATCAGGGTAAATCGTGTATATAAATTAAAGAAAAGTAATGGGTCTGAGCGGAACCCTCGGGAATGTCTGAACGCACAGGTACCCCAGGAGAATTGCTATTATTAGTGGAAACAAACTGTGTACAGTAAGAAAGAAAATTTTCTATGCACTGGAGCAATAGCGAGTGAATACGTAAGTGCTGAAGCTTTATTTGAAGCAGCTCATGATTAAACTTATCGCATGCCTTCGAAAGTCTAGGAAGATGCAGTCAAATGCCACACCTGTGTCAAGAGCAACATGCAGATCATTAGTAAATATGAGTAGTTGCGTGTCGCATCAGAAGAACTTGCGAAGACCATGCCAGGAGCTGTGGAAGAAGTTATTTGATTCGAAGAAAGTAACAAGGTGGGTGTAAATAATATGCTTCATTATTTTGCAAAGAACGCACCTAAAAATAGGGCGATAGTTACGGTGGTGTGGCTATCGCCAGATCTGTGAATGGGAATTACCTTTACTGTTTTCCAATCTTTTGGCAGATAGCTATCTTGAATTGATTTAGTGATTATGCATCCTAATATGATAGAATTGTGCTCTTTGGTATTCTGAAGGAATTTAAAGGTAATTCTGTCAATGCCACATGTGGACAACCGTTTCAATTTGTTAATGATAGTCACATTACCGTCAAGTTTCTATGTAATGGGATGCATAGCAGCATAGTTAATATGCACGGATAATGAATAATCCTAGAGCCTGAGAAAGAGGGAGTGAAAATTTCGTTAAGTAATGAAGCAGAGAGATGTTTTGGAATTGGATCACCAGATTCATTAAAGGGGCATATGGCTATTTCACTTTATGGCTCTACATCGCTCCAAAACTGCTTTTGATTAGTTGTTAACAAAGGTGGATCTGTAACGTGAAAGAAATTGAATTTAGCAAAGTTGAGAGCATTAGCATACGATGTAGCAGGTATTTTATAGGCAGACCAATGCTCCACGCTTCATCATTTCTTCGCAGCGCGAAATAGCCTTGATTTTTGTTTGACAATCTTTTAAGGCATCAAGAATACAAGGGGGCGTTAGAATTACTTTATACGGTTCTTAAAGGGATGTACAAGTTAATTAGTTCAGTAACTCTTGCTTTGAACAACTACCAGACCGCTTTAACAGGTCTATACAAGAAATTTAAAAGGAATTTGTCGGGGGAGTAGCAAAGACCGACGTGGATAGCTTCAAAACTGGCTTTGTCATGCTTATCCTTTTTACCATCTTATGTGTACTAGGTGCGAGAAGGGAAATTCTGAAATGTAGTACATCATGATCACTTAATCCGGGTGTGTATGTTACAAATCAGGTGATATCTGGAGCTGATGGTAATAGGAAATCAACTAGTGATGCTGAGGTGGGTGTGACACATGTTGGCGGAGAAACGAGTAGAGACACATGGAAATGTACGCAAACGTTAAGGAAATTGATAGCTTCAAAAGACGATGGGTAAGAAAATGGGTAAGGTTCTCACCGTTGTATGTGTGCAAAATTAAAATCGCCAACAAGAGCAATAGGTACATCGGGCGACCACTCAGTAACTTCATTCAAAGTATTATGCAGTACCTCAGAAATATCGTTAGCTCAGCTTGGTGAACAATAGCAACTGCCAAGAAAAACTTTTTTTTGAAATTAATGGTTAAGCAACACCAAATTATTTCTAAAGTACTAATTGTTGGAATCAAGAAAGCTTGTGAAATTCTCAGTCACTGCGATCAAAAGTACACGACGCATTTTATCACCATGGCCGCATCGGTACACAACAAACGGTTTGTTACACAGAAACAATGCGATACGTTTTATTTTACTCGACATCCACGTTTCTGTTAGTATTACAACATCCGCTCCTGCATCATTTATTAGAGCGTTGAGGGTGTGTTTTTGATATAAAGGCTACGGATGTTAGTGTAAAGTACAGTTGGAGGGAGCAAACGGCCGCCACCCCTCGCGTTGTCCTATCTTTTTTCTTTTCGAGGTGAACAGGCCACCAGAACGCGTCGACCTAGGTGACAGAAGGACATTCTCAGAAGAGCGTGAAGATGAGGTGACCTCGCATTCACTGTCTGTAGGTTTAGAGGGATTGCCACTGTTACGTTCATGCACACTATCATTACTTGCATCGCAAACGTACAATTTCCCACTTGCTAAAAGTTTTTGGGGGGTTAAATCTAGTGGCCGTTTTCAATGATTTACTGAACTCGCTCAAGCTGTTCCGCGCCATGCGTGTGGCACATGAAAAATCTTCCTTTATTGTGAGCTCACTATCTGCGATTAGGGAACTCTTCGAGAAGACCAACTCTTTAGTTTTGTGTGTCCCGAATTTCAGAATATTGGGCCCATTTTTGCCCTCGGCGAAGCATTGTCGTCATCATTCGTCAAGGGACGAACTGGCTGTGCGCCAAGGGAAAACCTACGAAGCCGGCTGAAGGCAATGCCTCGGCTGTGAACACTACCGCTCGAATGCGCTGAGGAGACGCCGTCGATCCAGTAGGCAGCCCCACAGGAGCCAGGAAGCTGCGCAATGAGGAATAAGAAGTGTGAGTGCCACATTCTGGTTATGCTTTCATGTCCATGTAAAGAGCCTTGTGATGCCGCCTCCAAGAAACTCAGTTCTTTTTCTGTGAGAGCCAGTGAAGGGAAACAAACACACATGTCACCCAATTTTGCAACCATCTGCCGTTAAGTTATCTCACGGATGGGCTGCGTCCTGCCATTGTACAGAATTGTGCAATCGTCCTCGATGCAGCCATGATCGCGACAATGAATTGCCAAGAACCCACCGGCGCCATTTTTTATGTTGTTGCGGTGTTCAACATTGAGGCAACGCCCAGTTTTCCAGACATATTGCTTCTTACGTGAAA